>NW_024063033.1:0-600000 GCF_006381635.1 Hibiscus syriacus
TATAGCATTGACGTGGCATATATGCACATACTGCCACATCAGAAAAAAGTTTATACACATACGTGGCATATTGTCATGTTAGTAAAACGCCACATCATCACACAGTTCACACTACATCAATAATTTTTATTTAAATTAATTTTATATAGTTAATTTTTTATTTTATTATTTATGATCAATTAGATTATGACACAGAGACTTGTATAAAACCCGTATTCGATGAAAATTGCATATACGATTTAAAGAGTGATCTTTCGTATCTTTCAAGATCCACTATAAGTTCGGAAAAAGTCAAAATAATTATTTTAACCCTAATAAAAAAACAGATTCTTGAACCCTTTTCAAGCTCATGTCACTCGAGATACTAAAAAACACTACAAAGTTTGATCCTTTATCGTAATCTATTAGTTAAACACGTTGGTTAACCGTATTGTGAAACATAAAAAAAAATTCATTGATCAGACATTGAATTTGGAGTTCAAGCAATGCCAACATTTGTATAGAATGGAAGGGGGGAGAAGAGTACGCAAAAATTACATTGAAGCCATGGGAAAACAGAAGTCTTGAAGAAGATGATGGATTTGAGCGTATAGAAAGCAATTTCAACATTAAGATGACAAACTATAGATCCTTATTAATTGCAGCAGTAGCAATCCGAGAAGTATAAGTACAATACATAGAATCAAAATGTTTTATGCCTTTTTCTCAGACAGTGTATGCTTGCTGAATCGTGTCTATGTCGAGACCCTTCAGTCGAACGACAGATTCGACGTGCCCTTTTAGTGTTGTCAGCTCTCTCAACCTGCAAGTAGAAAATGCAAATGGTTGGCATTGATCAGACATTGCCCTCAGTTATACAATATGAATTAACTGAATTAGATTCGAGTTCGGAGCCCTGGGTTTATTGACAGTTTAGATTTGAAAGTACAGTTGAACTAATGGATGCATACCTTGCGATTTCGGCTCGTCTCTTTGCCTCTTCAGCCATATGATTAATCTCATTGTAACTGGTGCGGTCATTGAACATCTTGGTGTCTGGTGTCTGCAGTCCATGGAGTGTCCTCTGAGCATGTGCCCATTTTTTCACGTTCTTCCTTACCGAAGTCTTCTTCCTCGTGAAAGCTATCTGCGAAAGGACAAGCCAGAAATGTAACATACAAGTTTCTCAGACAACAATGTAAGTTACTGCATCAGTTGAAACAAATTCGTACTCTTTGTTCGATAACGAGGTCCCAAGCCTTTCCACTGAGGGCGTATCGGGTGAAGAACTTGATGAAGTCGAGTGGAAAGTAAAATAAGGTTGTAGAGCCATATCACACCTGCCCAACCCCATCCGATTCCTTCGATTGCAGCAAAGCTCCAGTTTGCATAAACAGCTATTAGTGTAGCAACCTGTTCATCAAACGAAAACCAACAAATCGACAGCAGTTTTTTTTCGTTATTATTGGTTTAACTGATCGAATCATACACGACATCTAGCAAGACTATCTCCATTCCTTGCATTGCAAGCAAAAAACCTGAAGCTTACTAACCAGCTGAGCAACAATAAAAGCCGTAATGAGTAACATGCCGGGACGCTCAATGAAAGACCAACTCCTTGATCTTGTTACAAATATGAGAGCCTGACTGATAATGCTCACTTGGAGGTATACCGCAGAAGCAAGCATTCTTATGTCCATGCGGTCGGTTTTCTGAAGGCTAGTACCCCAAACGTACGCTGCGACAGAAAGCACACGTATCTTACCGTAAGCAAGACTGAATAAGGGCAAACCAAGATTAGGAATGATAAAAAATGAACATGTATCATTGAAACGTAATAATGTGAAAATTATTCTCTTACAGGGAAGAAGTCTGTCTTGTATGCTGCCCAGAGAAAATGACAGTCATCATGGCTAAGTAACCACCAAGAATGATTCCAGTTGTAAAGATCTCTGCTAACTTCCTGTCTGGCAGAGGAGATGGTTTCACCCGATCCTTCGATATTGTCATAATGGTTCCTGCAGATCAATGATTTCATTGGAAACTCTTCGACCATTTCCGAAACATATTCAGTATGGGTAGTTCTGTGGCGAACACATATCCCAAGTTTCATTCAAGCATGCTGAATGGAATCAGAAAATTTAAGTTTGAGCATATGAAGAGAAGCAAATACTAACCATCATTAAGGATAGCAATAATGAGGACCATGAATGGAGGGAAATCAAACTGCCATATCAATGCCAGTAACATGAAACCAAGCTGTCGAGCAAGAACATGGAATATCTAAGTTAGAATCAGGCTATTTAAGAGGAATCTATCGATGTGTTCATATAGCGGCGACATTTCAGAGACAATGCAAACTTACCACAATACGGATTGTAATGGAGACTGCATATATCTGTGAAATGAAAGAATCAAATAGCTCAATCAACAAGTCAACAATGTCAGTCAAGTTTAGATTGAATAGCATATGCAATGGTCTAGAGTAGACTCACTGTGTAATTTTTCATCCTCTGGAATATAGCTCGACTGGTTAGTACGGCACTGATAATGACACTAAGACCAGGTTCGGTCAAGACGATGTCCGAAGCACTACGGGCTGCATCGGTTGCATCAGCCACAGCTATGCCAATGTCAGCCTTCTTAAGAGCAGGAGCATCATTTACCCCATCACCGGTCATTCCACATATATGTTTCCTGGCTTGCAAGCGCTTCACAATCTCGTACTTGTGCTCTGCATCGACAATTATATGAAAGCCATATAAGCAAGAAACAGCAATAGAAGAAAGCATATTCTAAAACCAAAACCGAGCACTGCGTTATCGACAAACTGCCTCCAAACATCATAGTGAGGTGGAAAAGGAAAAGCTTAAGATACCAGGGAAAACACCAGCAAAACCGTCTGCTTTCTCAATCAATTCATCAACTGGCAAAGCAGCAATTGATTCTTCTTTGTTTTGTCCTAACAAAGATGATGACGGATACATGTTGGTTCCCATTCCAAGACGGCGTCCGGTTTCCTTTGCTATCGCCAGTTGATCACCTAAAGGTTATTGGATCAAGAAG
This sequence comes from Hibiscus syriacus, assembly GCF_006381635.1. Classification (NCBI taxonomy): domain Eukaryota; kingdom Viridiplantae; phylum Streptophyta; class Magnoliopsida; order Malvales; family Malvaceae; genus Hibiscus; species Hibiscus syriacus. The sequence continues at coordinate 3,046 of NW_024063033.1, forward strand.
ACAGAGCATAAGAAACTACTCTTTACGATTTCTCGTGAAAGAAAAAAAATTCTCAGCCTGAAACAAGTAAATCCATTCACTAAGTACATCGAAATTGTTTGACACTATCGAATAAAGACATGCACCTGTGATCATCTTCACATTCACTCCGAGATTCAATGCCCTTCGTATCGTGTCGGCACTGTCATGTCTAGGTGGGTCGAACAAAGGCAACAAGCCAATAAATTGCCATGAACCTCCCGAGCTCTCCTTTAGTCCATCAGGAACTTCCTGCAGTTTGATCGTTAAATTTAGCCAAGAACGTTATCGATTTCATAAAACAAAAAAGGTATCAACTCCATGAAATTTCAGACCACATATATTTACCTGATATGCTACTGCAAGTGATCGCAATCCACGCTCGGCAAACTTATCGATTACCGCGTGAACTCGACATTCCAACTCCAATTTATTATGTGCAAGATTCAAAATCTGATAATCACATCAGAGCAATGAATTACTTCAAACGGTATTGCACTACAGTTGAAATATATCGAGTACTACAATATGTGAACCTACCTGTTCAGGTGCACCTTTGCTAACCCGGTGCATTCGACCTTGATTATCGATATGTAAGCGCCGTTCGCTTATCAGTTGGATTGAATGGAAGGAAGTGAACTTCTTGAATACCGGCTCGTGCCTAGGGAGTTTTAGGAGGCAGTAGCCAAGAAAACAAATTAATAGGAAGAAGATTACATCAAAATTGTTGGATTGAATCATGTTTGATATATTAACATCGAGGGGCACACCTCCTTTGGATCAGCCAACATCCCTACTATAGCAGCATCTATGGCATCCTGGTTTTCCAGTCGAGATGCACGAGCTGCCATCAGAACAACGGCATCGGGATCCACTCCTTTCGCAAAGATCTATTCCATAGCATCCGTATAAATATCGGGACTGAATAAAATCTGAAATAAAATAGAAGCAACTGCTAATCTACCTCAATAAGATTTTTGTCAACTGATAACTTGTTCAATGTCAATGTTCCGGTTTTATCACTGCAAAGGACATCCATGCCTGCCATTTCTTCTATTGCTGTCATTCTTTTCGTGATGCTCCCTGCAGTAACATATTTATATTCATCGCGATTAAGCAAATGTCATTGAAAGAAACAAATTCGCAAGACGAATCGTACAGACCTGAAGAGATAAACGATGAGACCCGATTGCCATTGTAACAGACAGAACTGTGGGCATGGCAATAGGAATTCCTCCAATGAGTAGTACCAGCAAATTGTCGATTCCAGGACGATATTCACGGTGTTGAATTGGGTACATAACGATGATTTCAGTTATCATTCCGACCGCAATGGAACATATACAGAAATTACCAATGGCAGTCAACACCTGTTTAACAAAATCCGGAACCAAAGCATTTCATGAATGAAACAAATGAAGAACATGGAAAATAATCGAAAATAAGCTGATCTTAGGACCTTTTGAAAATGTCCTTGTTGATTTGTGGAATCAACAAGGTGAGCAGCTTTGCCAAAGAACGTATGAACACCGGTGGCGATCACGACAGCTTCAATCTCTCCTTGTTTGCATGTAGAACCTGAGTAAATAATGTCACCGGGGCCTTTTGTTACTGGAAGAGACTCACCAGTTAACGCTGACTGGAACATGGAAAAAGAGAATTAACATCAAGAAAACAAAGTTCAACACGAAAAAGAAAACGAATCAGTTCAGGTTTCAGAAGAACCTGATCGATTTTCAGCGGATCACCATCGAGGAGTCGAGCATCAGCCGGAATAATGTCACCGAGTTTAACACTGATGATATCACCGGGAACAAGAACAGATGCATCTTCTTCAATCCACTTCCCATCTCGAAACACCTGAAACGATTCATTTATTAGTCAATTTTCATTTCCCATGAAAGAACATTCAAAAGGCTGGCTTGTTCTCCCATATTACCTTTGCTTTAGGAGCAAGACGAGCCATTAAAGCAGCAGCTGCATTGCCAGCATTGTTCTCTTCTATGAAACTTATAGTTGAATTGATAATAAGAAGAGTAATGATCCCAACAAAATCTTGCCAATCAGGTGGTTTCCCCTGCAGAATCAAAACACCATAGAAACATCATTCAAGCAAGTCCTTAAACTTAGTAATTGAATATGTTCATATATATATATACTCACTCCTCCATTGGCAAGAGCAATGGCCATGATAGCAGCAGCTTCCATAACCCATGAGAGAGGGTTCCACATAAACCCCAAGAACTTCAAAAATTTACTCTCCTGCAAAAACCCAGAAAAGAAAAATGAAAAACCAGTTTTATAAATCCAGATAATTAGTCCTTTTTTCTCACATAAAAATCAAAAAGATGAAAGAATCATAAGTAAAGGGTTCATCTTTGGAATAATATCAAGACCTGTTTTTCCTCAAGCTTATTGTAGCCAAAGATAACAAGCCTTTGCTCAGCAGCTTCTGTTGTTAAACCATTTTTGTTACACCTCAAAGTCTCAAAAACCTCTTCAAGTGGCACATTTTCCTACACCCAAAAGGCTCAAATTCATCAAGAAATCAAAGCAAAACAAAACAAAAATCCCAGGAAGAAACAAGAAAAAAATCATCATACCAAATCAACAGCCTCCTTCGCCACAGCATCCAAAGTTTCATCCTTGTTTTCCATAGCTATAAAGTTGGTATTTTGCAGAACAGCAAAAGACAAGAAAACAAGGAAGAGACGAAACACAGAGAGAATCAGAAATTCAAAAGACAGGAAACAGAGCTCATCATTTCCTCTGCAAATACTCTGTTTTATGCTTCTTTCTCAAAGTGGGGATTATATGTACTTGGCAGGTACCCTCTGTTTTTATCATATCTTCATTATTTTTGTCTTTTCATTTTTATTGTGTTGTTTGCTCGATGATGGATTCCATTAAAAACTCAAATTTAGAATTATTTTACTATATAATAATTTTTAAGAATTAAACTAAACCATTTTTTCATAAACTTCAGAACAAAATTTTAAATTAATGTTCATATTTTTTAGAAGAAAAAGATTTTTTTAGAACGGGACACTTGGAAGAGGTGAAGTCTCTGTCTTAAGTTAGGCACTCTCTCTTTTACCATTTTCTCCCTTATCTTATTCTATTTTCATTTTCATTTTTCATTAAATTAAATAAAAGTGTTATTTTTAGATAAATAAATATTATATTCATTAAAATTAAAATATTTTTAAAAAATATTACATATTTCTAATAAAACTCTAAGAACCAAAATTTTATTATTAATTAATAATACTTCATTCAAAAAGAAAGAAAATTTCTAAATATAAAATTTGCATTAACATTTATAGGGATCGGAATGTCCAAGTAAAAGGTGTTTAATTTCTTATTTATATGGGGTAAAATACACAAATGATCCTTTAATTATAGGATGCTGTAATATTTTCAGTGCTTAAAAGCAATAATATTGCTAGTATACATCATTAAAATATAATTTTATTATATCTCAGTCAGTAGGTTAACGTCTAGTTCAAATTAGTTCAATTTTTTAACGAAAAAGGGTTGTTTTAGTATTGAATACTCAGGTAACTATTTTATAACTTTTAATAGTCAGAAGACTCAATAATATAGATTATAGTCGAGATATCATTTTGTAACTTTTAATAGTCAATGAACTCAATAAAATATCTTATAATTGAGTGATCATTTTGTAAATTTTAATAGTCAGTAGATTCAACAAAGAAACAGCCTACAATCCAGGGACCATTTGAGTATTTTACCTATTTAAATTTTACTTTTGAACTGACATGACTAAAGTTTCTTTTGTTTGGGCATGTAAAATATATTTTAAGCAATCATATTCTTTGAATGAACTTTAGAGAATTGTTTTAATATTTTATCTTTATCTTACCAATTTCACATGTTCTAGAATTTAAAAATCCACTTTTAATTAAAATAAATCACGTGATAGGGTATTTAAAAAAATTAACTATGATATTTAAATAATTTTTAATTAATTATATTATTTATTTTATTTATTTAATATAAATAACTATTATATGAAAATTTATAATGAAATATTAATAATATATTATTAAAATATTTTTATTAATAATTTACTTATTTAAAATTTTAATTATTTAAAAATAATAAAAGTATAATAAAAAATTAATATAAAATGTAATTTAATATTTATCAAATTTTATCTGTTCAAATTTTGTATTTATTGTAATATATTTAGTTTCCTATATCAATAACTTTTTATAGTTTATTTTAAAAAAGATATTTAAATTATTTTATAATTTTTGAAATATATATATATATTATTTTATAATTTACATCCAATTAAGTCTTTAACATCATAAAAATTAATTAACTAAACTTTTCCAAATAGATTTCATATGACATCATCAAGTAAATAATTTTATTATATCACTAATAATTTTAATTTTTTATAAAAAATATGATTAAATTAAAAATATTCTTTAAAATAATAATAAAAGAAGAAGAAGAAACCATCTTTTTCAACTCTTACTTGGGCTATTTTGTTTCCTATCTCACACGACATCCCTTTGAAATTTGGCCATAAGATAATCGCAACTCAATCATACATGTACAGTAAATATTTATTAAACTTGTCCAAGGTAGCATCATTCCACGAAGGCACTAGATAGCTTGAATTTCAACCCCCTTCCTCCACTTTTTTCCATATTTTATTTTTGGTATAATCATCTATATGATCTATTGACCGGTTAATCTAGACTGAATACTATAGACAAAAGCATGATTCTCTCAACTCAGTTTGCTCTATTCTTAAATACCAGAATTTGAATTCATAACCTTGCTTAAAAGATCTAGTTGCTCATCCCACTAAATCAACTAGTTATTTGTTATTTTTGTCAATATTAGAATCTTTTCAATATTAAATTTAATTAATAATTAAAATAAGAATATGATTCAATTACACAGTATAAAATATTTTAATTTTAGATAAATTTAGGACTGTTGGATGAGAAAAAATAAACAATTGAGATTAATAGTGGGAAATGAGAATATATTCACTGAAAAAAAAACAAAGAGTTAATCTCAATATTCTATTTTCACTCATCTAATGATCATAAATTTATGTAAAATTAAAAAAATATGGTATAAATAAATCTTAATCCATTAAAATATATTAAACCCTAAATTTAATTCAACTAATTTGTATTTTAGATGAAGATTAATAATGTTGTCGTCATCGATTTTCACCTGGGATGGGGAAAATCAGTACGACTTGGGGTTTTTCTTTGAAAATATTTTAAAATGTGAGGAGTCGCCACCAATCATTTTAAGGTGTGATATATCAAAATCGGGTAATTTTAATAAAAAAATTATTTTATCAAAAAATACCAAATTTGGTTTGCGAAAAAAAACCAGAAAACTGGTTCATGAGTCAGTTACGCGTGGGGAAGGATTAGTACCCCACAGCTCTCAAAAATCGGTACCTAGTTGATTACCTTATATTTAAAATTGGAAATTCCGAGTTCAAACTTTACTTAATCAAAAATCCCTATGGATGCACAATTGAAAAGGGTGTTCGTTTATTTAAGTCAATAGTGTTCGCCCCTAGCATGAATGCGGGAGATCAACTATTATGCCCAATAATCGGTCATTGCCTTGATTTTAAGAAATCATGATGTGGTCTTAAAAAGGAATGTCGACCTACTTTGGGTATCACTAGTAGTTACTCCTTGAGCATACTTGTTGGAGATATACTATTAATTCCTTGGTAAATCAACATTGCCTTAGTTGTGAAATCAAAATTCAATCAAATAATCAATTATGTCAACCTAATTATACTAGGTAATTAATTAAGGTTTCCCCTAACTTAAAGTGCCAAATTATGAAGCTTAGAGAGCCTAAAAGTTTAGACCTAAAAATGGAGTCTATAATATTAACCCTAATTGATTTTGACCAATTATTTAATCAAATAATCGAGCTGGTCCTCCGAGCATGTTAAATGCGGAAGCCAATTCAAATTCTTTCCTAATTTAAAGACTAAGTGTAATTCTATCTAAAATGGAGACTCTTATTAAAAATCCTAATTAATTATGATCAATTAATTATTACAAGTTTAAGGACTAAAATGTGAAAAGGCTAAGGTTAAGACTCTAATTATTAACCCTAATTAATTACCCTTTTTTATTGAATCGAATAATCGAAATGAGCCCTTCAACATTTAAATGTGAGAGCTAAAATCAAATTATTCTCTAAATTAGAGTCTAGGCGTGTGAAATATAAATCTAAGGTTTAAGTCTAAAATCTAAGGCTATAATTACTAACTAAACTAAAGAACTACAACTAAAAGATTAATCCCTAAAAACATAAAACAAACATGTATTTTTTATTAAAAAAACAAACTAAAACTATACAAAGTTGATTTTTAAAGACTAACTGCATATTTACAAATTATCAAATAAAATTAATATGAATTAATATTAGGGTTAATTTAACAACAAATTAATTTAAGGACTAAATCTAAAATAACCTAAATTTAGGGACTAAAGCCTAAAATTTAAGTACTCTAATTATAACCTTAATAAGGACTAAATTAAAAATAAAATAAATTAAACTACTCATTAATAAACAAGAATTTGTACACAAATATGATAAACAAACAGGCATTAAAATTCTAATATAACCTAAACATTATAGGTGACTAAATTAAAAAAACAGAATATCCAATTTGAAAATAAATGAAATAAAAAATAAATCAGGGGACTAAGATATAAAAACGAGTTAAAAGTAAAGGGACTCAAACAATATTATCCCAAAAATTTAGTTCTAGATATTTAATGAAACGTATAAATGTAAAATAGCATGTTAAAGATGTATATTCGAATGTATCACAAAAAGGATAATATGTGACTATTTTGTAAAAACACGATAAATGTAAGGGACTTATACGCGATTTACCCCTAAACTTATACTATAAAAGCCACTTTTCCCTTTTTTTCATTTGTATCCCAACGTAAAAAAAACCTCTTTCCCTCTCAACACTCTCTTTTCGTCGGGTATCTTAGCCAGACCCCACGCATCCATCCTGACTGCCACTCTGGCCACCACCCACCGTGGCTAGAGTTTCTAAATCGAACCCTAAATGACCCTACAACCTTTTTTTTGCTCTCTTAAACCCCGATCTAGGGTCAAAATCAACAAATAAGGCCCCTAAATACCCCCAAAACTCATTCAATGTTTCAGTTCTCCTATCTCCGACGACCTCAATACCACCTAAAACCAAATCCAAAACCCACTAAAAACTTCGATCTACTCACCTAAACTAAAAAAATCCTATAACCAAAAATAACCTCTAAACGCTCCTAAAAAACAACGACCTCTTGGCTTCCCTACTCCGACCACCGTGAAGACGAACCAACCCTCGATTTCGATTACCCCTCTCCAGTAAACTCTTCGACTTCCATGTTTTTTTTTCTCTTTCTTTTTCGATTGTTAGAAAAAAGAAAAGAAAACATTTTTTTACCTTGAAATTTTTTGCTTTTGTATTCTGAAAATGAGGGAAGAATCCCTTTTACATACTAATTTTTGAGTTCTTATACCCAAAATTTTACAGAGATAAATAATAAAAAAACTAATCCCTACTTGCTCCTCTGACATCCACTGTGTGTGATGATTTGTGTTGTTAATGTCCTGATTTTTTAGGGTTTATTGAGATTTCTGATGGGATTTGGTTCGGCTAGGCTTGACATGGTGACGACCGATGCTGCTAGACGTGGGATGAACTCGGTCGGTGGCTGTGGGACTCGACTTTCGCGGCGACGATAGTCGAAAAGATATATTAAGGTAAGGGTTAGATTAGGTTAGTTTAGGTGTTGGGCTAGGGTTTGGGTTTGGGCTCGGGTTTGGGTTTGGGTTTGGATGTTGGGTATTGGGTTTGTAATAAATAATAATAATAATAATAATATAATAATAATTTATTATAATAATAATAATATAATGGTTGAAAAATGGTGACTACAGTTGCCCCTCTTTGCTCATTGCAGTAGAACTAGAATAGAGCAAAGACACAAAGCACCATTTTTCAACGTGATTACTATTTATCGAGCTGCGAGTTCTTCTCGTTATGAACTCTTCATTGGGGATGTCAATACACCTTTTTGCGATGGATAATACATGATTGAACAAGTATTTCTCATTATGAATTTCTTCTCTCAAAAATGCTGACCTAACTCTTTCTGCGATGGTTGACCTAAGGTGATGCAGATCCAACTCCTTATGTGATGGACGAGCAAAGTGTTAAACAAGTTCTTCTCATTATAAACTTATTCTCTCAGAAATGTTGACCCAACTCCTTATGTGATGGAATCAATTGTAGTGTTGATGTTGATCCAATTTCTATGTGATGGATGAGTCAAGGTCAATGTTGTTCCAACTCCTTATATGACAGAATCAATCTAAGGTTGAACTAGTTCTTCTCATTATGAACTTCTTCTCCCTTATCAGATGAGTTCTTCTTATTACAAACCCTTCCATTGGAAATGTTGTTCCACCTCCTTCTGTGGTGGATAAGATCCTGTTGAAAAAGTTCTTCTTATTATGAACTTATTCTCTCGAAACATTGACCACACTCCTTATATGATGGAATCAAACGTAATGTTGGTGTTGATCCAACTCTTGATGTGATGGAATCGATCTAAATGATGATCAAGTTCTTCTCATTATGAACTTCTTCATTGGAAATGTTGATCAATCTCGAGTGAGGTGTTGTTGATCCAACTCCATAAGTGATAAATCGAGTATAGGTTGAAAACGTTATTCTCATTATGAAGTTCTTCTCCCTCATTGGATGAGTTCTTCTCATTATGAACCCTTCCTTGGAAATATTGGTCTACATCCTTCTACGATGGATGAGTCAAGGTTGAACAAGTTCTTCTCATTATTAACTTCTTCTTCTACATCAGACAAATTCTTCTTATTATGAACCCTTCCCTGAATATAGTGACATGATAATCCTCAAGTATTTCATGAGATCCACTTTATTCAATGGTGAAAAGTTGGAGTGAATCTTTGTTGAAATCTTATTCTTTTGCATGAAATTGTGAAATGAAATCTTTGTACTTTTTGAATTCCTACAGGTATTCAAAACTTGATGAAAAATGAATGTGTATGCTCTTAATTTTGCAAATGCATAAATATGTATGCATGATGTGATTTTTGTGTTTCAAGCTCTATGGTCTTGTAAATATTTATTTTTCTATCTTTTTAGAGCCATCGTCATTGTTGGGTCCTCGCCTGATCCGTGATCCTGACTTTCTTTGCTTCTAAAATCGAGATTGATCTCTTAATATCTATGTGTGCTTCTTCTCGGGAGCGGCCGAAAATATGCCTTGGAATGAACTGTGTTATTTTAATTTCATTATTCATATTGTCACTCGGGTTACTGACATCTCTCGTGTCACCTTCTGTCAACCACCTGCTTCAATGAGTATGAACATTGACATGGTAGTTTGCCTTGGATTCCCTGCACTTTATAGGTTAATTCAAAGTAATACCGAAAAATTAATCGTTTGAAGCTAGGTTATGAATGAATGAATGATCTGAAGCTTGAAGTGATAATCATGAAATTTATTGATAAATATAGGTTTTTACACAAAGTCATGGAAATTAAAAGAATTTAGTAGAGACAAAAGACATATGTCCCAATGAATTCTAGCACAAGTGTTCCTGAATCAGTTAATTTGACATCTCGAGATGATCCTTTGTCTGGGAGATCTCAATGTCGCGAAGCTTTCTGCAGATGTGTAGTCTCTCATGAACTACCAGACTTTCGAGAGGGTTTATTTTCCAAATGCCCCAATATCAAAATGCATTTGAGCCACCTTTTCATGTTTTCAACTCAAATCTTTCTTTTGGTTTCAAGATGCCCTTTATGGTTTTTCATCTTGAACCCTGTTTTTTCTTTTCACTTTTTCTCTTTTTCTTTTTCTCTCCTTCATTCATTTTTTATCTTTTTTCATCATTTTTTCGAAGCATAATATTTCTTGACAGAGTCTGAATTTATTGGGTTCCTTGGCACTTTTTCGTCCATCTCTTCAAAAATTAACGCTCATCCAAAAAAGGCCTTCTTGACAATGTATGACCCTTCCCAATTAGGCATTCATTTCCCACGTAAATCTTTATGAATTGGAAAGATCTTTTTAAGTACTAGATCACCCTCTCGAAACTCTCTTGGGCGAACTTTCTTATCATGGGCTCGCATCATCATTTCTGGTCATCTGTCCATGCCATATAGCTTTCAGTCTCTTTTTTCAATAAGATTAAGTTGATCAACCCGAGATTGAACCCATTCTGCTTCATCTAACTCTACTTCTTTCGAAACTAGAAGTGATGGAAATTTCAACCTCAATGGGTACGACTACCTCTGTTATATAGACCAAGAGAAATGGGTTGCCCCTGTTGATGTCCTTACAGTCGGCTGATATCCATATAGGGCAAGGGTAATTTCTCATGCCAATCTCTGTAGGTTTCAGTAGTCTTCGCAATGATCCTTTGATGTTTTTATTTGTCGCTTTAATGTCTCATTTATTTTCAGGCGATAGGTTACAGAGTTGGCATGTTTTATCTTAAACTGCACACAGAGTTTATCCATAATCTTGTTATTCAAATTAGTAGCATTATCTATGACTATCCTCTCTGACAACTCATACCGACATATTATCTCTATTTATGAACTTGCAAATTGTTAATCTCGTGACACTGGAATAGGAAGCAGCCTCTACCCACTTAGTGAAATAATCAATTGTCATTAAGATGAAGTGATGCCCATTTGAAGCCTTCGGTGTGATTTCCCCAATGAAATCCATACCCCACATAGAAAACAACCAAGGTGAGATCATAACATGTAGAGACGAAGGTGGTTCCTGAATTTTATCTGCATATATCTAGCATTTGTGTCATCTTCTTATAATCGACACAATCTGTATGCATCGTGGCCTAATAGTACCCATATCTCATGAGTTTCTTGGTAATAGATAAACCATTAGCATGTGTTTCACATGTTCCACCATGCACATCTTCTATAATTCTCTTTGCTTCTTTGGCGGTCACACACCTTAACAAGACTTGATCACTACCCCTTATGTATAAGATTTCTCTATTGATGAAGTATCCAGCTGTCATTCTTCTTATTGTTTTCTTGTCAATTTTAGATGAACATGGAGGATATGTTTGGTGTCTCATATAGTGTAAGATATCATAGTACCATGGATGGTCATCCACTTATTCTTCTAGAAGATAGAAATGTGACGGGGTTTCATACACATACATCTTGATTTGCATCTGTTTTCCTATTTTCCTTAAACATCGTGGGCAACGTAGCCAGAGCATCGGTCATTTAATTGTCCTCTCATGGAATATAGTTGAATGTAACATCTTCAAATTCTTTTAACAATTTAAGGACCAAATTTTAATATTCAATTAAGTTTGGGTCATTTGTCTCTTATTCTCCCCTTAGTTGATACACTACTAATGTGGAATTTACATATACTTTAAGCGTCTTGACTTTTCTCTCAATAATTTCTATTAACCCCATAACACATACTTCATATTCTTTCATGTTGTTAGTGCAAAAGAATTACAATATACTTATGAAAGGATAATAGGTTTCTTCTGGGGAAATCAGTATTGTCCTAATTCCTTTCTCCAACTGTTAGAGACTCCATACAATTTCAAGGATTTTTCATCCCTGGAACTTTCTTCTTCAATTGAGATGCATATCAAATCATCGTCTGGGAAATTGAAGTTCAAAGACTCGTAATCTTTCGAGGCACAACTCACAAGAAATTCAGCTATGACACTCCCTTTTATTACCTTTTGGCTCATATACACAATATCAAACTCAGATAACAACATTTTCCACCTAGCTAGTCTACAAGTCAGAGCAGGAGATTCCATAAAAAAATTTAGTGGATCCATCCTCGATATTAACCACGTGGTATGGTATAACATGTATTACCTGAGCTTTCAAGGTTGCCAAAACTAAAGCACAACACAACTTTTGAATCGGTGGGTATCGAGTCTCGCATTCGATGAATTTTTTTCTCGGGTAATAAATGGATCTCTCATTTCTTCCTAATTCTTCATGTTTCCCCAACACACCCCATTGAATTCTCAAAAATTGTTAAGTAGAAAATTAACGGCCTGTCAGACACTGGTGCTACTAGGATTGGAGCATTGGACAAGTATTTATTGATAATCTCCAAAGTCTCTTGGCATTCATCATTCCAAACCTCAGGGTTATTCTTCCTGAGCAATCTAAACACCAGTCACATTTATCGATCAGTTGGGAAATGAACCGAGATATATAATTAAGTCTTCTAAGGAACCCTTAAACTTCTTTTTGCGTGTGAGGTATGGGAAGATCTTGAATCACTTTGACTTTGTCTGGATCAATCTCGATTCATTTCTAACTCACCATGAAGCCTAGTAATTTCCCTGATTTTACCATGAATTTGCATTTGGCTGGATTGAACTTTAATTGGTACTTTTCATCCTTTGGAAGAGTATTCTTAGGTTCTATATATGTTCTTCTTTAGTTCAGATTTCGAAATCATGTCATCCACCGATTTCTTTATACATCATATTATGGAAGAGAATCACCAGGGTTCTTTGATTGGTTTCCCCAGTATTTTTCAACCAAAACGATATCACTTAATAGCAGAAAGTGCCCCACATGGGTATAATTTTCGTTTTCTCCATGTCTTCAAGAATTCATTTTGATTTTATTATATCCCGAGAAGTCATCCATGACGGAAAACCATGAATGCCCTGCAGTGTTGTCCACCAGAGTATCTAAATAAGGCATGGGAAAATTATCTTTCTAGTTAGCACTATTGAGGTATCGATAATCCACGCACATACGGATCTTCCCATCTTTCTTAGGTACAGGGATGATATTGGCTACCTATTCAAGATACTTTGCCTATCGAAGGAAACCCACGTCAATTTGTTTCATCACTTTCTCTTTGATCTTTAATAGCATCTCTGGCCTTATTCTCCTAAGTTTCGGCTGAACTGGTATATCCTGGAATGACCATACAAAGATGTCCCAGAACTCTTGGAGCAAACTTATCAATTCTTGTCTTATTCCTATAGACAGAGTAGTGCAAATTTCTCTCTCCTTATTTATGTTGTTTTTAAATTCACTAGATCGGTTTATTTCTTGTGTGGTAGAATTTGTCTCTCTTTTTTCCACCAGTCTTAATAACTTATTAGGAACATCACAATCTGCCTCATCCTCGCACTCATTTCTTCTTCCAGATACAAAAGTCGCTCAAAATCTATATTATAACTGAATTCATGAACATTCATGCTAGTATCATTGTGGAATCTACATAAAATTTGGCTCGGATGTATTGGAATATGAATGTGAAGGATAAAGAATATGGAATAAATAATATATGGTGCAAAGAACACGATGCAAAAATGAAATGAATAAAAATGATTGTCATTTGAGAAATAAAAAAAGTATATTTCATTAATCAGTTTTGATAACATTGATTTCTACAAAAAAATCATTTTTTATACATTTAAGTATTAAAAAAAGTTATCCCTAAAAACTTCAAGGAGGTCCTCTGCAGTTCAATTGTTGAGTTCTTCACTAGGGAAGTAAGGACGAATTCTAGCTAAAAACTTTCCAGGCTGGTTGCCCCCGGTAATCATGTTGACAGACGGTCCTTACAAAGCCTCACCCATCATATTATGCTCTTTCATCAGCTCCCCAGTCTTTATAATATTGATATGTTACTGCTCAATATCGTACACCCCTCCAAATTTGAAAAAACTCTCTATAGGAGGGAATGACATATGTTTCTTAGGGATATCTTCACCTTTCATTCTGGCCTTTCTAGCTTTAGCCCTCTTTCTCAGTTCATGGCCACACTGTTGGAATATGGGCTTGAATCCAAGCCTGAAATAGTCTCTATTCCATTCAATGGCTACGGGTCGTGCCATTCCTTGTAAATTCCTTCCTAGCCCTTTTTCGTTCTTTGCCTCTCTTCCCAAAGTTTGTCTCACCACAATCTTGGTACAATTAGATAGCATGGGGCATGGAATTTTGTTTTATTCGGCAACATATGCTACATTAATGAATTCTAAGGCCCTGAATGAGCATTTTAATACGTTCTCTCTAACATCGATGTATGGGGCATCAGTCGTTACTGAAGAGATGATTTCTTCTTCATCCCTGAATACTGACCAATCTTCCATCAATCATGAAATTCACCTTCAGGTGTAGAGATGGAGGGACTACCCCTGTAGAATGGATCCAGGGTCTCCCCATTAAGAACTGTAGGTCGGGTGGATGTCCATTACAACAAATTCAATGTTGTAGATAGTAGCTCCAATCAGTAAGGGTATCTCTATTTTGCTCATCATATCTTTTTGGGTTCCATCAAATAGCCTGAAAACATTGTGGTAAGTTCTCATATATGAGTTGTCTATGGGCAACCTCTGTAGCGTAGTAAAAGGCATCACGTTTAGCGCGAACCTATTGTCTATTATGACTCATGAAAGAACATGGTTATGGCAGTGAATAGTTATATTTAAAGCTTTGATAGATCTTATCCCACCTTCCACGATCTCATCATCATTGAATGTGATGTAATTATCTACAGCTATATGTCCCACAATTCAGTCTAGCTTATCTGTCGATATATCCTCAGGGAAAAATGTATGCTTTAGCACTTTCAACAAGGTGTTTTGATGTACCTATGAATTCATTAACAAATCTAATATTGAGATTTTGGCCTACTGCTTGTGAAACTGCTCTACCATGTTGTATTCAATATGCTTTAAACCCCTTAGGAATTCACGAGATTGAGCCTCAGTCACTGGCTCATTAATTACTAGTGGAGGTTCCTCGTTAAATATTTTCGGCACTACTGCTGCCTTGGCTTTGGCTTTCGTCTTGTTTGCCTCTATGGACATCTCGGGTGAGTAACATCTTCCACTCCTCGTGAAGTGGCCTACTTCACTCACCTCTTCAGGGAATGATTTCTTCTCCTCTTATGTTTTTTCATAGGGTCTCAACTCTCCTGGAAGGGACACATTTACAATATAATTCCAAGAAACTTGTCGTGTGTCTTTAAATGAAAAATGAGACGGAGTTTTAATTATGACTTTAGGAGTCATTAACGAAGAACTTTTTTTTCTAGGCTTGACTACGATGATCACGGGTTTTCTTGTTCCTTGGTCTTATTAGTGTCATCCGTCGTGCAAACATCCATATATTTTTTGCACTCCTCTTGATCAAAGAATTCTATTTCACCATTGTTCATCATCTCCTGAAGTAATTCTCGGAATTCATGGCAACATTGAATGTCATGACCCTTTTCTTGGTGATAATCACAAAACACTTTACACCCAATAGGCTTTGGCACAGGATTACCCTTGATCATCCCTGCTTCACACAGTCATTCGAACACCCAACTAAGAGGAGAGTTGATTTCTAACACATCTTTCTTCAACCTCATATTGTCCTCTTCGCCAATCATATTTACTGCTTGTCCTCTCCCCCCGTGATTGGGAAAGGGATGAGTACTTACTGATGGTGTTTTGAATTCTAGGTCTACTGTGTTGACCAGATTTTGCACAATCTTCTTGAACGTCAGGCAGTTCTTGATATCATGGTCGGTAATCCCTGAGTGATACTTGCAGTGAGCGTTGACATTATACTAACGAGGGTAAGGCGGCTAGAGTGAAGTCAAATTGTAGGGGTGTATTACGTCTTCTTTTAACAGTGAGCCATATATTTCAGAACACAGTATTAGCACAATTGAGAAGGCCATCCTCATAGCCTCTTTCCTCGACCCTCTATTTTCATTGGTGTTCATATTCTATATCATAGGTTGAGTGATCGTGACACTAGCTATGACATTTTTGTGGTAATTGTTCGTATGATTCACCTCATTCTCTTTTTTCTTATAATAAGGCTTCTTAGACCCTTCTCTACCCTCAATCTCAGTGTTTTGAAAATCGGACCAGACCGGTCAGTTCAACCGGGAACCGCTGCCTAGTCCGGTTCAATATACACTAGTTGAACCGCTACTAGTGAACCGACCAGAACCGCTGAACCGTTCGAACCGGACCGACTGAAAACCGAAAAAAATGGGAAAAAACCGGCAATTTTGTTTTTTTTAAAATTAAACCAAACAAAGTCGTTTGTTAAACGAGCCAAGTCGAATTAGAGTATTGCTGAGCTCAACTCGAACTTAAAAACTTTAAAAGTAAGCTCAACTCGACTCAAACTCATGAGCTAAAAATTATCAAGTTCAACTCGAACTCGAAATATAATATTGAAACTTGAACTCAAAAAGGCTTGAACTTAAAAAAAATTTAGAAGCTCGATTGAAGCCTAAAATTCGAGCTTGATTGAAGTAAAAGAATAGTTCACTCAATGCTCACCAAAAGGCTCCATGATTTTGAATGCCAAATTACCTCTATTATTTATAGAAGTTAGTTGGGATGCTCTTCTATGTTTCTTAACCATGTGGGATTGTTTTGTTCTCATATTTTTACTCTTTGGACTTTTGGGATGCTCTTCTATGTTTCTTAGCCATATGGGATTGTTTTTTTAAAAAAATTAAACCAAACAATATCATTTTGTTATGACTTTTTTAGCCCCAAATTTATTTTTTGATTATAGTTATATAATTATATTTATTATTTAATATATTTTACCTTAAATATTATGTTGTAGTTAATTTGAATCATTTTGTTTCACTTGATTTTATGGTTTTTAACTTATATATGTTATGACTTGCTTTGAATATGACTTGTGATATAAAAAATTATTTTTTATTAAATATTTTTTGTATTTTTATATAATTTTTTAAATAATTATGACGTCGTCCGGTTCTTCCGACCGGTCGGATCGGTTTGACCGGTTGAACCAGTGAACCGGTAGCATGGCCGGTTCGCTAACCGGTCTGGTTCTGAAAACCATGCTCAATCTTACCACTATTTATTGCATTTTCAATTAATTCACCCGAAATGACCAGATCAGCAAAATTCTTGGTGGCATTTCCTAACAGATGTCTGAGATACAGAGCCTTCAAGGTGTTCACAAAAATAATGGCATATTCTTTCTCCAGTAGTGGGGGTTGCACGTGGGCGGCTACGTCACGCCTACCTCTGGGCGTACTGCCTGAATGTTTCATTATGTCACTTTTCCATATTCTACAGAGTCTATCGATCAAGAACCAAATCAGTGACATCGCGGTACTGTTCCAAAAATGCTTTGGCTAAATCTCTATGATTTGACGTGGGATTTTGTTAGCATGTTTACCACTTCACAGCAGATCAAGCTATCCTGGAAACAATGTATCAGTAGCTTCTCGTTTTCGGTATAGCCAACCATCCTTCTACAATACATGGTGAGGTGGGCAGATGAACAGGTGGTCTAATCATACTTTTCTTAAGCTGCTGAGTGATCTCACTATTTACTTTTTCTTTTTTCGACCAATTCATTAAATCGGGTGGTAACTCTTCCATAACCGATTCGAAAAGTCTTGCTCTAGTCGCATATGTATAGTTTACTGGAATAAAGGCTCTGTGTGGTGTTGTTGGTTAGCCACATAAACTCCAGGTCGAGTCTCCTATGGAGATGGAGATCGAACGAAAACATGTACAGGTGTAAAACCCAGAGGATGCTAGGGATCTGGTATAAAACCCGATGAGTGTTGAGGGTCAGACGTAGCTGCTGGGTGAGATGGTTCTGGGCCAAAACTTGCTGGATGTAATGGATCCTGATTAGAAAATGTTGGGTGGTCAATAGTTGCTTTCAGCAGTTGAATGTTTTTTTAATATGTCATCTATCTTTTTTAGTAATTTGAGTTATGAACTTGCCATATTTGTTTCAATTTTACTCAACCTCTCTCTCATTTCTTCTTACGTGTCTCATTGATCTTGCTCGATTCGAGCTAGTATCTTCCATTTTCTTGGTCAACTTACGAGTACCGTAGGGGTCTATTTACCACTATTAAGGGCCAGGGTAACTGCAATTAGAAATCTTATCGTGTTACTTTGGTGTTTTATTAAATTGATGAATAAATGTTAGAATGCCATGCATTAAGACTTAAAGATTAGAAAAACATGAAAATGCTAGTGCAAAAGATATTGATTCCAGGATAACCAGTTTATACAAAAGTTCTCAACAACACACAATGCCTAAGCACTTAGGGAAAGAAAATACACCAACAGAGAAGTACATATAATATCTAGCCAAATCTCCTAACTTCTCGAGCTTCACCATCATCTCAATATTGCATCGCTCTTCTTCATATCCTAGAACCACAAAGACTCTCAATGCAATAGCTTCTTTAGACAAATCAAAAACTTATTGAGCAACCTTACTAGCCTGATCCACTACCTTCTTCATCGCTTCATACTATATTTGAATGGTATCATTAGCTTGACGCAATGCAGTTCTAAGCTCTTGATTAGTTAAAGGTCGACTCCTTTCGAGCTGTTGAATTCGTTCATTACATCTTTGCACTGTAGCCTCCAACTCAACAATCTTATTCTTCAAAGTTTCATTTTCTTGCCTAGTCATTTCTTAGGCTGATGAGTAAATAAACTCACATACTTTTAAATTAGCTATTCTTTTCTTCAAGGCCTAATTCTTTCTTCGAAGGAAAATTCCATTATCGTTGTAGGGATTCTGAAAAACCTCCTCTAAACTAATTAGTTGTGATTCGCGTTGTCCAATTTGCGCTCGCATTTATTATAACTCGTGATTGGCCTCATCCCCTTGTTCCCTTGATCTTTGGGCCTATTGCATAACTGTCTTCTTTTCTTCTTTGCTTATTTTCACACTTCTTTCTACCCCGTCTAACTTTATTTTCAAAGCCTTAGCAGTATGATGTAGACCCTTAGCCTTTATAACATTTTCCAATTTTTTGAAATCTCGGTCTAGAGCATCAAAAGTCTCTTAGATTCTCTCATTTTCTTTGGTTAACTGTTTTATCACCCCATCTCACTTTACTAGCTAGAGTTCCCACATCGTTTTCTCCTCTGAGAAACTTCTTTACTCTTTTTCTCTATCTAGATTCATCAGCCTGATTTCTTCTCTTAGTAGCTCGGCTTTAGTAGGGAGCCTTCTTAATCATTCCTCCATGGTTAACACATCTTCTACATTTGGTTTCGAGGTGTTATCATTTATTCTCCCTGTTCTCCAAACATCATAGGATGACATTAATATTGGCTCTATCATCTTGAAATTTATGAAATAGGACGTTTACCAAGCATTGTATATCTACAAGATTCGATCTCTATAACTCGAGTAGAGAATAAAAACTATGCCTTTTTCAGCCAACCAGTAGCTGGTATGAACTTTCAATCACTAAATTATAGAAATACCATCAAATGAGTGTAGACAATTGCTCCCTATAGTGCATGTAACATAACATAGTTTTCATTGTCGCATCTGTACAATTGTCTTCTTTGGATAACCAATATGCTTTCCAGACTACTTCGATATCTTTCATATTTGTAGAGCCTTAATCTAGTCTTTTATTCTGCGAGGTTTTAGAATATTGTACTTGTCAAAGAAATCTGCTAAGGGAGAGAAATTTGACTGATGTTTTTGGGTCCAACCCCTATCGACTATCCAAAAATGGCTCCACCACCATACTATTAAAAGAGAAACACAACCAGTAAACTGACCACCGCCTGATCGCCTATACTTGTTTAATACATGAATGTTTCAGCTATGATGGTTGGTGCGAGATTTATTTTCATAGCAATGACTTTGAGAAAATATATTATGGAAATATCGAAGTGATTTTCCTTTCTCGGGAAAACTACCAAACCATATAATTCGAGTGCAACCTGATCTCTTCTTTTCTTGGATGGTGCTTGCTCATAGATCAAACTTTTTAGTTGAGCCCATGAGATCATATCGTTCTGAATATACTCTACGACCCACTCTTTTGTCTTCCCAGTAAATTTAACCATCTTGGTTATGAATCCTTTGGGTTGGATTACCTTAGTGTAAAGTGAATGCCTTTTGATGTTTGGTATGTTCAGTAGGGCGATATACTCTTCGAGGGTAGGGTTCATGTCTACTTTGCCAAAGGTGAAGCAACGATATGTGGGATTCCAATATTCAGCCAAAGCTCGAATGGTAATTGTGTCAATCAATACTCTTAATAACTCTACTATGTCTCTATAGACTTTTCTGATCAACATTTTCTCGATCTCATCCCAACTAACCCAGATTCTTGACAACTATGCCCACTGTGTTTGCTTGACATCAATAATAACCTTTTCTGGCATCACATATTCTTCACCAGCTACAATAATATTTCCAAACCGCGCTTGTCTATATTATAACCAAGTCAGAACATTTATCATATTCTTGGTCCTATCGGAAGACATTGCTTCCTCAAGCACTTTTTACATTAACCAGATGATTCGGGAATCAATATCTTATATGTAATGTTATGAAATGAGAACGAAAATGGTACATGCAAATAAGAGACAAAAGAGATAAGTTAGTAAAGTTAAATTAATTCAAATAATTCAAATAATAATGAATGCTAATTAGTTTTTCGTATGTGTTTTATAATAATGAATTCAAATACAAATGAAATTAAAACCCTAACTACATGTGTTTTAATTCTATTAGGTTTTCCGTATGTCAACTAAATTCTCTAGATGAGACTTGGTTATAGGAAGGTTTCCAAGCTATCTTTATAACATGCTAAGATTGACTCCAATTTTGGCCCATTACAGACTTGCGAATCAGATTCGACTTAGGGGATCACACCACTAAAAGCGTGTCTCAGAACTGATATCTGGATAGGGAACTTAAGATGCTTTCCAAGGGTAATATGTCAGACCTATACAAGGAAGCCTAATGCTCCCCATGTGGTTTGACATTTTCCCTACTTACATAAACCGGGATTGAACTCGGGTTTAAAGCTATGATATGTAACAATCCTAAATAAATTCACAAAATTGTAAGCATTAACTAGAGAGAAAATCTTTTTATCTTTTTTGAAATAACATAATGAACTATAAATTAAATAAGATTGAACTCGTAATTTCCATAATTTTAAATATAGGGTAACCAACTCATGGCTCGACTCTCAAGTTATTTTGGAAAACAAAATGTCCCTAGCGGATTCGCCAAGCTGTCATCACCGTTTTTCGCCTGGGGTGGGGAAAAAACCAGTACGACTTGGGGTTTTTCTTTCAAAAGATTTTGAGATGTGAGGAGTTGCCACCAATCATTTTAAGGTGTAATTGGAACACCAAAAAGCGAGTAATTTTAACAAAATATTTTATTTTATCAAAAAATACCAAATTTGGGTCTGCGAAAAAAAATAAAAAACGGGTTCAGGAGTCAGTTACTCGTGGGGAAGGATTAGCACCCACATAGCGTCCAAAATCGGTACTTAGTTGATTACCCAATATTTAAAATTGGAAATTCTGAGTTCAAATTTTACTTAATCGAAAATTCACTATGGATGCACAGTTGAAAAGGATGTTCGTTTATTTAAGCCAATAGTGTTCGCCCCTAGCATGAATGCATGAGATCAATTATTATGCCTAATAACCGGATATTGCCTTGATTTTAAGAAATCATGATGCGGTCTTGAAAAGGATGTCGACCTACTTTAGGTATCACTAGTAGTCACTCCCTGAGCATACTTATGGGAGATATACCATTAATTCCTTGGTAAATCAACATTGCCTTAATTGTGAAATCATAATGCAATCAAATAATCAATTATGTCAACCTAATTATACTAGGAAATTAATTAAGGCTTCCCCTAACTTAAAGTACCAAATTATGAAGCATAGAAAGTCTAAAGGTTTAGGCATAAAAATGGAGTCTCTAATATTAACCATAATTGATTTTGACCAATTACTTAATCGAATAATCGAGCTGGTCCTCCAAGCATATTAAATGTGGAAGTCAATTCAGATTATTTCCTAATTTAAAGACTAAGTGTAATTCTATCTAAAGTGGAGACTCTTATTAAAAATCCTAATTAATTATGATCAATTAATTATTAGAAGTTCAAGGACTAAAATGTGAAAAGGCTAAGGTTAAGACTCTAATTATTAACCCTAATTAATTACTCTTTTTATTGAATCGAATAATCGAAATGAGCCCTCGAGCATTTAAATGTGAAAGCTAAAATTAAATTATTCTCTAAATTAGAGTATAGGTGTGAAAAATCTAAATCAAAGGTTTAAGTCTAAAATCTAAGACTATAATTACTAACTAAATTAAAGAATTAGAGCTAAAAGATTAATCCCTAAAAACACAAAACAAACATTTATTTTTTTTTTTTAAATAAAATAAAATAAAACTATACAAAGTTGAATTTTAAAGGCTAATGGATATTTACAAATTATCAAATAAATTTAACATGAAATTAATATTAAGGTTAATTTACAACAAATTAATTTAAGGACTAAATCTAAAGAAACCTAAATTTAGGGACTAAAGCCTGAAATTTAAGTATTCTAATATAACCTAAATTATGACTAAATTAAAAATAAAATAAATTAAAATACTCATTAATGAACAAGAATTTGTACACAAAGATGATAAACAAACAGACACTAAAATTGTAATATAACCTAAACATTATAGGTGACTAAATTAAAAAAACAGAATATCATAATTAGAAATAAATGAAATAAAAAATAAATCAAGGGACTAAGATATAAAAACGCGTTAAAAGTAAAGGGACTCAAACAAAATTATCCCAAAAATTTAGTTCTAGATATTTAATGAAACATATAAATGTAAAATAGCATGTTAAGGACGTATATTCGAATGTATCACAAAAAAGGACAACGTGTGACTATTTTGTAAAAACACGGTAAATGTATGGGACCTATACTCGATTTACCCCTAAACTTATATTATAAAAGCCAATTTTCCCTTTTTTTCATTTGTAACCTAACTTTAAAGAAAACTCTCTTCTCTATCAACTCCCTCTTCTCTTCTCTTCTCGTCGGGTATCTTAGCTAGACCCTATGCCTCCGTCCCGACCGCCACTTTGGCCATCATCCACAGTGATCGGGTTCTTAAATTAAACCCCGAATAACCCTACAACCTTTATTTTACTCTATTAAACCTCGAATTAAGGTTGAAATCAACAAATAAGGCCCCTAAATACCCAAAAAAACCCTTCAGCATTTCGGTTCTCCTATCTCCAGTGACTTCAAGACCACCTAAAATTGAACCCAAAACCCACTAAACACTCTGATCTACTCACCTAAACTAAAACAAAAACCTATAACAAAAAAATAACCTTTAAACACTTCCAAAAAGCAACAACCTCTCAGTTTTCTTACTCCGACCACCGCGAAGAGAAACTGAACCTCGATTTTAACTACCCTCTTCGGTAAACTCTTTGAATTCCTCTCTTTTTTTCTCTTTTTTTTGGTTATTCGAAAGCTTGTTGAAAAAAAAAAGAAAAGAAAATGTTTTTTACATTGAAATTTTCTGCTTTTGTATTTCGAAAATGAGGGAAGAATCCCTTTTACATATTGATTTTCGAGTTCTTATACCCAAATGTTACAGAGATAAATAATAATAAAAACAAATATCTACTTACTCCTTGGCAACCACTATGTGTGATGATTTGTGTTGTTAATGCCTCAATTTTTTTGGGGTTTATTGAGATTTCTAATGGGTTTTGGTTTAGCTAAGCTTGACGACAACGACAACCGGCACGACTGGATATGGGATGAACTCGATCGGTGGCTGTGAGACTCAACTTTGGCAGTGGCGGTAGCTGAAAAATATATATTAGGGTTAGGGTTAGATTATGTTAGTTTAGGTGTTGGGCTAGGGTTTTGGTTTGGGCCCGGGTTTGGATGTTAGGTATTGGGTTTGTAATAAATAATAAAAATAATAATAAAAATAATATAATGGTTGAAAATGGTGACTACAAATGTTACACACAATTCCTTATAAGAGGTTGTTAGGTTCAAAATGATCCAAAAAATATTCAAAGTTTGTTGTATAAACCTACCATTGAGTGAAATTAAGTAGGATATGAACATGAGAACAATATTTATTTGAAGAAAACTTGATTAAAAGGATTGATTAACTACCAAAATGTACAAAAAAAAGGTATTTTCTACGTAAGGTCAAAGACTTTAGACCAATTTCCTGCTGTTCAGTGGTTTACAAAGCAATTTCCAAAATCCTTGCTAACAGACTATCCAATTTAATCCCTCACCTTATTACCCCTAACCAAACTGCTTTCGTTAAGGGCATATCCATTGTTGATAACACCCTTCTAACCCAGGAAATAGTGAGAGGATACAATAGAAAAAATATATCTCCTCGTTGTTCAATGAAAATTGATCTCCATAAAGCCTTTGATTCTCTTAATTGGAAATTTTTATCTATTGTTTTAAAGGCTATGGACCTCCCTCCCATTTTTACTTCTTGGATAGAATCTTGCTACTCGACTGTAAGCTTTTCAGTTTCTTTAAATGGGAGTTTGATTGGTTATTTTAGAGGAGCAAGAGGCGTCAGGCAAGGAGATCCTCTATCCCCTTTTCTTTTTGTTCTTTCCATGAATGTTCTATCCAAGCTCTTGAACTTGGCTGCGTCTAAAGGTCTTTTTAATTATCACCCCAAATGCAAGCGCGTAGGTCTTACTCACCTCTCATTTGCTGATAATATACTAATTTTCTGCAAAGGAACAGTAGACTCTTTCATCGGAATCACTTCTGTTCTTGATACTTTTTATGAAATTTCTGGCCTTAAATTAAATGCTCCAAAATGTGAACTCTTTTGTGCTAGTGTTTCTAATTCCACTCTTGATGAATTGAAAATGATTACTAGGTTCAAACTTGGTAGCTTGCCTATAAGGTATCTGGGCATTCCTCTAGTTACCAGGAAAATTACTGAAAGAGATTGTTCTGCCCTCATTGACATCATTAAAGATCGACTACATCAATGGTCTGGTAAGATTATAAGTTATGCTGGCAGATTAGAGCTGTTTTATTTAGCATTACTAACTATTGGTGCAGGCAAATTTCCTTATCTTTCTCTGTCATTAAAAAGATCGAACAATTATGTTCTAGATTCTTTTGGAAAAGGGCTGATAAACCTGTTGTTGGTGCCAGAGTAGGTTGGCGGAAAATCTGCCATCCTAAATCAGAGGGAGGCCTTGGTCTTAAGGATTTAAAAACTTGGAACAAAGCTTGCATGATGAGCCATATTAAGAACATACTAGCTGGTGAAGGATCATTGTGGGTAGCATGGCTTAAAAGCTACATTTTTAGAACTAATGATTTTTGGTCTGTTGCAGTCAAGTCAAACATGAGCTGGAGCTTAAAACAGATTTTGAAGCTAAGGTCTGAAGCATCCTCTATTCTGCCTTCTGTCTCCAAGAAAATTGGTGATATTTGGAATGAAATTAGGGTGAAGAACCCGAAAGTCCACTGGCAATCTATTCTTTGGTTTCCTCTCCTAATTCCTAAACATAGCCTTATATCTTGGATGGCATTCCTTGACTGATTCCCCACAAAAGAGAGGCTCCACCGAATGAGGATCGTCATTGATTACCATTGCACATTTTTTGGTGCTGGAATGGAAACAAGAAACCATTTATTTTTCAAGTGCCAGGTTGCTACTGCACTGTGGTCTGCAATTTTCTCTTGCAGTGATCTTCAGTTTAGGCATCATTAATGGGATGCAGTCTACGCTTGGGCAATTGCTAATTGGAAGGGATATTCCTTCCTCACTTCAATCATGAAACTCTCTTCAATTGCCTTGATCTACACAATCTAGAAAGAAAGAAACAAGAGGATTTTTCAATCTCAAGCATCAACTATTGAAGCTATGTTCAGTTCGATCAAGGAAATTGTTGGATTCAAACTTAGGGGAAGGCAGATTAATCGCTTACACACTGCTAATGTTTCTCTTTGTAACCAATGGGGTATTATTTAATTCTATCTTCTATTGCCTTTTCCTTTTATGATGATCTTTGTAAATCCAAACATTGATTGTATTTTGTAGCAGTTCACTGCTCTTTGGGTAATAAAATCAAATCAATTATCCAAAAAAAAGGTTGTAGGTTTTGTGTCTTCCGTTATATAACATAATACAAACGGATATAAATAATCACCTCTCTATAAAAAAAACCAATATCAATAATACCCTCAAACTAAAATAATCAAACTCAAATTTAATTAAAAAACCAATTAAACTCATTTATCACGTCATCATTTATACATTTCATATCATGTTAATATCATAGATTATCACATTAGCACAATAATAATCAATGCAAGTTAAAAACCAAAAATAATACAATTAAATTATTTTGAGGTCATAATTAATATAATTAAAAATAAAAATAGGATTATTAATTTGAGTTTACTATATAAATAAAACATTCCTTATTTTATGTTAAGTCAATTATGATTATATCAATTGTATTTAAGAAAATTAATATATTTACCATCTAAACATTTGATGATTATTATATGATATGTTTATTCAAAGAGTATGATTTAAATTCATTATCGATAAAGTAAAATAGGTTGACAGATAGCTCTCAAATAGAATATTTTAATTTTATATGTATGGATTAGATATAAAACATTAAGTTTCTTAAACTATATCCAAACTGTAAATCATGTCAATATTTTGATCGACCCATACAAAAGTAAGATTTGAATATGAGGAAAAACTAAGATTTTCTTTCTTTTACCTTAAACGTTGTTTATTTTTTCTTCATCTTTAATAGATAAACGACTATATCAATCTCGATGTTAGTTTCCGTTGCCGATATTTTTTTCTTTATTTCTTTATACTATATCTTTGATTTTTCTTCGTTTTTTTTAGTTTTTAATAACTTTGTTTTTATGATACATTTTTATTTGTCTTTATGACACGGTTTTCTCTATCTTTGGCACATTTTCGGTTGATTGACCGATGTTTTTGTTTATCTTTTTCTCATGATTGGATTTGATATTCGCCACGATTAATCAATGTGACATTTTTTTTCTTTTATCATGTTTATTTTGGCACGTATCTTTATGATAAGCATTCATGGATTGTTTTTTCAAGTAGCTCGACTCTGATTTTTGGTTTATCGGTGGTATTTCAATAGTTTCATTCTCTTTTGTAATTTATTTTTCGATGCAATCAGATCTGTTCATAACAATTAGGTTTTTAACTTTTTCCTTGTAAGATCATTGTGTAATTTTAAGTGGCTAATTTTTGTTTGGTTATAAGAAAATATCTTAATCATATGTTTAATTTACGATTATAGCTGTAAACATTCATTATAATTATAGATATTTCCTCTTTTTAATAAATCTAACCACTTCTGGAAAAAATTGAATCTTTCTTACTCAATATTTCTTTTTTTTTTAATTAGAAAACTTATAAGCTTAATTAATGAATTTAATACTACACTTTTGTTGTTATGGGGTGTTGTGAAACACACAGTTGAAGTTGAGTAAAATTTGGAACTTTGAAAATTCTTCTCAATTTTTGGGAAATGACTCAACTAACTTGAAAGTTAAAAAAAGTCACAACAGTCGGTGAAAGTTTTCCTTCTTTTCCTTTTTCTTCTTAATACACCTTTAATTTGATTTCAGCATTTTAAACTTCGATTCAAACAATTAATTTATCTCATAGGGTGACATGTTAAAATTTTAAAACTATGCTTTATATTTGAACTTTAACACATGAATGAAACAAACTGAATGAAGAAAATCATCTTAATAATAAGATAATATATTATTTATTTCAGGTTAATCGATTAATAAATCAAGAATCAACAATTAAGGAATGGAAAAGGTTGGGAAAAAGGATTGTTTATAATAAATTTAGAATTTTAATGTAAATAATAATAATTTCTTAATTATTTAATTATTTCAATTAAAAATTATAAAGTCAAGAATTATTTTACGTATTCCAGAGGTTTTCACATGGGATTTTCTTAGGAAAAGTAGGCTAATATATGGCTAATATACGGCGTTACCGGATACATTATAATATATTTATAATATTCAGTTTAGCATTACCGGAAATGTTGAGTAATAATAATGTAGTAGGTCTCAATCATGAAGAAATATTAAAAAATTTGGCAACTGGCAAACTTAGTTTGTCGGTTTGTGTCGATACAAATGAAAAATTTATCGCTCCATAGCAATATTATAGGTACAAATATGACAAAACCGGTCCAAAATGACAAAACCGGTAAAACGCTACCGAATATGTTGAAAGTGTCGATAATTTAATATAAGTATCGAAACTTTCTGAATTTGAAAGAGAAAAAGTTATAGCGCCTATAAAGTGTCGATACTTTAAAAAAATATATCGATCCATAACAATATAACAAGTAAAAATATGATAAAACATGTCTCAAAATTGACAAAACCAATAAAACGATATCGGATATGTTGAAAGTGTCGATACTTTAATATAAGTATCAACACTTTATGAAATTAAACTAAAAAATGTCGACATTTATGAAAGTGTATCGATCCATAACAATATAACAGGTAAAAATATGATAAAACACGTCTCAAAAATGACAAAACCAGAAAAAAGATACCGGATATGTGAAAAGTGTCGATAATTTAATATAAGTATCGACACTTTATGAATTTAAAAGAGAAGAAGTTATAGCACCTAAAAAGTGTCGACACTTTATGAAAATGTATCGATCTATAACAATATAACAGCTAAAAATATGATAAAACCGGTCTCAACAATGAAAAAATTGGTAAAACGATACCGGATATGTTGAAAGTATCGATACTTTAATATAACTATCGACACTTTTGGAATTTAAAAGAGAAGAAGTTATAGCGCCTATAAAGTGTCGATACTTTAAAAAAATGTATCGATCCATAATAATATAACAGGTAAAAATATGATAAAACATGTCTCAAAATTGACAAAACTAGTAAAACGCTATCCGGATATGTTGAAAGTGTCGATAATTTAATATAAATATCGACACTTTATGAATTTAAAAGAGAAGAAGTTATAGCGTCTATAAAGTGTCGATACTTTTAAAAAATGTATCGATCCATAACAATATAACAGGTAAAAATATAATAAAACCGGTCTCAAAATGACAAAACCGGTAAAGCGCTATCGAATATGTTGAAAGTGTCGATACTTTAATAAGTACACATAATAAATTATCGATACTTTCAAAGAAATAAGTAAATATCTTATCGAAAGTATCGATACTTGACATAAAAGTATCGACACTTAGGTAGTTGTATCGATTAAATATAAATAACATATCCGGTGTAAATATAAAGGCATAGCTAAATTTCCTCTGAAGATAGATAGAGTTTTTGAAATCGAAGCGTAATTGTTGTTGTATTTCAGAAGGCGTTTCTACGTGAATTTTTGTTTGTTTGTTGCTGCAGTCGAATCGAAAGGTACGTTGTTGAAACCCTAGTTTTTATTATTATAGTAATGGGAAATATGGTTTTTACGTGTTGTTGTTTGGGGTTTTCTAAGTAAAGAAGTATTTGAGACCAAATCGATACTTTTATTTAATATTTATAGGTAAAAAATGATATTATAGGTAGAAAATGATATTTTAGGTTGTATAAATGTGTCGACACTTGTTGTAGTGGCCATTCAAATTCTTTTGAAGACCAACCGTTTTACCACAAAGAGTGGTTATTGATTTTTGTATATTGAATAAAGTGTATATAACCAGTATTTGATTTGATTTGATTTGATTTGCGCAAACTAATATATGAAGGAAAAATGAAGTCAATGGGAGGAAAACAACCAAAGGGTGGATATATGTACTTCTAGTAAATATCAGTCTTTTTGTTATTATTGTTGAAATGGTAATTGGATTAAAGTATTTAAGAACTTTAAATTGATTACAATGCAAAAGGATGAAAGAAGATGGCACACACAGCGGTTTGGTATGTAAAATAAAATTGACATTGAGTATTATTTAGCGTTAATGTATTGATTAAGAAACGTTTATGCTTAATATTAGGTGACAAAAGATGTGAGGTCGAAATGGAATTCGATGAGTGATGCTGAAAAGGAACCTTACATCATACAGTCAAGGAATGATAGTAAAGAATACAAAGAACGGATGAAAGCACATGAAAAGAAGGTATTCATTAAACTTGTAATACGTTGATACAAGATATATAAGAACAATAACATTATATATTGTTAAAAAATGTAGGAAG
The DNA here is from genome assembly GCF_006381635.1 of Hibiscus syriacus. Lineage (NCBI taxonomy): Eukaryota > Viridiplantae > Streptophyta > Magnoliopsida > Malvales > Malvaceae > Hibiscus > Hibiscus syriacus. Next base: position 33,286 of record NW_024063033.1, read on the forward strand.
TGTCGACAAGGTGCAGCATAAAAAGAGTGAATTCATTAATTGAACACCTTAAAGAGAATGATCAGTTGAATGTGCTGAGAGAAATGGGGTTTGGATCGTTGATAGGAGTAGGGGATCGACCAATTCGGAGGGAATTGTGTCGATCCTTGATGGAGCAATTTGATGTCAAATAATGTATTGCTAAATATGGTGATTATTCATTCCCTCTGGGGGTATCGATTGCTGCAGTCGTCTTGGGGGTACAAAACAAAGGCAAAAGTGTTGTAGAAGTCTGTAGGAGTAAGAACTGGAAAGCACTTGCCTTCAAATATGGTTTGAATCAGAATGTGGCATATGTTGAAGTTGAAGAGGATATCAAAAGTGGATCTTACGGGGGGATGACCTGAAGGCTCGAGTTCTATTGTATCTTGTTGGGATATTTCTTTGTCCAACGGGTGATACGTCAACGAACAAGGACGATATGAAGCTCATTTGCGATGAAGGCTTGAAGGGTGAATTCAATTGGGCTGAATATGTCCATTCGAGATTGATTGAATCAATAATCACCTTTCAAAAGGGCAGCCAGAGATACCTCAAATGGTGCATAGCAATCTTAGAGGTAACTGAGTTGAAGAATGTTTTTGTTTTTTTATATAAAATGATAGTATAGTTATTATATAAAATGATAACTTTTATTATAAATGCAGGTTGCACTGTTCGATTTTTGGTCGGGCTGTGATAGTTTGTCGACTTAGGAAAGAAACGGAGTGGCAAACATCCATGCATGGGGGAAGGAAGAGGTGGTTAGAGTGATGGCGAAGTTGAAGTTGGATAGACCGAGGAAGCTAGAAATGATAATAAATGTAATTAAATAATATTAAAAATATAATCAATGTCTTAATACAAATTTAATTTTGAAGGCTATTGTCAAGGAGTTAGAGGAGGTAGAGGAGGCAGTGGAGAAGGAAGAAGAGATGGTTGGAGTGGTGGATGACGGTCGGGGGGATTACGGTGAGGGAAAATAAAGTAAATTCGACATTTTAATGTCTGAATTGGCTGATATTAAAAAATCCTTTTTGATATTCATCAAAGATAATCAAGAGTCAAAGAGACACTTGAGAGACATAAGGGGGAAGTGAAAGGAAATGTAGATGTAGTGGTGAATGAAGTAGAGGTGTTGAGGGAACTTAATCTGTTAACGGGTGGAAAATTGATGTAGTTGTCAAGGAGGTTGTGGAATTGAGGAGTGAACTTACGGGGCTGAAGGAGGTGGTTGAGAAAAACTTTGATGAAGGGGGAAAATTAAGGGTGAAATAAAAGAGATGAAGATCTATGTAGAGCAAAAATATGATGAACTGAAAAAATTTGAAGAAGAGAAGATGGAGGAAGAAGAAAAGATGGAGGAAATGAGGAGAAAGGATGTCACTAACATCTATACACCGGAGAGTGTTATAGATGCAGATTTGGATTCGGAATGTCCTGCACCCCAGAAGAAGAAGCAGAAGGTAAGTTGAATAAAAGAAAACTTAATTTGATTTTTATCATGTTGTTGTGACTAAAATTTGTATGCAAAACTGTAGGTTGAAAAAGTGGTTATTCCAAGCGGAATTGAACCGGTCGAAGCTGTAATTGTGATTATTTATGGAATAGTGGGTTAGAATCGGGTAAGTTAAATATATTGCTTTGTGAGTGATATTTAAATATTTCATGACAATATATTAATCCTAATGATTCATACAGATGTTCTGTAATCTCAATGGGAAATTAATACGCTAGTGTATTCGACGTTGCAATGTTGAAGCCTAGTGAATGGGTTGGCGGTGTGGTAAGTAGACATCGATTAAAAGTTAAAACCTATTGAATATATTCTGATTGTGTAATTAATTTTGTTAGGTTATTGATTTGCTCGCCTAGACAATATGCTACGATTCTAAAAAGTCAGGCGGACGATTGGCTACATTCCATATCACTTAGCAGTGAGTTAAATTAATAATGTTGAAAATAATGTTATAGACGATAAATTAATAATGATTGTCACGTAATTGCAGAATCATGCATTGGACAATGCCTGTAATGTTGAGGGTATTGCGAGTTTTTGGGGTACCATATTGCATAACTATGTGAAATTCACCAAGTGTGAGAAGGTAAGACACTATACGAATAGGCATAAATGATGTTTTTGGATATATAATGTTGAATTTTGTCAAATTGGGTGTGAAATTTGTTACAGATCATGATCACAATAAACCACAATAATTCACATTGGTATCTGTTGGTGTTGGATATGGTAGACCATGTTGCAACTATATATGATAGTCTGTTTAAATCTGAAGCAGCTAAACAGAGAGTGAATGATGCTAAGAGATTGGTATGTATTAAAGGAAATTATGTCAATTATAATGCATAATTTGTTTAGATCATAACTTCATATTTTTTTAATGCAGATGAAAATATTAGATAGTTATAATAAGAAACGCATTTAGGTAGAAGCATGTGGATCTCTAAGAAATTTCCCCTTTTAAAGATTCAAATTCGCGGAGCATAAGATGAACAAGCAATCGAATAGACTTGATTGCGGCATTTATGTGATGATGTGGATGGAATTGATTGGTTCTAGAGGGGCTACTTGTGATTTTGTAAGTAGAATTAAAAATTTGTTTGCGGTTAAATTGTTAAAAGTCGTATATTGAATGTTGTGGTCTACAATACTTAACGTACTGACAATTTGAATATAGGTTGTTGGAGAATGGGATCGTATGCGAATATTAAACGATCTCGTAAGCCATAATCAAAATCAACTAAGATAGAAGATGACAAAAGCTGACATGCTACACAAGAATAACAAAAGGAAGGGATGATGTAAATGCAGGGTTAATTTTGTATAAGAATTTTTAATTTTGTATATGATTTATAATTTTGTATGTGAATGTAATTATGTATGAGATGGGAAAAGTTATCCAAATGTTTTTTGTACATGTTTTTTAAACACATGAGTCATGTTTTTTATCTGCATTATTCCAAATGTCACTAACATAATTTTCATCATGTGCGGGACTGAAAGGCCATTCCATATTTAGGTATGTTCAATAACTACAAAATGCAATAACTTTAAAGTAATAGGTAAATTTACAATGTAGGTGGCAAAAATAGAATATAATAATGACAAAATTAATAAACACAAAGATTTGATTCCAATATTTTGTCCAAGTTTCGGAACTTAATAGGTAAAATATACCAGTTTAATGAGAGAATAGGTAAACTTATGTGTCGATACAATTATAACAAGTGTCGATCCCAAAAACATCGAAAACCATAATTATAATGTAATAGGTAAATTAGCAATATAACCGGTCTAAATATACCGGTTTTTGAGAAAACAGGTGTACAAAAAGTATCGACACAAATCAAACAAGTGTCGATACTTTTGGTCCAGAATGTATTTCAAAACCAAGTGCACTAAAAAGTGTCGATACATTTATAACAAATGTCGATCCCAAAATCATCGAAACCCATAATGATAAAGTAATAGGTAAACTAGCAATATAGTTGGTCTAAATATACCGGTTTTTGAGAAAATAGGTGTACAAAAAATTTCGACACAAATCAAACAAGTGTCGATACTTTTGGTCCATAATGTATTTCAAAACCAAGTGCACTAAAAAGTGTCGATACATTTATAACAAGTGTCGATCCCAAAAACATCGAAACCCATAATGATAATGTAATAGGTAAATTAGCAATATAACCGGTCTAAATATACCAGTTTTTGAGAAAACAGGTGTACAAAAAGTATCGACACAAATCAAACAAGTGTCGATACTTTTGGTCCAGAATGTATTTCAAAACCAAGTGCACTAAAAAGTGTCGATACATTTATAACAAATGTCGATCCCAAAATCATCGAAACCCATAATGATAAAGTAATAGGTAAACTAGCAATATAGCCGGTCTAAATATACCGGTTTTTGAGAAAATAGGTGTACAAAAAGTATCGACACAAATCAAACAAGTGTCGATACTTTTGGTCCATAATGTATTTCAAAACCAAGTGCACTAAAAAGTGTCGATACATTTATAACAAGTGTCGATCCCAAAAACATCGAAACCCATAATGATAATGTAATAGGTAAATTAGCAATATAACCGGTCTAAATATACCAGTTTTTGAGAAAACAGGTGTACAAAAAGTATCGACACAAATCAAACAAGTGTCGATACTTTTGGTCCAGAATGTATTTCAAAACCAAGTGCACTAAAAAGTGTCAATACATTTATAACAAGTGTCGATCCCAAAAACATCAAAACCCATAATGATAATGTAATAGGTAAATTAGCAATATAACCGATCTAAATATACCAGTTTTTGAGAAAACAGGTGTACAAAAAGTATCGACACAAATCAAACAAGTGTCGATACTTTTGGTCCAGAATGTATTTCAAAACCAAGTGCACTAAAAAGTGTCGATACATTTATAACAAGTGTCGATCCCAAAAACATCGAAACCCATAATTATAATATAATAGGTAGCAATGTAACCGGTCTAAGTGTACCGCTTTAATTTGAAAACAGGTTACCATAATGTATCGACACATTATTAACTTGTGTCAATACCTTTTTAAATTACTCATTTTTTTCATTCATTATAAATATGATACAAACTCCAAATCGAAAAACCCTAAACCTAAAGGCAGAAAAGAACTCATCGACTCCTACGAATACCAACATTCATAACTGTTACGATCAGATATTCAGGTAGATTTTTTGATATTTTGCCATAAATTAGGGTTTGTTTGATTTACTGATTGGTCTTTTTTTTCCTTAATGTGTTTTTGTTCCAATGTAACAGCATCGACAATAAAAATGGCTCCAAAACGTCAGCGTCAGAAGCGAGGTCTTTCTTAAATCTCTTCTTAACCCACCTCTTCCCAACCCAGTTCTTCCCAACCACAACCTCCATCTCAAACAATCGCCCATTCTGAGGAAATCAGGTTGTTCGAAACTAACAACTTTAGATCCGATGCGGAGAAAGAAAGATGGCAGAGGAGTTTTAAAGTAAGGAAGATTCGTCCCGAACGTCTCATTGACTTGGGTTTCTTGTTCGATGATAAATATGCTTTTAGTTTTAAATCCACATTTACATCTTGGGGTTGGCTTGAATTCCTTGGTGTAGAATCAAAATATTACCCCAACCTAGTTAGAGTCTTCTACAACAATGCTTCCTTCGAGTATGAGCCTAATAAGAGTAATATAATAGGAATTAATATCCATGTCATGGGGAAGGATATATATATATCTCCGGAAACTATTGCGAAGGGTTTAGGTGTAGCGAATAAAGATGATTCAGATGAAAATGATGTAGATTGGTCTACAATTAAACGGGTTGCTAGAAATAGCCCAATTCACCTAGATCTAGAGTCCAGAGTGTTTCACAAAATGCTGACTTGGTTTATTCGGCCTAGTGGGGGGAAACATTCAATGATTCGAGACATCGATTATTGGTGGATAGCAAAGTATAAATCCAAACCCAAAACGGCTCCAAACATTGCTAAAATGATTTTTAATACAATTGAATATATAGTCACAAAGGGAACATCAATTTCAACTTCACTACCATATGGATGTGTCATCACCCATCTGTTGAATAAGAAAGAAGTTGATTTTTCGTTTGACTCCCCTGTTCGATTAACCCGCAAGATTGACATGTTATTTGTTAAAAAAAGCGGGATATGATTTTGTTGAAAAAGTCAGTTGGAAGCGTGTCAAGGATGTCGGATTAGATCTAAAGAGGGAGGACAATGAAGATGACCAACCAATGGGAGACACAATGATGGAAGAAGCTCCAGAAGCTCCAGAAGCTCAAGTTGGATAGGATGTCACAATTACAACAGTGATGGAATACATGATCAATTTTCGGGAGCATATTGATTCCCTTGTGAGCGGAATGTGAGCCGATATTTCATCATTGCGTGATGAAGTCTCCATGTTACGTGACGAATTATGGCAACGACATCAAACGAGTTTGGTAATTAATTATTTATGTTTCTAAACATTTACACGTTCTGAAATGTATTTTATTTTCTTTTAACAGATGTGGACAACCAAGCGGTCAATGAAGATGACAATGAAGATGATGATGATCCAAACAATTATATCGTGTCTGCAATGCCGCCTGCAAGAAAACTAGTAATTTTTTATATCAATGGTGTCCTTGCCTACATCCCAAGACATCCAGAAGGTTTCAATTCTGTTAATTTGTATCCATTATTTTAACATATAAGCGTACAACTTTAATCTCATTTTCTTCATGTTGCAGATGTTATCCTCATAAATAGATTATATGAATTTATGTAATTTTGTTGTTGCCATTTGGTCATCCAAGATGAGGTTAGAACTATTGAGCAATTCAAATTACTATAGCCAAAATCGTTAATATACAATTAAATGTTAACATTCAAACTTGATTACAATCTCAGGCATAACATGGACCGTGTACTTGATAAACTACGTTTGTTCTCTGACCACTTTCTATTCGTTTGGGTAAGATGATTGTCATTACACTTTTCTAACTTTAATTTCTCTAAGATTCCTACATATTTATGTTCAACTGTTTGTAAGCAGGATCAAAGTAAGTGCAAAACAGAAGATAAGTTTACCTACTGTAAAGATCTCGATGATGTTTGGAACGAATTTATTGATTTTAACGCCCTAAATACACTGTTGGTCGATGATTCACTGCGAAAAATGATTCATAATCCGGTAAGTTACATTCATGCCATATTTTCATAGTTAAACAGTTATTCATAGATTGATTGATTAACAATTTATGTTTTTTATTAGATAAACAATTACATATGTCCACATTCTTTCGACGCTGCTTCCCATTCGGACGACGATGCTCTAAGTATGACACAAATTTATTCCTGATTATGCTCATTTAGTTTCTTGTTCCTTATCAAAAAAAAATTAGTTTCTTGTTAGTAAAATTGCACCTGATTAGTTTGATAATTGAAATTATTTATTTATGTCCTCAGCAAAAGGTGGTAAAATACGCGAGTATTTAGAAAATTTGTTGAAGGCACCTAATGTTACAGACTTCGTTAGCGATAACCCTTTTCTATCGGATTAATTTCGTTGTAGGTACATTATTTGAACATTGTTATCTATAAATTTATTGTGTATGTATGTTTTGGTTTGATTACATTGTGTTTATATTTTCATTCCATTCAAAAAAACTAAATCATATAACACAATATGAATCAATTATGCAATTTCCATGTTGAATTTAACATGGCATTTCATTTTCATTTCATTTATAATTAGAGTTTGAATTTAAATGTAAATTTTAGTCCTAAACCGAAATTCCATCCATCCAAAAAACAACTTACTCAATGGATGCATCGAGAGAAAATATCAAATTTCATTTCTAAGGTAACAACTTACCTTTTTCAAATATCAACACTAGTGATAATGTGCATAATGAATTTGTCCATAATGTATTTCTAAGGTAACAACTTACCTTTTTCAAATATACCAGTTTTTGAGAAAACAGGTGTACAAAAAGTATCGAAACAAATAAAAAAAAGTGTCGATACATCTTGTCCATATTGTATTTTAAAAACCAAGTGCACAACAAAGTGTCGATACATTTAAAACAAGTGTCGATCCCAAAAACATCGAAAAACATAATTATAATGTAATAGGTAAATTATTAATGTAACCGGTCTAAATATACCGGTTTTTGAGAAAACAGATGTACAAAAAGTATCGACACAAATAAAAAAAGTATCGATACATCTTATCCAGATTGTATTTTAAAAACCAAGTGCACAATAAAGTGTCGATACATTTAAAACAATTGTCGATCCCGAAAACATTGAAAAACATAATTATAATGTAATAGGTAAATTATTAATGTAACTGGTCTAAATATACCAGTTTTTGAGAAAACATGTGTACAAAAAGTATCGACACAAATAAAAAAAGTGTCGATACATCTTGTCAAGATTGTATTTTAAAAACCAAGTGCACAACAAAGTGTCGATCCTGAAAACATCAAAAAACATAATTATAATGTAATAGGTGTATTATTAATGTAACCGGTCTAAATATATAGGTTTTTGAGAAAACATGTGTACAAAAAGTATCGACACAAATAAAAAAAGTGTTGATACATCTTGTCCATATTCTATTTTAAAAACAAAGTGCACAACAAAGTGTCAATACATTTAAAACAAGTGTCGATCCCGAAAACATCGAAAAACATAATTATAATGTAATAGGTAAATTATTAATGTAACCGGTCTAAATATACCAGTTTTTGAGAAAATAGGTGTACAAAAAGTATCGACACAAATAAAAAAAGTGTCGATACATCTTGTCCAGATTGTATTTTAAAAACCAAGTGCACAACAAAGTGTCGATATATTTAAAATAAGTGTCGATCCCGAAAACATCGAAAAACATAATTATAATGTAATAAGTAAATTATTAATGTAACCGGTCTAAATATACCGGTTTTTGAGAAAACAGGTGTATAAAAAGTATCGACAAAAAAAAAAGTGTTGATACATCTTGTCCAGATTGTATTTTAAAAACCAAGTGCACAACAAAGTGTCGATACATTTAAAACAAGTGTCGATCCCGAAAACATCAAAAAGCATAATTATAATGTAATAGGTATATTATTAATGTAACTGGTCTAAATATACCGGTTTTTGAGAAAACATGTGTACAAAAAGTATCGACACAAATAAAAAAAAGTGTTAATACATCTTGTCCAGATTGTATTTTAAAAACCAAGTGCACAACAAAGTGTCGATACATTTAAAACAAGTGTCGATCCCGAAAACATCGAAAAGCATAATTATAATGTAATAGGTAAATTATTAATGTAACCAGTCTAAATATACCGATTTTTGAGAAAACAGGTGTACAAAAAGTATCGACATAAATAAAAAAAAGTGGCGATACATCTTGTCCAGATTGTATTTTAAAAATCAAGTGCACAACAAAGTGTCGATACATTTAAAACAAGTGTCGATCCCGAAAATATCGAAAAACATAATTATAATGTAATAGGTAAATTATTAATGTAACCGGTCTAAATATACCGGTTTTTGAGAAAACAAGTTTACAAAAAGTATCGACACAAATAAAAAAAGTGTCGATACATCTTGTCCATATTGTATTTTAAAAACCAAGTGCACAACAAAGTGTCGATACATTTATAACAAGTATCAATCCCGAAAACATCGAAAAATATAATTATAACCAAATGTCTCTAACATCATGTGTTGGATTGAATAACCATTCCATTCCGTCTTCAAAAAAATCAGTTGAAGTTGATTGCGTGCTTGTATTCCAACCCAGCTTGACTTGAGGACATGTTAGTTTGTTATGTCCCTCACCGTTGCAGAACCCAAATCGCCTAATCTTCTTCTTGACCTTGTTCTTTGTTACTTCTTTTCGCTTGCGTTGTTTCCGTTGAAGGTCGCGAAGTTGTTTAATACACTGCTTCGATTAACTGAATCATTCAAACCAAACGAGTTCTCAAATTCTTCTGTTAGTCTTTTCATCTCATCTCTTGCGGTTTTGAAAGACGTGTCTGTCTTTGATGCAGCGTAGCATAACATACTTGTTGTTCCACGTAGAGAAGCAAACCTTGCCATTTGCATTATTTCTTGAGGCACATTCAAATCAACAAAACTGGGTGCAGAAGCCTTCACATCCTTAGTCCACCTAATTTGAATCAAAGACCCGGGCAAATATGTGTAATCCAAGTGCTTCAAAACGTGAAGTTGATGGCGACATGAAAGTCCAACGGTCTCGAATTTTTTGCATGAGCAATTTAGAGTTTTCGTACGAGAATCAAAACTAATTTCAAATGTCCTATTTTTTTCTTTGTACTTTTTCAAATAAAAATATTGACATTCATCTGATAAGGACTGAATCTCTTCTTGAATCTGGTACAATATCTCCCGTTGAAGTTCTTATTGGAATGCATGAAAAGATTTGCACGTAAAAATCTTAGAAGCATAACTTTTAAATTCAACCAGTTTTATGATCTGGAAGGGCTTTGTCTGGGAACTTAAGTAATCTGCTTTCAACTCGTTCAGACGCATTCTACTAATTCCATCTTCAATTGCACGAACAACATCTAAATAAGTCTTCTTGTGTTTCAGTGCAATTGCGAGTGAAGCATTCATAGACTCGCACCTTTGTGTTGAGCGAATATTAGCAAAGAAATGACCGGTTAGATATGCTTGTGCCCATAAGTGCCGAGTATTTCCCTTCACAATCACCCATGGATGCTTTTCGACATTGAATTCTGAAACAACTGAACGCCATTGAATATCAAATTCGTCAGTTGTCCACCAGGAAGCCATACATTTTGAGAATGCTGCTGTAAATTTTAGGTCACCAATGTTAGCTTGTGCATTACAAGAAAGATGCCAAGAACATAATATGTGCTTAGCATTAGGGATAATAGATTTGATAGCCCTCTGCATTGCCCTATCCCCATCGGTGACAACTGAAATAGGCGATTTGTTCATCATGGCTTCTAAAAAATATGTAGCACCCACTCGAAAGATTGGGACGTCTCGTCAGCGATTATTGCAGTAGCAAACACAATTGTGTTATGGTGATGATTGACACCGACAATAGGCATAATTGGTCAACCATACAAATTATCTTTGTACGTTGTGTCGAACGCAATTACATCACCGAAGCATATATAATCTGATCTCGATGTAGAATCTGACCAAATAAGATTATGCAACGCCCCTGATTCGTCTACCGAGTACGTCACAAAAAACTCAGGATTATCATGTTTCTTATAATCAAAGTAAGCAACAAGCGCATTCACATCCCCATCGACGATTTCCTTTGCTTTACCTCTTTGAAGTGCATTGTAGAGGTCTTTATGTGTAAATCCAACATTATGATAGCCCCCTGCCTGCTGCGTTAAATAGTTCATTACTTGTGACGTGCCAACACCGATCTCTTTCAATGATGTTGCCTCATCGATATCAGCCTTACTTACAGCTCTATTAGAACGCATAAATGGTGTCATAGTAGGTGTGCACAATGCATGATTATGTTTCTGATAAGACTTACTTATAACCCACTGATCGTTTGTATTTGTTGTTGTAACTATGACTCTAGCCTTGCATCATGTTCTTGTGATTGGCGTATGAGCACGTTGACGATCAACGATATTGATTTTTGATTCTCGAAACCATTCTTTCGAACAACAAAATTCTTGTGTCTTCACATTCCCTTCCATGTCAAACCGTGTTGTTCCCCGACGTGCACTAAACCCATGTTCCTGTACGACCTTGTAAAAGTACCAAGCTTGATCACGTGAAGAGAAGAGCTTACCAACCAATATGTCAGATTCATCAACATTATGTACATCATGGCATTCATCGGTTGGCTTAACATTGTCTGCATCAGTATGATCCATGGAAAAAATTTTGTTGTGCAATTTCAGTGGTCTCAACAGGAGTTGATGGAGATGTAAGTAAAGGTTCATTGAACAACATGTTTTCAGTGGTGCTTTCAATAGGATGTGGTATTGGTAGTGGTAGTTGAAGGGCGGGTACAACATTAAATTTGCAGGACATATTCAGGTATGTACAATTACTACAACATTCAATAACTTTAAAGTAATAGGTAAAATTACAATGTAGGTGGTAAAAATATAATTTTTTAATGACAAAATTAGTAAACACAAAGACTTGTTTCGATACATATGTAAGCATATGTGTCGATACATTTTCCAAAAGTATCGACCCCAAAAACATCGAAACAAATAATTATAATGTAATAGGTAAATTAACAATATAACCAGTATACATATACCGGTTAATTATAAAACATGTCAACATAACGTATCGACACTATTATAATTTGTGTCGATCCTTATTGTCTACAATGAATGGCCAAACGACAGGCACGCATAAAGTGTCGATACATTTACAATGTAACCGGTAGAAATATACCGGTTTAATGAGAGAATAGGTCAACATAAAGTATCGACACTTTTTAAATTTGTGTCGATACTTTTTTCCAAAAGAAAACACAAACAGGTTCAAGCATAAAGTGTCGATATATTTAAAATTGTATCGATCCCAAAAATATCGAAACCGATAATTATAATGTAATAGGTCAATTTACAATGTAACCGGTTGAAATTTACCGGTTTTATGAGAAAATAGGTCAATATAAGCGCTACCTATTACATTATATAAGCGCTACCTAATATGTTATTGTACTTGATAATATTTCTGGTTAAATGCCTATTTTATTATATAAGTACTACCTATTACATTATATAAGCGCTACCTAATATGTTACTGTACTTGATAAATTTCCGGTTAAATGCCTATTTTATTATATAAACGCTACCTATTACATTATATAAGCGCTACCTAATATGTTATTGTGCTTGATAATATTTCCGGTTAAATGATATAATATAACCGGTCTAAATTTTATCAGGTCACACCATTTTTTAACCTTTTTTAAACGCCGCACAATAGAAACACCCTTTTCACATGCACGGTCCGGTTATGTACACTTGTGAAAGCTCATTTAGTATGAAAATATTAACAGATATTTTGTAAAATAAAAATTAAATAAAAAATAGTCAATATTAAAATATTAAAACTAAGTTGACCGGGTCCAAATATTGAAAATTCTAGCAGAAGAGTCAAAACCTGCATTAAATAAGTGCAATTAAGACCCATCATCAACTAATTACTACAATTAAGTCCCAATTGCCAATTTTTGTGTTTAGTGGGAAAGCATTGACAACAACCCTTTGCATTCGTTTCTTCTAAATTCTACTATTTTATATTAAGAAAATTAATATATTTGTATGAAAGGAAATAAACATGGATTGTAGATGTAAAGGTCAAGATTGGGTTGCCAACCATTATAATTCTTCATTTTTTTATCTCCTAAAATCGGAGGTTTTCAAAATTTAAAATTAATAAAAAAATATTAAAAATAACACAAGAATAACCAAATTTAAATATAATTATTTATAATTATACGTGTGTGACACGTTTGTAATCATTGTAAGTGATTTATCTTTTAGCACAATTTGTTGGTGTTTTATGTAAGAAAAGTTTCATTTTTCTTTTCTTTCTAACTTTTTTTTTTCTACGTATTTATAGGTGCTGGCCAGTTGTAGGAGTGGCGTCTGAAAAAGAAGGTGATGGTGTAAGTTGTTATACTCTCAACTCGATCCGATTTAAAACTGAATCGATGATATTATACGATTGATCTAATCAATAATTTTTATTTATATTAGCATTGATATTGTTTATTCGGTATATTATCTTAGAAAAGTACCAATACTAAACAAACGATATCGATATTATATTATTTTTGTTATTTGGTATTGATACCATTGATGCAGTGCAGTACCCACTTTTAAATAGAAATACGAGAAGTCTTTTTTTTCATTAATGTTTGAAAAGTCAATATATCAACCAGATTGATTTAAGATTATTTAAGTCTCGAGTTGTAATTTTTGTATATAAAAAAATTCTGCTGGAAAACTCATCTGCCAAAACTAAGTCCATGCCGATCCGAATTAATCTGGATAAAACCTTAAAAATTGAAAGTGAATTTTTTTTTTTTTTTGCCAATTCACAGTTGGGATTTGTACTTTGGCATCCAAAGTAGAATCAGAAAATGGTAGACAAAGGCAAATTTTTTGATGCTAAGGTTAAGTAAAGAGTGGGATTAAAAGGGGAAGAAATTCGCATAATGGAAAAAGCTGTTGCGATAATAGAATCCATCTTTTTTTTTATATATAACTATGGATCTTCTATCTATTAATTAATTAATTTAAATTAGGTACTATAAAGACGAAAGTGTCTACCCCAACAAGGACGAAACTATAAGTTAAAAGTATTTTTTTATTTTTTATAAATACAATTTTTAATTAAGAAGGCCGAGTAAATTTTTCTTTATTTATTTTTAAAAATATGAATAATTTTTAATATTAATTAATATTTAAAAAAATTAACATAATTTAATATCTTATCCTATTACACCAACATAATATTTATATAAAATCCAGCTTTATGTTGCGATGCATGTCATTTTTCTTCACAAAATTCGGGATCAACGTATTCGAAACCATCACGTTTCTTTTTCTTTCTTTTTTAGAACAATTAAGTGCTATGTATTTTTTTATTAAATTTATGTTTGTGTTTATTAATTAATGTTTGCGTTTTATTTTTCCATAAATATCTGAAAAATAGAAGACACGGGGATGGAAACGGGTACTAATACTAGTAATTAGGGGTGTGCAAAATTATCCGACCCGGTTGATCCGACCCGTCGACTCGCCGACCCGGATTAAAAAAAATCTGGTAATTTTCTTAAAAAAAATACTCGGCCGGGTCGGATATCTGGCCCGACACTTTTCAGGTCGGGCCCGGGTCATAAAATTTGATTTTTCCAGGTACCCGGTTACCCGAGTATCCGGCTCAACGTCTATTTGTTTTTGTTTTTCTCCAATCTTCTAAGAAATCATCAGTGATTTGAAGTAAAGCATGTTTGATTGACTGCATTTATTAAAATTAAAAATCCGGGTATTCAGAGCAAGGTTAGTTAAGGTGGTCACAAAGTGCTCCTACTGGAACTGGAAGAAATCATCACTTTCCATATCATAAATATCACCTATAGAAGTTGGTTCTGCTTGTTCACTTGTGTTAGAGAGTTTAGCCTACAAAGAACAGTAGAAGAGATTTATAATTATAATCCCATTGCAAAAGAAGTTCGAAAACAATTAACAGATTTTTTAAGGGTTTAGAATTATGTGTTTTAAATATTTATGTTGTTACTCTTTGTTACCGAATAAATCAGTTTCAACAATTAACAGATCATTCAAAGTAGTCGATTCTACTTACCTTAGCTTCACGATATCTTTCAAGCATCCGGCGATATTGTTGACGTGCAACTAGAGAATCAACCATAGACAACACACATGAAATAGCCTCATAAAAATCCGGGTATTCGGGTACCCGACATACGGGTACCCGTAAAATTCGGGTACCCGAAAACCGGGTACCCGGATCATCCGGGTCGGGACACGGGCCAAAAAATCACTGATCCGGATGATCCGGATACCCGATTTTCGGATACCCGGATTTGCACACCCCTACTAGTAATTGAGTGATCCCGGTCCACGTCTAGAAGATTAGATCTTTTATGATTAAAGTTGATGATGACGTGAGAAATTCTACTAACTTTAATATAAGATTAAGTAAATGTATTACTAGTTTTGTATTTTTTTAATAAAATCAATAAAAATTATATAAAATATTTTTATTTTTATCTAAAATATTAATATTTTTTTAATAAAATTAATAAAGCGTCTAATAATAACAAAATTGTTAGAAAAATAACAAAATCAGTAAAGCTTTACCGAATATGTTAACAAAACTAGTAAAACGCCCAATAATAACAAAATCGGTAGAAATAATAATGTTTCCGATAATTTTTTATCAATTTTCTTTAAAAAAATAATAACAAAATCAATAATGTATTTCCTTAACCGTATAATAAAACTGTCGCACGTAAATCTTTCCCTAAGGACGTGGATAACAACTTCGATGCTTGTTCACTAATATTAGTGTTTTAAAATAAACTATCATTGTAATAAAAAATATTAATATAAGAATTAGGAATCCAAAAAAAATATTTAATCAATTTTCATCATTAATAGTGGAATAAAATATAAAATAAACATTTTTCTATTCAATTTTGTTCGCTTTTAATCGTTGATTTAAAAAATATATTTTAATTATTTATCTTTTTAATTTATTATATCTTTGTCATTCTCTTTTTAACCTCCTGAAAACGAATTTTTTTATACTTCAACCGATATCATCAAAAATCAAAAATGATTTTTTTTACTTTAAAATTCAATATTTTATTATATGCAATCATCAATATTTTTTAGTATATTGTATCATTGAATATGATATTTTACTTTTACCATATGCAATCATCAATATTTTTTAGTATATTGTATCATTGAATATGATATTTTACTTTTACTATTTTAAATATAAATTTGTAAACTAGACTTGTAATTAGAGATGAACATTTGTCGGATTTCAATCCGATCCGGATCGGTTTTTATCCGATCCGGTTTTTTCTCATAGAAAAAAAAACCGGTTTATAAAATAACCGGTTCGGTTTTTAATCGGTTTGGAGGGCCGGATATCCTAACCGGTGTAACCGGTTTCGGTTTTAAAAAAAAACCGGTTTTTTTAAAAAACCGGTTATAAAAAAACCGATTTTAATATTCCAGATTGCTCATAGGGAACCGATTCCCCCCCAAGGGGGTACCGATTCCTCACTGAATGGTTTGGCTCCGAGATTTCCAGAATGCTCGGAGGGAACCAATTCCCCCATAGGGGGTACCGATTCCCCCCTATTCAACGGTCGAAATATTTGAATTTTACACTTAGGGAACCGATTCCCTATGAGAGGAAACCGATTCCCTATGAGAGGGTACCGATTCCCCCACGCTCCAAGCATTTTTATTAAATGTTTTCACACTTAAGCGGCTATATTATCTTCATTAATTATCACTAACGTTCAGAAGTGATTCAAGGTGTATTTAAGCAAGCTTAGAAGCCATTGATCAAAGACAAGAAACATCAAGCAACTAGAATCAAGAGAGAATCAAAGAGAAAGCATCAAACCTCAAGTTCGATAAATTCAAATACTTAATTGAAATACTTAATTAACTCAACATAATTGAAATACTTAAATACTTCCAAGTTTAATAAATTCAAATACTTAAAAACTTCCAAGTTCGATAAATTCAAATACTTAAAAACTTCAAGTTCGATAATTGAAACAAAGTTTACGATAATTGAAATAAAGTTATAAAATAAACTACATTGCCATCTCTTCTTCATCATCTTCGCCTTCTTTGTTTGGAGGGGATATTCCAAGTTCGACTTCTTCAATGTGTAAGTTTGCTTCCAAATCGGCATCAATTGCATCTTCTAGGGTGGTGATATGTTGCTTACGAGCCGCTCCATCCAAATAATCCTTTAAACAAATGCATACTTCCACCGACTCGGGACTTAGTCTTGATCTCCGTTGCGATATAACCCTGCCACTAACAGAAAAAGCGGATTCCGAAGCTACCGTAGAAGCTTGGACGGTTAGTAAATCACGGGCCATGGCGGCTAGAATCGGAAATTGTGCTTCCTTTTCTTTCCACCAAGCCAAAATATTCAAACTTTCAAACTCTTCAAATGTCATTTTTGATAGAAAATCGCATGACATATAATTTCCCAACTCGCTACTTGGGGTGGTAGTACGTGATCGTTTGGATTGGAAATTTACAAGAGTGTTAAAAAGATTCAAATTTATGTTACTTGGACGTCTACTAGATGATTCCGCATTCATTCTCATTTGATCGTGTATTACACTACTTGATCCGTATTTAGTTAAATAAATTGCAAACATGTCTCGAAAACATTTGTTAAAATAATTTATTTGGTTTTGGACAAAGTTGGGTTCATCATCGGTTAGATTAAAAGCAAACGCAATTTGTTCAATTAGTGTTTCAACCCCACCAACATTTAACGTTGGGTTTAAAGCGGCGGCACAAGTAAAAATGGGAGGAATCTCCTTAAAATATTTTAAAAGTTTTTCCTTCATTGCAAAGCCAATTTCTTGAAAAACTTCGGTTTCAAATTCAAAGTCATTTAGTCGGGTAGCCAACAAAAATATTTGATTAAGAACCAACGGGCTAGTAGGGTAATAAACACCGGATAAAAAAGTTGTTGCATTTTTAAAAACCTCAAGCAAATCGGTTATTTTGGCTATAGTTTCCCAACTCGAATCCGGATAAATGTTTGGGACATGACCCCTCTCGAAAAGCCGATCGTGAAATGTTTGCAATGTTTCCCTTTGCCTTAAGGCAGTATGCATCATCATCCAAGTTGAGTTCCAACGAGTTGGACAATCCAAATTATGACCCAAAGCTTTTTTATTAACGGACATACAAAATCGTTTATAATCATTTAGTCTTTTGTTGTTGTTACAAAGAACCGATTTTATCATTGTTTTAAATTCTAATCTAATCGGCTCAATAACCTCCAAACCGGCTTGCACGGATAAATTAATTATGTGTGCAACGCAACGGGTATGAAAAAACGCACCGTCTAAAATCGGTGAAAGTAATATTTTCAATCTTGGAACCGCGTTTGTATTATTCGATGCATTATCAAAGGATATAGAAAAAACTTTATTTTCTAATTTATAAAGACAAATTACCCTTTTTAAAAGTGTAAATAAATTAGCACCGGTATGCGGCTCACCGAATAATTCAAACGCGATTGTTCTTTTCATCATTTGCCAATTATCTTGATCTAACCAATGTGACGTAACGGCTAAAAAAGAATTTCCGGTATTATGAGGGGAACTCCAAACGTCACATGTAAGCGACACACCATAACGGTGTTCTTGGAATCCTAAAATCATTTTTTCCCTCGCCGTACGCCACATTTTTATAGCATCTCTTCTAAGGGTAGTACGACTTACTTGAGTATAACGTGGTTGCATTAGTTGTTGAATTGTTATCGTGAAATCTTCATCATCAAAATGGTCGAACGGCAATGCTTTTGTAATCACGAACTTTGTAAACGCTTCTCGTAATTTTTCGTTGTCGTAAACAAAAACACCACCTTGCGGTGTAAGATTCGATTGACTAGGATCCGATCTTAAGCGAAGTGCCTTGCATGATTTTGTCAAATGGTTCTTCAACGTTGTGTTTCCTTCCGATGCAAGAAATTTTAGACAAAGTTTACAACGCGCCCTCCTCGAGCCATTTGACATCTCACATAAATCGTAGTGATCCCAAATGTCTTTGTTTCAAGTGTGTTCGATCACTCTCACGACTTCAAGGTTTCCCCCGACGGAAGATTCTTACTCATGATGAACAAAAAATTACAAAAGTAAGATTTGAGAGATGTTTAAGTGTTGTGTAATAAGATTTGAGAAATTTGTAATCAACCAAATACATCCCCAACCTATTTATACATGTTTAGGGTGGTAAAATGGTAATTTTTTAAAGAAAAAAACGGTCAAAAATGGTCACAAAACCCCCCCAACGGCTATATTAACGGCTAGTTTTTTAAACCCAGACCGGGTTTTTTTTTCCGGATAAAAACCGGTTTTTTAACCGGTTTTTTTCAAACCGGTTTTTTATCTGGTAAAAAAACCGGTCTAGGTTTTTTTCTCCAAACCGGTTAAAATAACCGGTTTAAAAAAAATCTGATCCGGTTAAAAAAAAAACCGGTTTTTCCCAAATCCAGTTTCGGATATTTTTTTCGCAAAATCGGATATTCGGATTTTTTGTGCACCCCTACTTGTAATTTATTTAATATATTTAATTGAAGAAATTAATCAGATATATATATATATGATGCTGTAAAAGGGTAAAAAAATTCACTCAATTTCTTATCTATTTCAAAAGAAATAAAATTATTCCTATATTAAAAATCTCATCCACTTCAACAATGGTGATGGTTGAAATAATTAAAAAATAATAATAATACTTATAATTCTTTTTATTTAACAAAATAACAAAATTGGGAGGTGAAAACCGTTTTAGTAGAATTTCTAGGTTGTTATATATTGAGCAGTGAGATGTATCATTAACAAAACAATATGAAAAGGAAAAATAAAGGGAAATGAAGGAACGAACTTGTTACTTTCCATTGGTATGAGCAGCATTCTTATGGAAAGGCCACAGATTCACCAGTTGCTCAAGCACCGACGCACTTTTGGAGAAGTAACCCGAAAATCCGGCAGGAACCGATGGAGGAGGGAAGTCTTCAGCCGGCATTGCGAACGGGAGAATCATCTTTTCCATTTTCTCTAATGTGAGATAGGATCCAAGTTCTTGCAGCCTTTCTGGACCATTTATCGGCAATGTATGCTCTTGGTGAAGTGAAGGAGCCTTGCTATCATTCATCTGCCAATGCAAATTGCATTAGCTTAGTTTTGTTTCATGCAGCCAGCCAACAAGCATAAAAACGTTTTATATCCACATGAAATCAAATTATTCGAATTAACTTCAGATTCTGATCATTTCTCCATGTGAATTTCAGGATTACCTCCAATGGGGATAAATCTGCACCACGGCTAAATGTCAACTCGATGCGGAACCTTTTCGAGTCTTCTAATGCTACCTGTAGTTTCTATTTCGGACAAAACATAAGTTCAGTATGAGAACTCCTCTGCTTTATAAAAAGGTAGAGTGCTTGATGCAAAAAGCCACCAGTTCACCATAATCTAGACCTACAGACCTATGTCACTCAAGACTCATGGGCGGGTATCTGAAACAGTACGTACCCAACACGTATATACTCGATATTTTCTAAGTTTTTTCATAATTGATTATGTAATAAAATAATGGACATACCTCTGTATTCTCAATCAACCTTATCACGATGTAACTCATGTAGTCAAGCTCCTTGGTTTTATATAAACGATCTAAAGCATTCTGGCAAATGAGACTATCTTCTCCCTGAAGAGATTCATCTAGGTTACAGTAACGAAGTACGTTCATGAGGGAATGGATATGAGATTCCTGTTGAACAAATCAGAACCATAGGAAAATCGTTGTAAGTACATATACAGCTAATTCGGGAACTATTGCTAGTCGGGTCGATGAGAAAGGCCTATTATTAAATAAAAAAACAGAATAACAATTGAACTATCACGATTTGCACTTACTGATGTGAAGTAAAGGCGTGTTCGCACATGGCGCTCTGGTGTGTTCACATTTGCATACCTGAATGAAAAAAGATTGAAATATAAGAAGATAACCAATATATAGAGAATAATAATACATGAGTTAAAAGGTTTTATATACTGACTTCGGGTCCAAACGATATTTGGTTTCTTTATCATCGTCATCATCTGGATCCGTTGAAATTTCGCTTGTGGTGCTAGATCGTCTTGTGTCATCAGCATTGATGAACTTTGGTGGGGACTCTTTATCATCCTTTTCGGTCTTTGTTGATTTTGAGCGTTTGTCTTGATTACTCTTTTAACTCGGCAACATTGAGGGCCTCTTCACGAGTATTCCTCAAGATTGATCAAAATTTTACCCAACAAACGGCGCGCTGTAACACCCCAAAATAGGGGTTAAATTTTAGGATTTATAAAGTATTAAATTTAAAGTGGTATTTTAGAAGAAATTGGGGATTAAAGTGTAAAATTACAAAGTTGGCGGAACATTTTATATAGTGCAGGAAATTCAGTGACTAAACTCATGATTTGCCTATTTTTCTTTTGGAGAGAATTATAAACCTCTCCCCCGTGTGTTTCTGCAGAAAATTTTCATTTTTCCTCTCCCCAGTCAACGATTTTGAACTCCGATCTACGCACCGTTCGACGAACCGAAACCACCATCGTGTTCGTTGTCGAATGATGAACAAAACCCCTCAAAACTCTCGTCGTGAATCGACGTTGTTCATCGTTAATTTCAATCGAAAGTATCGTCGGTTTTAACTCAATTTCCGTTGGTTTTCCATCGATTCACGTCGATTCGGTCAACCATTTTCGACACCTCTCACACCATCGTGTTCCTTGCATTATTCCGAGTCCACAGGTGACCTTCGCGTCTCTGGCGGCGGCGACGCGTGGAGGGGTGAGGAAATCAAAGTTTTCGACATTTCGAAATCGAGCTCTCCGCCGTTCAAAATTGTGAACCGAGCTTGGTAAGTGTCTCAAAATGTATTAAAATATTTTTTTAGAAATTTTTTCGGGATTTTTTGGGGCACCCACGATGCCGCACATGCCGCCTCTGCGCGTGGGGATGGTTCTGCGCGTGTGGACAGAAAAAAACCCGGTTTGAATCGGTTCGACCCGACTCGACCCGGTCCGACCCGACCCGTTGACCGTTGACCAAAACTTTGACCGGGAGTTGATTTTTTTCGGGTTCTTGAGTCCGTTTCGCCAAATTCGAACCCTGTAAGATGTTTTCACTGATTTATCACTTGATTCAATCCGTTTTTCGGAATTAAGCCCTGTTTTTTATGAAATTTCTATAGTTATGTATTTGAGGAATTATTGGAAGTTGAATAAAGATCGAGGGCGTTCGAATGGAATTTAATTGGTCGATCAGTATTGCACGGAAATCGAGCTAATACATTACTACCTCTTTATGCTTTATGTAACATGTTGATAATGTATATATATATGATTGGTCTATTATGCCTGTTTGATTATGGATGGATTCAAACCGAATACGGTTTAAGTGATAAATTATGAGAATACTTCGATTAGATAAAATTACGAAAATACCCTTATATTGTAAAAAGGACAAGAATTGACTCTGGAAGTTGGATAAGAAATTTTAAAGACATTGATCTGATAAAACTACATATGTGCAAAAGAAATGCTAGTTTTTGCTTAGAAAATTTGGATAACCGGTTTTTAACCCCCATGAGGGTTTGTGCAAGATACTAAAAGTCTGTTAATGAATCATTTAAAGATCACAGAATGTTCGAGAAAGTAATTAACCATAGGATCTCTAAATTATAATTATTTTCGTTAAGAGTTAATACCGAAATTATCTGGTTAAGAAATTACGAAAATGCCATTGAGAGGTAAAAATAGTCTGAATTGACCCTGAATGAGAAAGTACTTTGAGGATTCGTACTTATCTCGATAAATTACGGATTTAATTGTTAAGATGCTATCTTTGTACACAAAAATTCCTGTTAACCTGTTTGTAACTTTTGAGAAGGCAATTGACCTAAAAATCTTCGAGTTAAGAATAAATTATCGAGGGTGCTCTTTTGTCAGAATTGTTCAAAAGGTCTGGAAGATGATACGTTTGATTTAAATAATAAGATGGACGGAAGGAAATGATTGAAATAACCTGGATTTGTAAAAAATAACCAAAATACCCCTTGAATGGAAATGACCCAAGAATATCACCAAGCCCATGAATTATTGGGTATCCTCAAGCTCTGAAATGACTAGAATAACGTTGAGCACCGAAATGACCAAAATACCTTTATGGCCTAGAATAAGTAAATGTTTGGATTAATTAAGAAATCCAAATAAACATGGATGTTATACTGCTCTTAAAAGTTATGGAACACAACTTTAGTCGGCCAACCAACACTAGTGCTATATCAATATATGAATGGCATAGATACCACTTGAATGCTTGTTCGTCTCCTCAAGTTTGGATCGATGATAATTCTAGAAGTACTCAGCTCAACTCTAGAGTGCATTCGGTACTAAGAATGGATATTTGTTAGACAAATCAGCCACAAATACCAAATTGAACTGAACGGAAGTACAATATGTATCCGAAATTCAGAAACGTCCGAATTACTCTGGAAAACTCTGGAGTAATCGGGATCTTGATGAAGTCCGAGGACGAGTATTAGGACTCAAACCTCTTCCTTCAATCCGGGAATTGTTCTCTGAAGTACGACGCGAATTCGCAGCCTGCTGAAGGATCTACATTGCTCACTCGGTCTTAAACTACTACTCGGACAAATAAGGGGAAACCTTGGTGTGACTACTGTAAGAAGGTTGGCCATATACGGGATTCTTGTTGGAAGTTAAATGGCAAGCCTACTGACGGCAAGTCTTCAAAACAGCATCACCAACGTGATACTCAAGGAAATTGTGTTGTGAATATTGGTTTACAAGGAAGTTCGTTTACTAAAAATCAAATGGAGAGTTGCAGCAGTTTTTTAGTCAGTTAAACACTCATTCCCAATCCGTCCTTGCAGGTAGAATTCCTTCTGCTACTTTAGCTAATAAATCAACCACTTCTATTTGGATTGTGGATTCTAGTGCAAGTGATCATATGACAGGTGATCTTCAGCTCTTTCACATTTTTCATGTCGATTCGTCTATCTCTCATATTCGAACAGTGGATGGTTCTCTTTCTGGTGTTGCCGATCATGGGTCTATTCGAATAAATCTGGACATTTTTTATCTCATGTTCTTTATGTTCCCAATCTCACTTGCAATCTTATCTCCATTAGCAAGTTGTCTACCGATTTATGTTGTGTCACGAAATTTAATTATGATTTTTGTGAATTTCAGGATTCGAGCTCGGGGAAGGTGATTGGCAGTGCTAGACTTTGTGCGGGTCTTTACTTGCTTCCAGCAACTTTATTTTCCCAACCACTTGTTCCTTCAATGTTATACAGCAATTTCCTTTACTTAAACCTTCAACCGATGTTATGTTATTGCACTTTCGTTTAGGACATCCTAGTTTCTTTTATCTTGCAAAATTGTTTCCACATTTGCTTGTCAATAAAAGTCCTAAATCTTTTTCTTGTGATAATTGCCCACTTGCTAAACAAACTAAGAGTGTTTATCTACCTTCTCCATATAAACCGTCCAAACCATTTACCATGATCCATAATGTTATTTGGGGACCATCCCGGGTCGCATCTTTACAAGGGATTTGGTGGTTTATTTCATTCATTGATGATCACGCTCGTACTATCTGGACATTTCTCATGAAAACTAAATCTGAAGCCTGTGAAATATTTAAATGGTTCCATAAGATGGTTGAAACCCAATTTTAGTGTTCTATCCAAATGTTTCATTCTGACAATGGTGGTGAGTATTTTGCGAATATTTTGGGTTCTTTCTTTCAGGAAATCGGGATTATTCATCTTGCTTCGTGTGTCAATTCTCCTCAACAAAATGGAATTGGTGAGCGAAAAAACAAGCATCTTCTTAAGGTTACCCGATCTCTTCTTTTTTTCACAAATGTTCCTAATTATTTTTGGGGAATCCTTTTTAACTGTCACGTATTTGATTAAATGTCTCCCTAGTAAACTGTTACAATTAAGTGTCCAAGAGATGTTTTTTCTTCAATTTTTCCAATTGTAAACCGACGACTTCATTGTTACCCCCCTTAGAGTTTTTGGTTGTACTGTGTTCGTTCATTACAATGTTCCTTTCAGGTCCAAATTAGATCCTCGAGCATTTCGGTGTGTTTCTAGGTCATTCTTCGACTCAAAAGGGTTTTCGGTGTTATTGTCCTCGTATTAAGAAATTCTTTATTACCATGTATATTACTTTCTTTGAAAAACACATTTTTCCTTAAAATTGCTATTCAGGGGGAGCCATATAATAAATATTAATTTGTTGACTCACAACATTTGTCACTTGATTTGCAGTAAGCTTCTTTTGACCAACCAGCACCGTCAAACCAGTCGAATCAACCAACAAAATCACTCCAGCCACCCCAAACAGCACTACCGAACCTAGAAAATTTATCCTTGCCAAACCAACCCACCTAAACATACCTCAGTATGGTCAACATATCACTTCGCCTCAAATACCTCAATCCGGATTGCTGATTTAGAAGAGACGACAAAGACCAATTTCTAAATCAATCCCCGAACCTAATCTCGATTCTCCCACACAGCATGAAAACTGTCATGAACTGGAACTGAATGAGAATCCTTTGGAGAATGAAAGAGGTAGTCAGAGTTCTACTGAATTAAATGCTTTAATTGATGATAATGACTTGTTGATTGCTCAAAGGAAAGGAGTAATAAAATGCAGAAATTATCCAATTGATAGATTTGTTGCATATGGGAAGCTAACGCCTTGTTTTAAGAACTTTACAGCCAGTGTAAATAGCATTATTGTTCCAGATACGGTGGAAGAAGCATTGAAAGATCCCAAGTGTAAAAAGGTAATAGAAGAGGGATTAAAGGCATTGGAAAACAACAATATTTGGATTATAGTTGATCTTCCGAAAGATAAAAAACCAATATGCTGCAAATGGATATTCATGGTAAAATACAAAGTTGATGGTAACATTGAAACATACAAGGTGAGATTAGTGGCGAAATGATTTACTCAATCTTTTGGAGTTGATTATCAAGAAATGTTTGCTCCGGTAGCAAAATCACACATTGTGAGAGTGTTATTGTCATTGGTAGTCAATGAGAATCAAAAATGTATTTCTAAACGAAAACTTGGAAGAGGAAGTATATATGTGAATTCCACCGGGTGTGAAGAGTAATACAGGAAAAGCGTGTAGATTACTGAAGTCCTTGTATGGACTTAAACAATCTCCAAGAGCCTGATTTGACAAATTTACAAAGGTGATTATTCAGGATGGTTACAAGCAATGTCAATCGGATCACACTTTATTTGTCAAAATAGCTTCGAACAACAAAAAAATAATTTTGATTGTCTATGTTAATGATATTATTCTAACAGGTGATGATTGTATGGAGATAGAAAGACTGAAAAAGCTACTGGCAAAGGGGTTCGAAATTAAAGACTTGGGAACTTTAATGTATTTCTTAGGTATAGAGGTTGCGAGGTCAAAAGAAGGAATAATGATCAATCAAAGGAAATATATCCTTGATCTACTATCAGAAACACTCATGGAAGCAAATCTTAAGCTAAGGAGAGAAGAATTGGGAAGTTCCGTGAACAAATAACAGTATCAAAGGCTGGTAGGTAAACTAATTATTTATCACTTACTAGACCTGATATTGCGTTCCCTGATAGTATAATGAGTTAATATATGAATGATTTGAGAGAAGAACATTTAGAGGTTGTGAATAGAATACTAAGATACTTGAAAATGACATCAGGATATGGGATAATTTTTAGAAAGAGTAATGATAGAACAGTATGAATTTTTTCGGATTCAAGCTGGGCAGGTGAATTAACGGACTGGAGATCTACAACTGGTTATTGTTCATTTGTTTGGGGAAATATGGTTACATGGAGAAGCAAAAAACAGGTTGTGGTGTCTCGAAGTAGTGTAGAAGCAGAGTTTAGAACAATGGCACTTGGAATTTGCGAAGGAATTCAACTTCAAAGATTTTTAACCGAGCTGGGGTTATGTGCCAACAAATGTTTTAAACTTCAAAGTGCCAGTAAATATGTAATAAGTGTTGCAAAGAATCTAGTTCATCATGACTAAACGAAGCATGTGGAGATCAACAGACATTTCATCTCTGAAAAGGTGAATGCTGGATTGATAAAGCTCAATTATGTTTTAACGAAGAATCAGTTAACAATATTTTCACCAAGGCACTTCCAAGAATTACTTTTAATGAGATTACATCCAAGTTGGGTCTTTTCAACATTTACTTCCCAGCTTGAGAGGGAGTGTAAGTTATGCGATAAGTCGTATTAGTTAGTAATTTAATATAATACTAACTCTTAGAAAGTTAAATAGATAAGGATTACTACTAGTTAAATAGATAAGGATAACTACTAGGTAGTTTGTTTCTAATAGAAAACTTACTCCTAACTTTTCCTATAAAAGCAAGATGTACTTTCACTTATCAATATACGTTTAAGACTTTTCTCTTCTCCACTATGCTGATTACTCTCTATCAACAATATTCACGTGGTAACAAAGGGAGTGAAGGAGTGACTATAGTGTTGCATATTCACTTGTATGATGAAATTACCAGTTTGGGAAGGAGTTCAGAAGCATTATAAGGCAATCCACCTCCATCAGTCATCCAAGGACATTTAGATGTTCCATTACTCTGAATTTTCCTCACACCAGAAATTATAACTTCATTCAGCCTAGCCTGCAAAATATAGAGGAATCTTAAAACAGCACTAAAAAATGTGAAAGAACAATTTTACCTATTGAATGATTTATCCTTATACCTTGTCCTAGGTGTAGGGTAGGAGAGGTGGAATAGATGGAGAACAAGGTTGTAGAAGGCAATAACTAATGATTGCACAACTAAATAATATGTCCACAGAAATATAAACCCATTGTGAAGCAGACACCTAGAGCTTAACATTTAGATTGTTCTCAAATACTATATCAAAGTCTCTTTAGTCAATGGACCTAGAGTTTCAATAATGCCCACTTATTCAGGTAATTGATAGGTAGATGCAAGATCGAGAAGTTTCGTATGGAGCCATGAGTTAACTTATTTGATTCTCCAGATTATATCCAGGTTACTCAAGATCATAAATAAGCATTTTCAGGAGCTCTCCTCATGGCCCAATTAAATAATCAAGTTATGCAGAGAGTACCTTTTGTAGTTAAAACTTCATAATTCATACCAATGGATATATAACTTAAATCACTGACCAAGCCAAGAATCATAGTTTAATGTCATATGATACAAAAAAAGGGTTGCAAAATTAAGGGGAAAAAGAGATAAACCTTGGCTTCTTCCATCTCAGTGCTGGCATTGTCAAGTCCGTCCAACATAGCCATTCAATTTTAAAAGGAAGAACACACTCATTAAGAGAACATTACATGCCAGGATCGGTGTTAATTGCCCTTCAAGGTCAAGCAGACCTTTAGCAAAAGCAGCTGCAGACATCTGTTAAAATGACTTAATTTACAAACCTATTAATGATGCCAAACAGCAATGACAATAAGTTTATAGCAAATCAGATCAAAATATATACTGATTCATGTATGAGTTAACGCATACCTGAACACGGCCCTCGTCAGAACTGTAAATTTTTAGATCATGACGATATGTACTATGAAGGCAAAGAAGACCAGTACCTTCACCTGTAATTTTATATTAAAATCTATCAAGAAAAAAGCAACATACTTCTGAATTCATCACTATTTTATTTACCCAAACAAACAGCATAAATCTTAGGAGTCAAAATTAACTTGAGCAAATACTAAAAAGATTTAACATATCTATAATGAGCTCAGTCCAGCCATGCAGGGTGCAGACTACTAACAGTCAGATAAAGAGTTCTATTGTTGGTTACCTGGATACATGTTATTTCGGAAATATCCACCCAGCTCTTCTGACTGCACAAAATTGAGACAAATTATTCAAGAGAAAGAAAAAGTAAAACAAACAAATGAGGCAATAGATTTTTAGATAAATTCTTAAACATATCCAAAATTAATTTCTGCCCCAACATTTGTCCACTTTAAATTCAATTAACCCTTCTAATTTAAAACTTTTCAATGCTATTTCTTCTAATTCAAATTCAAATAATTTTCCAAATTTTATGGGATAGTTTAGCTTCTCAAGTGAAAATTTATTCTCTTTATAAGCTACAGGGTAACTAAATAAGAAGTACTCAAACTAGTAATATAGGAAAACATGGAAGGGAGGTTCATATTTATTACCTGCTTCCTCCCAGCATGTGTAAGGACACCCCCATATTTAAGAACCATCAGTGCTTCAGCAGGCAGTTCTTCTTCACCTTCACCATTACTTTTTGGAACTTTAACCCACTTAAGAGGCTTTAATTGAACCTTTCTATAAATACCAGAAAAATGTCCTCCCTGGAATCAAAAGCATTTAGCATGTGACAGCAGCCCCATACTAACAATCTTTTTTGAAAAAATAAAAGGATATTATCTACATCAAGGAATGAGGAATCATGAACTTAGAAATCCACAACAAAGAAGTCTGCCCAAGGGCAACAATAAAGTGAATGTAGCAAAGCTAGTAGATTGAAAAAGCAAGCCATTTCAAGATAAGATATATAACCTCCTCAAGTACTGCTTTAACTTGACGAAGCTTTTCAGCATGCTCAAGATCTTCTGCTTCACTATCACTTCCATGACCTGGTCTATTTCCCATAAATAATCAAAGATAAATCATTATTGATCTTTAAATAAATTCAAAAATCCAAGTAATTAAGTAATTTCTTTATAGAAAAGTATAATTAAAAACCATATGCAGATATTGCTACGGGTAGTAAACACTGAACGCCCTCCTCCTACCCCCACCCCAAAAAATAAAAATAAAGAAAGGAAGGAAGGAAGTCCTTCAGGATCTGTCAACAACAAGAGGGCAGCTCAAATTTTTCTTTTGTTTCAGCTGTCAAAATCAAATTTTTCCTCTTTTAAACTAGCCAACGAATGTTAATTACCTTCTTAGCTTCTCTCATTCAATTAAACCATAAATCAAATAGTTGGTGATTAAATATAGCCTCATTAAAACAAACCTCAATTTTAACCCACTAAGCAATTCCTTTTCCTGTCCAATAACATATCACTGTTACAAACTCTTGCTTTTGGTCCTTTTGAAGTTTTGAGTTGCAGGGAGGTGGATATTATAAATTTTTCTTGCTAGATCAGAAAATTTATGAAATATGAAGAGCTACCTGTAACGGGGTACAAGCATTCTTGTAGCATCCAACAAATCTTGCAGTTGAACGGCAGTCTTAAGTTTTGTCTAATAAGTGATAAAAGAACAAACAGTTGCTTAGGAAACAGAATCTATTTGTACAATAAAGG
This sequence comes from Hibiscus syriacus, assembly GCF_006381635.1. Classification (NCBI taxonomy): domain Eukaryota; kingdom Viridiplantae; phylum Streptophyta; class Magnoliopsida; order Malvales; family Malvaceae; genus Hibiscus; species Hibiscus syriacus. The sequence goes on from NW_024063033.1 coordinate 63,549, forward strand.
TAAGTGATGAAGAAGTGAAATAATCACCTCAGATCTGGGTCTTCCCCCATTGTACTTTAGCATCGGTTTAGCAATTTCTCCTCAGTAACCTTCAATTTCACCTTCTGCTTGGGAGTTCTATCACCACTGCTCATTCAGGATACTTTTTGAGTTAGATGCAAGGATTACTAACAAAGGAAAATAGCAAGGAAAATGAAACAACATACTGGTGAATAACTACTATAACACAGCGTAGCTCCTCAGACTGCCCAAATGTTCCCATGAGTCCACTTCCTTGACGAGTAAGTCCCTCAGAAGACTGCACTGGTTCATTTTCTTTCCATGGTAAAAAAGTTGGTGGTATTGCCGAGGAAAGATGAGGGGCTTTTGCATCTAAAAACATTTTCCTCAGCACACAAGCAGCAGCATCGTAATACCTGTATAACAATGGAGCCTGTAAGTCTTTTACACAACAAATAAACAAGACCGAAAATAACAAATAAACAATGGAGTTTTGAACCGAGGAAAATAAAAACATTAACTCAAGGAAATACACAGCATAGTCAAATAAAAAGACCTATGATAACAAAATCATGGATAATCGCTAGAGCGGAGAGAAGTTGATAAGGATTACTTGTGAGAGTTCTTAACAAAACTCCATCCATTCACATCACAAACATAAGAACATCCATCTGAACGCAAAAGATCAAACCCACAAACCTGCAAGAAACCATAATGGTTGTCAAATGGACATTTCTGTCAACACAAGGAAAGCAGATAATTCTTAATAAACCCCATCTTTCTATGTTCAATCGTAAGAGATGACAAGTGCAATTATTGTTGCAACGTCTAGACAACCTCAAAAGAACATATACATTAAATTTCTTCAACTGAATGTTTCAAAATCAGCCGCGTAGAAGTAGTCTAATTTGTTTAGGAATCTTTTATGATAAAAAAGATAAGTCTTAGGAATCTTTGTAATCTCTATTTCTAGATAGAATTTTATCTTTAGCAGAAAAGTACTTTTAGAAGTCAGATAATCAGTTTATTTAAACTATTTTATCTCCTAATTCAATAATCCGATTTGTCTTGCATTAACTCTTCTATTCTTTCCTTCTCCTTCGATTTATTCTATTAGATTATAACAAAATGAAACCATTCTTCATAAACCAAATTGATAATAACTCCAACATGTATACAAATCTTTCATTGCCCTTATATCAGACTTGGAAACAAAATCCTAAACAAGAAAATCTAAGAGTTAAATTATGGAAGTAAAATTTATGATAAAGCATAAGTGTAAATAATATCTAAAGAAGCTAATATGAGCTTATGATCAAACTTTTCATAAAAGATACACTCTCAACGCAAAAGAAATTACTATGAGCACAATTCAAGCAAACAAAATTTCCAGTAACAAAAACACATATCCACAATTGTCAACACTAAGGCATCTGTTGCAAAGGAGATTCACTCAACGTACCGCTTGCCTAAATGCCATGCAAACTTCCCTTTCCATTTGTTTCTCATTAGGCGTCAGCAACACAGGATACCTGACCTGTCATATAGGTAATAAAGATAAGTTTCAAACATCATGTATCCCAATAAGTGTAATAGCATAGAATTAACTATTGGAGCAAAAGCTTAGGTGATTAGAAACTAGTACTACATGTTGAAGACATCAATCATAATTAATTAACCTGACTGTCATATACGTAATAAAGATATGTTCCAAACATCGTGTCTTCCAATACGTGTAATAGCACCCTATCAACTATAAAGTGGTAGGTGCTTAGAAACTAGTACTGCATGTTGAAGAAATCAATTGTTACTAAATAAGCTTTCCATAACTTTTCACTGGGCATCTAATGGTAAGTGATTGGCCACAAATCCAAGCAAATGATTTAAACCTTTACTAGAGTAAGATATAATCAAATTAGAAGCTTTGCATATGGATCCTATTCACTATCATTTTACATATAATTTCTACTAAACTATTTATTTAACCTTGCATTTTACGGGCCATTTTTCACCCTGTGGGACTGTGAAGATATGGACAATGATTTAAGTCATCGCAAATGATTATAACATCTAAAACAAATGTGTGCATCATAGAGCACGACATATTTACCTTCTGTGGCATGTTTTATGTATACTGAATTTCAAAACTTTAAATCTAATGACCTGACTTTAATTTATTCCACATTACACAACCCGAATGGTTCATTCTCCTGATAACTGAGTCCAACAAAACAAATATAGTTTCATCGACCACATCAACCACATCAACTCACAAAGATGACAACAAAAGTACTCGACATAGGTTGAATTGAAATTGCTTACTGTCCACAGGAAAAACATCCTCACGCAAAAACATTGAAACTAAGGGAAGAAGGTTGCTTAGAATCAAGCATTGACAAAGAAACAAATTATTAAAAGAAATTGTTCAGAGAAAATATAGGGATTTATGGATATGCACTCGCGTTCATGCATTAAAGAGAAGCAGAGAACATGCTCAGGATAATATATTGCAAAATACTTACTTCTTTGCCATCAGGGTTTCTCATAACAATGCCATCAACAACCGGAGACTTCCTAGCCTCTGCATGAGCATATTCGGGGGCCAACAGTATAGACCTACATTCATCTGACAAGATGATCAGACAAACTTGAGAGAGAGAGAGAGAGAGAGAGAGAGAGTAGAGTAGAGTAACGATTAATGCTAAAACAGGATCTAAACAAAAAAAAAAAAAGAAAAAAAAAACCCCAACAAGAACACAAGAACCCAATGTATGATCTGCAAGTAGAATAGATGTTATCATCAATATAAAAATCAATCCCAAATTATGCCCTGAATTAATAGTATTAAAATTCAAAGAAACAGAAAACGTGAGGTACCCATGATACACTATTTCCCTCCACTCTCTCCTTTTCAAACACAGTTAAGCACAAAGAGTATGCTTCTTGGGTGCAAAAAGTTTAGCAAAACCAAAAGAATTTAGTTTCATACAAGTACAATTTTAAAGAAAAATAAATCAACTAGAAAAATTTTCCACCAAAATGCACAACCTTGACATCTGTTCCTTTAGTCGGCATAAACTCCTCATATATGTAAGAACCGCCACGTCTTACTCTTCTAACATCAGGATGGAACTCACTTGATATGTTCCCAACCTAAAAAGTAAAGAAGAAAAAACTATATCACATTACAACTTAAATTTATCAGAGAGAATACTTAAACAATAATGGGACAGCTATTAGATATTGGCTGCCATATGTAAAAAGAAAATGAGAAAAAAAGTAATTTCCAAACAACGCATTATGCTTATAAAATTCACATCAAAGATGAAAAATTACAAAAAAGTTGTAGCGGAAGTTCAAATAAGTGTTCAGACCTTCCTAAACAAATTCTTCATGCCTCCACCTGCTGAGCTGGGGTAATATATCATTATGCTATGATTATCCCCTTCAAGAAAGAACATAATAAAGTTGTAACGTGTGTAATGAAAAAAGGGTCAACGCTTTTATTGCAATTGTGAATTTCAAAAGAACAAGATTCCATTTTATGCATGGTGAATTAGGCTTCAAAAATTAATTGCACGTAGAAATGAGAAATAAATGAAATGTCCACTAGTTTATCTTTTTCATGATCTAACATACTTTGCATGGAAATTCAAGCTTTATGAAACAAGAAGAATGTCACAAAGGACCATATTAAATTCATTCTCTGGATATTGGTTAGAAGAAAATATATGCAAAGGTAGAGAAAATATAAAGGCCAAACTCACCATCAACAAACTTCTCCACAAATGGCTTCCAAAAACGATTTCCATGGACCTCAACATAATCTTCTTCTTCAATAAAATAATCCAGCTCTTGGTATGGTTCTTCTCTATTTACGAGAGCATACCTTGGAACAGGAATTCCATACATTTCTAGCCGCTAGAATCAAAATTAAGTAGTTCAGATTTAATCAATCAATTTCTATATTAGCGTGATACATTTCAACTATTTATGTGGTTAGTTCTCAGTCAAGCCCAAAGGACATTTTTTTTCCTGAAAGCATATAAGCTTTGACCAATTGTGGTACAAGACTTAACCTTACTGTCAATCGGTTCTAAAGTTAAAATATTACAGAGGAGGCAGGAGAAGAAAACACCTATTAGGGTCTCCTCTCTCAACATCTCAAAGGTCAAGGTAGCATAAAAGTGACTGCCATGAGGTCCCTAGCTGAGGTGGAAAGTGTTCTTGGTTTTCAAAGTTGATAATGGATCAAAAACCTTGACACCCAGATGGAAGTTTCGGATGTATACCTCATAAACCTTCCGTCAATCATGGAGAAGGTGCTGTGGTTCCAGCTCATTCACAAGGAATGGCCTGAGTCATAGAGAAGAAACAGTTGCAAAACATAATTAATTACTACTTAGTAGGTATAAAAGATTATTATAAAGAGAAGAGGAGAAAAAGTTTTCTTATACAAAGAACTAGAATGATCAAAATACAGTTATAAACCATTAGACAAATATTATTATTTTGATTAAGTTAAGGTGATTACATAGTAATATTTGTTCTAAATACTCTCAACCATTAGACAATTATATAGACTAAAGAATTAGAAACTATAACACAAATCAAAATACAATATTCAAAAGATTGGTTCTGATGAAATAATCATATTTAAGATGAACAATCAGATAAAGACACCACTTAGATTGTAATTCAATAAAATAAGGCCAAACTTACTGCAGGTCTACACACAGCAAAAAGATTCAAATGATTGTACACTAGTGGAAAACATGACACTTAATATACAAAGGTGGCTCCGACTGCACTCATGCATGAACCTCTATCTTCATAGATTCCTAAATAGATTTCAATCGTAAAGGCCTTAATCTTCTACATATTGATGGATTGATGGGGCAATCTTCGCATGCTGATGCTGAATTAACAGCTCAAATATCCACAAGTATCCTCAAAAGGTTTTATCCCAAAGGTAAAAAGTATGAGTATGATGGTCAAAATTGTTCAATCATTTTATCAAGTTTTTCATGTTAAGAAACAAAATTAACTGTAAAGGGCACTTTTATCTAGGTGAGGAGATGTTACAAAATAGCAAAATGTGATGTAGTGGAGAGATGTCGGAGAGAAAGATCGGAGCAGATCCTGGAGGACAAGTGCCGTAGGTGGTGATAGAAGCAGTGGATGGCTATAGTAGATGAAAGATAAGGTGAAAGTTATGGTGGTTGTAGTGATTGTAAAGAGAACTTTGTAAAGAGAATTTAGAGTCGAAGTTCACCAAAAGATCAAAAGTCCTCGAGTGAAACATTCCAACCGCTATTTATAGCCCACTCAAAGATGTTAAAGTAACGGTTATAGAAGGGCGTGACTAAACATGTAACCAAAAGTTCTCAAATGAAACATTTCAACCCCTATTTATAGCCCACTCAAAGATGTTAAAGTAACGGTTATAGAAGGGCGTGACTAAACATGTAATAAGTTATTACGTAATGTGGATGAGAGAATCATGCGAACATGTTTAACAGAATTGAGGTCAGTTAAACAACAGAAAATTATGGAGATCTTGCTTTAGTTATGCTCATTTAAAGTTTGGTGAACAGAGTTCTATTTCCATGTTTAGATGCAAATATGTCTTCTATTTAACTAGGAGGAGAAAACAGTTGTACTCTTAAGAAAAGATTGAGTAAACTCCTAAACGATATCTGTATTTTGAATATCTAAGCCATGCAAAAGTGGAGCAAACTCAAGAATCTTGCTAAACTTCCACAGCTTAACTCCATAGCTTTTTGATATAGAAGTTGTTATCAAGGTTGGATCCACAGCTTTCCCAACATGGAAGTTGGGCCCAAAGTTGACTCCGTAGTTTTCCTAATGTGGAAGTTGTATCCAACATTGGTTCCACAACTTTCTCAATACGGACATTGTGTACAATGTTGGCTCCACGGCTTTCCTAATATGGAAGCTATGCCCGACATTGGCTCCACAGTTTTTCCAACAATGTTGGGTCCATGGCTTTCCCAATGTGAAAGTTGTACCCAACATTGGCTTTTCCAATATGGAAAGCTATGCCCAAGTTGGCTCCACTGTTTTCCCAATGTGGAAGTTGTGTCTAAGTAGTATTGTTGCCCAGATCATTAATCACAAAAACATTGGCTTTTCCTATATTGAAACTTGCAGATAGGATAAATGCATGAAAATAAACAAAAATAAAAATAAAAAGAACGTACTTCCTTAAAGCAGCATATGCTTCAGCTTTCACAAGGGGATACCCAGAGGAATAAAATTCAATCAAACAATCACAGATTGGCCACCTGAAATATGCAAAATTATAATAAATTAGACAATTCAATGGCAAAGAACCTCTCAACCCAAAAACCGAAGAAGAAAACATGAATCTCAACCATAATACCAAGAATTATATTCATCTCCAATGCCATCCTACATGTCTCTCCTTCTAATCCTCTACCTTATTTGAGTTATTTCCCTCCTAGACATCACACAATCCTCTTAGAAGACGAAGGAGAGGGAAAGAGTAAAATGTCAAACAAGAGACTGATCTTCAGTCACAGAGTCAATCAACTCAAGCTCTACCTTTTGGAAGAAAAAAAAATGTCACGCAGTTCATCAACAGGGAGATGAAACTGCCAAATGCAAGACTTCAAAATTGCCAAGATAAATGCAACCAGTTTGGCCTTGTTTGAACAAGACATTAGTACGCAAACTTTTGGACCTCCTCCGCACCTCTTTTATATTTTCCCTATTTTTTTACCAACATTAGCATTCAAATTATTGAAATTCACAAGAAAACTACAATATATATACCATATGTTACCCAGACTTGACTCGAGAGAAGTTCGGACACAAGGGTGTGTCAGACACGTTTGGAGGATCATATCCCTTAAAATCATGTCTCAATACATGTCAGGCACACAGAAACAGCAATGCTTTACAAAAAATAGAGAGTTCCGATAACAAAGATAATACCAATTATAACCTATATTATCAACAACTTCATAATGTGAATCAGAAACACTGTGTTCCAACGAATTAGCTGAAAATGTACCTTTCTATCGGTTCCTCAAGAATAACCTTATCGCCAAAATGTACGATCTACAAAAAGATCAAAAACAAAGAAGCATTGCAATGCAAGGGGTTACTTTCAAAGAAAAAAATGCAATGCAAGGGATCCATAAGAATAAAGCAACATAACTTTTAGCACGCTTAATTTCACGCGTGCACGTACTAAACACCCCCCCCCCCAATCGCTTTGAAGTAAACATGTAGAACTTACACCAAAAAAATCATAACTATCCTCGTAAAAAGAAAAAAGACATCGCACGAATAAGCAGTTATACTTCTCGTAAACTAATTCACGTTTCATAAATTTACTTCATAATTTTAAAAAAGGCAGATTCAGTTTAAGTATAAACTAAAAATAAATCTGATCTACCTCAAATTCGCCAAAAGCCTTAAGCCTGTCAAGAATTTGTCCCATTGGAGCTGAAAAAACATGAAAACAATCAAAATATTCAAATTAAGAAGTAAGCAATATATACTAAATTAATTACAATATAACTCATACATCATCTTGGTACTTTTTCATTTAAAAAGTATATTTTTCGTATATTTAATAGAAAATGCTTGAGCGAACAAAAGAGAAACAAAAACTTCGCTTCCGCATTTCACCTTCTTTTCCATGACACAGACTCCAACTGTTATCTTCTTATGACCTCTAATTTCTCCTCCATCTTCTCCTCCCATCTCACTTCTCTTCCGCTTAAGCTCGCTCAGGAAAATAAACTAACTTCAACGAAAAAAAGCGATGCAAAAACACCGATTTGAACTCTTCAGCTTCCAATCACCGCCACAACGCCAATTGCAGCAGGAAGTTCCTCCGGAGACGCGTATTTTATACGATATGCGTAGACGAATACATAGGTAAGAGCAATCAGAATCTTTAAAAAATGAACAGAGAAACGATTCAGCTAAGAAGAAAGAAAGAAAGCAATGAAGGCAGGAAGGCGGTGAGTAAGTCACGATAAATATTTTAGTGATGAAAATGAAATGGAACGTTCTTGGAGCCAAACATAAATACATAATACAATTAATTTTATTTTGAAAAATATATCATCAAATTAGGTTGAAATAATTTTTAATATTTATAAAATCATTATTAAAATCATTAAATTTCGTTAGTATAATAATTATTTTATAAATCTATAATAAATTTAATAATTATCTTAAAAAATAAATTCCATTAGATAAAAAGATTATGTAAAAGTATTTCATTCATCTGAGTATTTTATCTTTTTATTTTTATTTTTATTTTAGTTAATTATATCATATATTTTTAAACTATGATATTTATCTTAAATTGATCATTAAACCTTTAAATATCTAATTTTATTCTTAAATTACGTTTCTGATTCTAAATTGTGCTTAAATTTTTTAATATTCAGATTTTATCTTCAAACTATAACTCTCATTTTAAACATTCATAAATTTTTAAATATTCTAATTTCATCTCAAAATTAATCCAAATATTAAATTAGTTTCAATCATAACTTAAATTTTATTTTTCTTCAAACATATAAAAATATAACATGGCGTAACAATTTTATTAACATGGGATGTGATAAATAGTTTTATTAAAAAAATTTCAAAAGTTTGAGGATTAATTTAAAATGAGAGTCATAATTTGGAGAAAAAAATATAATGTTTAAAAGTTTAAGGAGAAACTTAGAATAAAGGTTATAGTTTGAGGCCAAGTGGTAGAATTAAATCTTTTTCTTTCTAATAAATAAATTTTTTGGGTAAATTTCAAATTGCATCACTCAACTTTAGACTTTCTCCTATTTCGCTCATTGAACTTTTAAAGTTTTCAATTTTTTCAATGAACTTAATATAATAAATTTTTTTGTCACCCGGTCGTTAAATAGTTAATGACATTAAAATGACATCATTTAAAAAATAAAATTTTCACCAAAACGATGTCATTTTGCATATATATATATAACAACCCATTCATAACACCGCTATTGAGAAAACGACTAATTGACAAAAAAACTAATGTATTAAGTTTAGTAAGAAAATTGAAAAGATTTAAAATAAAGTGAGTAAAATAGGAGAGATGTAAAGTTTAATTACTAAATTTGTAATTTACCCTTTTTAATAATGGAGGGACGTTTGGAGACGATAGGTTTGGATTCGGGGATATACAAAGTGGATGATGTACAAAGTTAACAGCCTTTGTTTTTAATTCATGTTTTAATGGAGATTTGGTTTTGGGAATATGTTTCATATACAAAAGATAAAGGGAGACAAGTGACGAACTTGGTGCTCAATGTGTCATTTTCCATTGAGTATTATGCTAATTTGTTTGGACCCAAAATATTATCTCTAAAAGAAAATGGATAGACATGACTTAAATTGTTTCCGTAAACACTACCAAAATCAGGTTCTTAGTAACATTTTTAGTTATATAGCGGTGTTTTTAAGTGCCGTTAAAAAAAATTAGCGTAAAAGCAAACGCCGTAAAAAGCGCCGCTAAAACAAACGTCGTAAAAGTTTGCTACGTTTGATAACATAAAACGCCGTTAAAGGTTATGATCTTTAGCGATGTTTAATAAAACGCTACTATTTATCTTTTATTTAGTAGCGTTTGTTCCTAAAAATGCCGCTAAATGTTTAACATATAGTATTTTTTTAATGTAAAATGTCATTATTGACTACGTATATAGTGGTGTTTTCTATATAAACGCCGCAAAATATCTTGAACTTTAGTGGTGTTTTATTCTACAAACGCCAGCATTGACTATGTATTTAATGGCATTTTATTATACAAACGCCGCTAATTAAAACTGATTTTTCAAATGCAAATTTAAAATTTTAACTTGTAGAATTATCCAATAAGCTTGAAATCCAAAATAATAAATCAAAATTTATATTAAAGTGAAATATAATGTAGTTCAACATTGTTAACTAGAATAAACAAAGCATATATCTAAAATAACACTTAAGATGATTGACTCTGTGGTTGATTTTGTCGTATCATTTACATCACAACTTGAAGTTGATTTTGAAAGTCTTCATATTTTTTAAAATATGTTGATTCTTTCTATGCTTCCCTCGCTTCAGTTTTGACTTTCATTTGAGCAAATTTTTCATCCATTTGAGCTAACTGTTGTTTTAAACGACTAACTTCTGATTGAAATGGCTGGCTCTCTGATGACATATACTAAGATGAACTGAATCAAAAATATTTGGTTGGGATAACGAATGATCCTTGAAAGTGAACCCGACCATATCTTTCAAGACCTAAAACTTCTTTAATAACTTGATTTTTGATCTCATCCGCATTAACAATACCATGACTTGAAGTCGTAGCTTCATAATATATATATAAATATAACATAATTCAAATCATGTGTCCAGTAAATGTACCATAATTTATGCACCTTCATCAGTCATATGAGTGTCATCGTTTTCTGTATGTGTCATGTGGAATAACTTTATTCGTCCAACTTTACTACCAGACATATTTTCCTACAATGTAGAATAAAAATTAAGTATTGTAAAAAAATAATTAATAATATAAATAATTTTCGTTACTATGTGCTACCAACTGTAAATTACTATGTGAATTATCAGTAATATCTCATCATTAGCTATACAAGCAAAGCTCTTTGATCCAGCTGTGTGAGTAAACTTTTGTTGTTGTCTACTAGCAACACCAACATGCTCTTTGTCCTACAATTTAAAATTTGTACTTATAAAGTCAATATTATAATGACATAATATTTTTTTTAAACTACATCATATATCTCCTTTCTTTGAACTCCAAAACCTTACTGCATCTTCCTATTGATACATGAGCATTCCAGGTAAGACAATTTGCAGCTTCTCTTCAAGGATGAGACAATTCTTGAAATATTTCTTTTTTAAAGAACTCTTGTGGTCTCTCCATTTCTTCCCTAACGCTTGCTTCAAATAATCGTCTGAGATCTCTAAAGAAAATTTCTCCTACAAATAACATATGTGTTCAAAGTAAATATAAATTACTATTGAACTATAATGGATTATCTATTATAATGACATTATTACCTTAACAAAATCCACAACCTGATTTTTTTCTATTATTTGGAATTTCACACTATGACTCATAATTGATCAGTAAAAGATTAGCATTACGTACAACCATGCCTAAGTAACCGAATAGAAGACATGCTTCTAGGCCAATAGGTTCACCGACATCGTTTCTTGAAACTTTCACACGGTTCCCAGGAAGAAGTTGGCATAATTCCTTCAATGTTGTACGTCATCTAGCTTTGCGTCTTAAACCATTTTCAACTATATAAGAATAATTCCATGTAAGTTTTGAAAATCAACCAGCAATTAAATAAAGTGTCGAACATTAGCTTCAATTTGTACATCTTGTTTAACAGTATTTGTAACTTCCGAAGATCCAACACCACTCGATTCCTCATTATTTGTTTATTCCTCCTCTTAAGAAGCTCGAACTATCCGCAAATCACTTAATTTTCTCCTGGCATAATATATGCAATAAACAAACAACAATTTTAGTGAAAATATTACTATTAATTAATATATTGAATGACAACATGTTATAAGTTATAATATTATAAATTAATCAATTAATATATAAAATCTTACTACATAAATTATAAATTCATAATTTAAATTATAAATTATAATAAAAACAAATTCAAGGTTTAATTTATTAATTACATAAGCAACTAAACATAAACATTGCATTTAATGTGTGATACCCCAAATATCAGGTCATGGACTAAATTGAAAAGAATTAAAATTTAAAGATTTATTTGAATAATTGGTAAAAGATGAGAAAATGATTGGAATAGCATTTTGAACTAAATTGTAGCAATAGATGAATTAAGAGGGCATTTTGGTCCTTTAAGGGGAAAATGAATTTAAAATTCATTTTTATAAGGTATTAAAGAAAAAGGGGAAAAAGAGAATTTAGGTTATGAAAAGACTATCTCTCTTTTCTTCTTTTTCCCGTGTAAATGGCTCTCCCCCATAGCAAAGGTAAAGTTTTAATTGGTTAATGTTTACTTTCAATTATGGTTGGTTCTTGCAAACTTAAGTGTTATGTAAGCTTAAGGAAATGTTATATGAGATTAAAACTATGAGATGGAGGAAATATTAGAGTTTTAAGAAAATTGGTTTTTAAATGATATGTTGATATATGAGTGTTTATTGATGTTTATTGGTAGAATTAACTTGTCAAAGAGGTAAAAGAAAGATTAGAAGCATTGGATATGATTAAGAACATATTAGAAAAAGTGGTGTGATTCTTAGAATTGAATGTTCTTGGAAGATTTTAGATGTTTTAAGAAACTAAATGAAGGAATGTTAGTATGGATAGGTAAAGAAGAGTTTAATAATATTGTATGGTGTAAACATAACGAAATTTGACCCCATTTGGGTGATAATCGAGCTGAAAACTGGAAATTATGGGCACGTGTATTGGTAATGATAGAACAATACCGATATTATAGGCTTAAAATCAATAGAATCTGTTGAGTAGTATCGATACCGATTCAAGTGGTATCGATACCAAGAGGGAAGTATTGATACCCTAAGGATGGTATCAATTCCATTGATCACATAATGCAAAAATGGTATTGGTACCGTAATAGAGTATCGATACCCTAGTATAGTATTATCGATACTGTGGTGGGGGTATTGATACTATTGAGCCAGAAATGCTAAAAAGAGGTTGATATAGTTATAGAAAGTTAATAATATGTACTCTTGAGTAACATTTAAGTATAATTGTTAGGAAATATACTAACAATTGATATTGTATGTGTTTTTATTGGATGCTTGAGTAGATCAAAATCAAGCTCCCGAGTCAAGCAACACCAAAGGCAAAGGCAAAGTACCGGAGTGACCAACTTTGCATTTTGGATATAATAGTGAGACAATCTAGGTGAGTACATTTAGTATGTATGTATATGTTACGGTATTCATAGATGTATGATTAATTGATATATGTATGGTGATTTCATAATGGCACTGAATGTGCAAAAATTTAAGAAATTCATAATTTGTTTATGAATTTTTGTATGGGTACTTCAGGTGTGAAAAGTTAAGAAATTCATAATTTGTTTATAAATTTCCGTATAAGAACTTTATGTGCAAAAACTAAGAAATTATATGAATTTCTTTATTGGGATTGTGGGTGAAACCCACGTAAAGTATAGTAAGATTTTAGGATTATTACATTGGCACTATAGGTATAAACAATATATTGTATAAATATTTGAAAGAGTTAATTGAGATTATGAATAGATATTATAGTATAAACTGTTCTAAAATACAAGATTAATGGCCTAACTGTGCATTTGACAGAAATATGTCAATCATGCTAGTTAGATGAAAGGCTAAGTGCCTTTGAGGCCTAACTGTGCATTTGAAAGAAAAATGTCAATCATGCCAGTTAGATGAAAGGCTAAGTGCCTTTGAGGCCTAACTGTGCATTTGACAGAAAGGTGTCAATCATGCTAGTTAGATGAAAGGCTAAGTGTCTTTGAGGCCTAAATATGAATTTGATAGAAATGCGTCAATCATGCCTGTTAGATGAAAGGCTAAGTGCCTTTGAAGTCTAACTGTGCATTTGATAGAAAGGTGTCAATCATGCCAATTAGATGAAAGGCTAAGTGCCTTTGAGGCCTAACTGTTCATTTGACAGAAAGGTGTCAATCATACCAGTTAGATGAAAGGCTAAGTGTCTTTGAGGCCTAACTGTGCATTTGACAGAAAGGTGTCAGTCATGCCAGTTAGATGAAAGGCTAAGTGCCTTTGAGGCCTAACTGTGCATTTGATAGAAAGGTGTCAATCATACCAGTTAGATGAAAGGCTAAGTGCCTTTGAGACCTAACTGTGCATTTGACAGAAAGGTGTCAATCATGCCAGTTAGATGAAAGGCTAAGTGCATTTGAGGCCTAACTGTACATTTGACAGAAATGTGTTAATCATGCCAGTTAGATGAAAGGCTAAGTGTCTTTGAGGCCTAACTGTGCATTTGACAGAAATATGTCAATCATGCCAGTTAGATGAAAGGCTAAGTGCCTTTGAGGCCTAACTGTGCATTTGACAGAAAGGTGTCAATCATGCCAGTTAGATGAAAGGCTAAGTGCCTTTGAGGAATAACTGTGCATTTGACAAAAAGATGTCAATCATGCCAGTTAGATGAAAGGCTAAGTGCCTTTGAGGCCTAACTGTGCATTTGACAGAAAGATGTCAATCATGGCAGTTAGATGAAAGGCTAAGTGCCTTTGAGGCTTAACTATGCATTTGACAGAAATGTGTCAATCATGACAGTTAGATGAAAGGCTAAGTGCCTATAAGGCCTAACTGTGCATTTGACAGAAAGATGTCAATCATGCCACTTAGATGAAAGGCTAACTGCCTTTGAGGCCTAACTGTGCATTTGACAGAAAGGTGTCAATCATTCCAGTTAGATGAAAGGCTAAGTGCCTTTGATAGAAAGGTGTCAATCATGCCAGTTAGATTAAAGGCTAAGTGCCTTTGAGGCCTAACTGTGCATTTGACAGAAAGGTGTCAATCATGCCAGTTAGATGAAAGGCTAAGTGCCTTTGAGGACTAACTATGCATTTGACAGAAAGGTGTCAATCATGCCAGTTAGATGAAAGGCTAAGTGTCTTTGAGGCCTAATTATGCATTTGATAGAAAGGTGTCAATCATGCCAGTTAGATGAAAGGCTAAGTGCCTTTGAGGCCTAACTGTGCATTTGACAGAAAGATGTCAATCATGCCAGTTAGATGAAAGGCTAAGTGCCATTGAGGCCTAATTGTGCATTGGACAGAAAGGTGGCAATCATGCCAGCTAGATGAAAGGCTAAGTGCCTATGAGGCCTAAGTGTGCATTTGACATAAAGGTGTCAATCATGTCAGATAGATAAAAGGCTAAGTGCCTTTGAGGCCTAACTGTGCATTTGACAAAAAGGTGTCAATCATGCCAGTTAGATTAAAGGCTAAGTGACTTTGAGGCCTAACTGTGCATTTGACAGAAAGGTGTCAATTATGCCAGTTAGACGAACGATTATATACCGTTGAGTAAAAGATTAATGGCCTAGCTGTGTATTTGGCAGAAAGGTGTCAATTATGCCAGTTAGATGAACGGTTAAATACTGTTGAGTAAGAGATTAATAGCCTAGCTTTGCAATTGGCAAGAAGGTGTCAATCATGCAAGTTAGGTGAAAGGCTAAATCTCTTTAGGTAAAAGACTAAAGGAAATAAAAATGAATTTTTTAGCTAAACAATGCTTAAGGGATATTACATAATGTTGTATATATATATAATATACATCAATGCATAATTGGTACGAATGGATGTCATGAAGGAAAATTGTAAACAGTACATAATGGGCATGAAAGGATGCCCAAATGAAAATAGAAAATTGTGTATTACTCGTATTTAAGATGCCACCTTGATGGTTATAAAAGATACACGATCAATTGGCACTTTGGTGCAATACATGTACAGTACGATCTAATTTAACGTACACCGTGAAAATAAAGAATAATTGGGGAAAATATATATATAGAATGATAGATAGGTAGGGCCTACTAAGAATATTTTAGATGACTTATTGAAAGAATTATGGTGTAACTGAGAATGGCTTATCTGGTCCTTATGGATCTTTCGATTTAAATTGTCATTCAGTATTCATAAGAAATTTATGTATTAGGTTTTATATCTTTGCAATATTATATCTCACTAAGTAATTACTTAACGTGTTTTGATTTCACGCGTAGGTAAAGACAAAGATTAGTTGCGTAAGGAGTGCAACAGTAGCAACAACGATCATCAATTAAGGTTGATCCGTCAGTAACATTAGGACAATCTTATTCCTTTTGAAAAGTTGGTTGGCATGTAATGGAACTAAATTAAATATTTTGTAATGTATTTAAGTGGATAGTTTTAGGATTTTGCTTCTATGAATATCATATTTTAAGGTTGTTAAAAATTGAAACAAAATTCTACGGTTTTTTTTTCAAATGACATAGTGTTTTAAAAGTGATGTGGCATCCATATCTCGTGTACGGAAAGGTATACGGGAGATGAGTGTTACATAATGACATAAGCCAATATCAACGAAGGTGTCATTACTAATCGATTAATCAAACTAATTCAAATTGTGCACAACTGTCATTACTATTCTATGAAAGAATGAAGGTACTGATTATTCAAAAATCAAACTTGAAACTAATTATAGCTTTAATTGATGATATTAGAACAAGTCTTGTGCACATTACTTCGTATTAGTTCTGTATCGAGTTAAAAGAGGGGAAATTGTGTTTCCTTTGTCTAGACCATGAAATGTGCTTAATTCATAGGTTAAATCGACAGCGAAAACCAACATTTCTCTTTCAAGATAATAAAGCATGTTAACAGATAACTGGGCAATTTCAATCAAATCAGCAAACCACAGAAACGTTCATCTTGCCAAAAACAAATGTACACATTACAACATTTTAAAAAGAAGCAATTGATTACCATCCAACAGAAACTGTTCTAAAACAACTTATGAGAAGGTTACATCAACTGATATTCCAAAAATTAAGTTGTTCCATTCAAAAAGCGATAACCGAATATAAACTAGGAAATGAATCTTCTCAGGCAAAATCATGCTATCTGTTGCAATCAACAAATGGATATCAAAACAATTGAAATAAAATATATACTAGGAAATGAATCTTCTCAGATGTTGCCTTGAAGGTGAAGAGTGAAGATAATAGTAAAGCCCTTTGATAACCATCAATTACCAGTAGTGTATTAGTATGAACTTCACTAGGATTATTCTAAACTACAAGAAAAATAACAAAAACCCAATAAAAGAATCAACATATAGACCTAAAATAAATTTAAAAGAAATAAAAAAGGGAAAAAGCCCAAATTCAAATCCCAATAACTACTTGACTGTGAACAATCTATGATAGCAAAGTGTGCAAGCAATCGTGAATATAGTAATATCTGACATCTAATGAGACAATTTAATATTTTTTTTAGGTATTGCAATGACAGACCAAGCATCGATATATTATTTTAACCAATTCAAAGAGTGAGTGAAAACAAATGTGATTGTGAGAGAAAATATTGCAAATTCCAGGCAAAGAACAATATACTAGCTCTAAAAACAACTTGAATACAATAAGATGTATACCATATGCTTGAGCAGTAAAAGAACTAGAATACAATAAAGAAAAGCCGCTGCAATTGCCATGGACACCACAAGCACTGGAGCGCTCGAGATTCGCAGAAAAGGGAGGGTTATCACTTTTCAGTGAGATTTTAGATTAATTTTTTTAACAAAGGAAAACAAGAGATGATGCTAAATATTTTCTTTTTTTTTAATATTTGTGAGAATTAAAGCCAACAACACCAGGAAAAACCATGCTCATGGGATGCAAATTTCAAAATAAACTAATTATAAAGAAGAAGTTGAAATTTAAGGGGATGTTTACCTCGACTGCGACAGAGAAGAAATCAACAGTGTAGGAGGAGAATAGAGACATACTTGTTGGTGACTGAAAACTGACGACGATAGTGTCATGTTGCGGTTGTGGTGATGGTTGTACAGTGGTGGCTTCACTGTGATGGTTGGGCGTTAGAGGAAAATTAGAAAAAATAGGAATGAAACAATTAGGGATTTGGAATCCGGGTTAAAAGGATTGAAAAATTATGACGTTTATTACAAAAATGCCACTAAGGTGCATGGCTTTCGCGCCGTTTATTACAAAAACGCCACTAAGGTGCATGACTATCACGACGTTTTTCACAAAAATGATGTTAAGGTGCATGACTATCGCGACATTTATTACAAAAACACCACTAAGGTGCATGACTATCGCGACGTTTATTAAAAAAAGGCCGCCATGACTATTGTGACATTTATCAAAAATGCCGCTAAGGAACATGACTATTGCGGCGTTTAGTACAAAAATGCCACTAAGGTGCATGAATATTGCGGCGTTAATAAAAAACGCCACTAGGGTGTATGACTATTGCTTCTAAGGTGTATGCTAATCACGACGTTTATCACAAAAATGCTGCTAAGGTGCATGACTATTGCGGAATGCCGCTATGGTGCATGACTATTGCGACATTTATTACAAAAACAACGCTAAAGAGCATGACTATTGCGGCTTTTATTACAAAAACGACGCGAATATTGCGATGTTTATCAAAAAATGCCACTAACAGTGCATGACAATCGTGGCGTTTATTACAAAAATATTGCTAAGGTGCATGACTATGATAAACGCCACTAATGTATTTGTTTTGTGGCATTTTACCCGTAAATGCCGCATTTTGTTGTTCAAATTTTGTGGCATTTTATTTAAAAACACCGCAAAAAATGTAGAACAATTTTGATGTAGTGCCTATTGCGACGTTTGTGTAAAAATGTCGCTAAAGTACTACTCTGTCACGACGTTTGTTGAAAACGCCACTATGAATGAACCTATTGCGGCGTTTGTGTAGAAACGATGTTAAAGTACTACTCTTTCACGACTTTTTGTATAAAAACGCCTCTAAAATTACCATTTTATGGCGTTTGGAATGTAAACGCCACTATATATTTAAAGTTAGTGGTGTTTACTCTCAAAATGTTGTTAAAACGCTGCTACAGAACAATTTTACTGTAGTGAAATAGGTGTTACATGTTTCATATAATGTATTTTTTATCAACAAAAATATGATATATATTGTATTTTATATTTATAAAAAATATTTAAAACAACATTATAAATCAAATATTTTTATTTTATTATTCATTTCATGAACATGTCACACCTCACAACTCACATGGTGCCATATACTTTCAATGTGGCTTATTGCTAATTATTATTGGAATATATTAATAAAATAATTCTAAATAATTTATTTCTTTAAATAGGAATTATCATTAACGTGTTAATAAATTAAAATGTGTCATAAACATATTAAAATTAATTAAAATGTGTTAGGTTGTAAAAAGTAACATGAATATAATATAACTAATTAAATTCAAAGATATTATGTCATTAAACATGTTAAAATCTATAATTCCTACCAACATGGGTTGGTTCAAGTGGTAAACAGCTTGATATCGCTTAAGCAAAGTCTCAAGTTCGAGTCATTGTGTATGCAAAAAAAATATGCTGTGAGACTCACCCATCAAAACTAGGTGTATGACACGGGTCGGTCTGGATTAGTCAAGACGAAAACTTGAAATCGGGAGGGCAACAAAAAATCTATAATTTCTAAATTATTATAATAATAATCTAAATATTGATTTATTTCCTTAGAAAAATAATCAAGTATGTATTTGAAAAAGGTGTTTGTTTCTGTTAAGGAGAAGATTGATTATAGAAAATGGAAGTATAAGAATGGTAAATGAAAAAGTTTCTTTGCTACTTCAAAGATACAATGATACTAAATATTTAACACGTCTAATGATATTTTTAATCTTCAAACTTTTAGAGAATTTCATTTTAGTCCTTAATCATATTTTGTCTATTTTGATCCTTGAATTTTTTATTTGTCTATTTTATTCTTTAAACTGATATTGGGATTGACAAAAAGAGAAAGACTAAGGTCGGTTTAATAGGTATATAATAATTTATGTTAATTTATTTAATTTAATAAAAAAACTTTAAAATTAAAGAATAAGAGAGACTTTTTATTTTTAAGTATTATAATGATAATTTTAGAAAACTTTACAGGTCAAAATTTAAATTAGACCATAGACACTTAATTTCGTCTGGCTCGATTCAATTTTTATTACTGCTATATAATGAATTTATATTTCATATTAATTTATGTCATTTAATATGGTACATGCATTTATACTATAAATTTTATTTTTATACAAAATCCAATATTACAAATAAGTCAACTCAAAAGCTTATATATAATGTAAGACCCAATAGAAGTCCACAAGTGCCTCGTCAAATTCCAGTTGTCACTTGCAGTTGTTGACACGAGCAGTGGTCTAAAACTACATCCCAGTAGCGTCGCAACCAACGTGCAAGGGAGAATCACCAGCCAATTTTTGCGATCAACCATCCCCGAGCTTTCCGGAGATCTCTCGGCAACATCAACAAACAACAACAAGTTTGAGTCCCATTAGAACTCTAATCTCACTAAAAATAGCATTTTATTAGGCTATAAATTAGTGAAACATCAAACACAAGAGAGGGAGGAAGGATACGAAAATACAGAGTTTTCAAGGAAAATACAGGGGATTTTCGAACGAACCTAGAGGAGAAAACTTATTGTGAGGGCTCAAAGCCGGTCAGGAAGTCTTAAAGCTGCCGTAGAAACTTTAAAGTCGTCGGATTTTCTTTTCCGTCCGAAAGACATAAACATAAATTTAGCAGATAAGGAAAGAGAGAAAAACTTACGAGATTAACAGGAGCTTTGACATGTTTAACAAGAGCAGAAGAGCACTGGTCGTCTCTGATGTCGTGCCTGTGGTGTTTCCATATGTATTGCGCCTCCATCATACCGTAAGCATCGCCACCGTTCATTTCTTTTCTGAATCGATGTATCTGATCAAGTAACAGATTCTGATTGCCTCGCTACCTTGAGAGGTTAACGCTGGAAATACATAAATGGAAAATAGTAGGCTTTTAGTTAAGTTTTTTAGCTTTGCTTTGCTTTTTAACTTGGCTTGGCAGTTCAAAAAATCTAGAATCCCACCGAATTTATTTGTATTTTTTAAATTTTATTTTTGCTTTCAGCTTTCACAACTGGGTCCACTCATCAAATTTACTTTCGTCTTTTATGGATGTTTCACGTTAAATTGGAGTGGATCTTTAATACCTATATAGATTATTAGGCCATTTAATTTAATATGTGGGCGCAAAAAGTCCAAGGCCATAGCCCACTACAAATCTCAATCCATCACTTGATGTCGTGGATGTGGGGATAGAGCCTCAATGGTACAATTTAATCTATACATGAATATATTTTTCTATGTAATTTTTGTTTATTCATTTATTATCTTATTTTTTTCATTTGATTTATTATTTTTTTATTTTCATTTTTAATGTTTTTTCTTTGATTTTTTTAATATTTTTTATCTAACATTTTTACTCTTTTAGAAGAATTTCGATCAGTCAAAGGTAATTAATTCGAATCGATAATTTAAAATTTAAAATTTTCAATTTTCGCAATCAAACACAACCGACAAATTATGTAATACCGAAAGGGCAGTTCAAGGGTGCTAACCCTTCCTTGACTGTAACCGACTCTTGAATCCAACACATCTTTGGTAAGACGCAGATCGGGTAAGAAATAAGGTATCCGGTCAACCCATTTTTAAAATAAATGATCGGTGGCGACTCCTAATCCATTATCCTAAGTCGAAGCCCAATTCCGGGGCCCGACCGAAAGACGGTTCCGACAGCTTGGCAACTCCACTGGGGAAAGGTAAGTGAGTCAGGTCAGAATTAATTTTCGGTTGACTTTTTATACGAAAATGGTAAATTTAAAATTTTAATTTATTTATTCGATTCAAATTATTTACCTTTGATTATTGTTCAAGTAAATAGTTGTACTGACATTTTTTTCAATGATTTCAGATTTTTGAAAAAGTTTCCATCTAAGGCTCTATACTCGAGCTCTGAACCCTTTTAAGTGGGGGTGAAAGTGACGCCTTCGTGAGAATTTACTCTCCGCACAAGCCTAGAAAGTAACCTTCGGGATTCATATACCTTATGTCTTCGTGTGAATTTATTCACCGTGCGGGCATAAGGGAATGTATCCCCTCGAGTTTAACTTAGTCCACATGAGCTTGTAATGAGCTTAAGACTAAGGGTTTGGCAAGCCCAAGGGGGCACCAGCAAGGAGAACTCGAATACTTTTTTTAGAACCTAAATCGGTAGACTACAAGGAGTTAGAGCCCTCCCCAAAACCTCATTTCAAACCATAGGCTGCATTGATATTATTTCTTGCGTTATTTCATGTTCAAAGCATGTGAACTAGAAATTTATGCGATTAGGACTTGTTTAAAATCAGCTTGCGGCATAGAGATCACGTCCGGGTAGGAAAAATAAAAGCATGCTTGGGTAGATATAATGGGGTAGGACTTTTATTTTCCTGATTGTTTTGATTATTTTTACCTCACTAACTCTTTTTATTGTTTTCTCTTTTATTTTATTTTCATCATTTGCATTATTCGAAAGAGGTGTTGATCCAATAAAAATGTGTTTGTTAAACGTAAATAATTTTCATTAATGGACAAATGGGTTATAATACAAGAGATGAAAAACTCAGAAGTCCAACTATGGTCACAGAATACTCAGAATGGACTGGGATTTACACCAAGCACGTCAAAAGTAAACTTTTCCAAAACGAGATGGCGAAAGTTGCAGGGGAAAGACAAGAAAAATGTTATTGACCCAGAGAGTCCTTTCGAAGATTATGAGAACAAGATGGCGAAACCCTAGCTGAGCTGGATGGCGTTGCTGACAAATTCAAGAAACAAGCAAATGAACTTCACAATGGAGGGCTCCAATGGTGTTCCCATTAAGGAACATACTCAGCAAAGAGTGAAAGCTGGTGATGCATTCATTTGAGACTTTTTGGGGCAAGTAGCTCGTCACTTGCACGGTTTATCCTGAGGAGCAGGAACAGTTTGACAGGGCATTCAACCAGCGACATAAAAAGGCTGAAGACGAATCAACCAGTCCGAAGCTGTTCGAGGTCTATACATTTAAAATGTTTTTTATCTCTTAAGACGTAACATTTTTATCCCCAATAAGGATTATTTATAATAACAAACACATTTTTTGGATCAATGCCTCAAACATTTCATGCATCATGCATTCTTACATATTTCGCATTATTTTTTCTTTTCTCTTATTTTCTTTTTTTTCATTACATTAATTAACAAGAGATGTCTCATAAAAAAGGATGAAAGTAAGGACATTCCAGAAACATAAATTTGTGCGTCTGAGGGTACATCAAAAGGAGCCCCGACAAATGAAACAGTCGAGAAATAGGGAGCAAGTGCATATGAAGGCCCTAATCTAGCTAATGGGGCATCCTAATGAGATTTATTCTATTTTGCAGCATCCTGTTTGGACTTGTTTTTTTTTTTGAACTTTCTCATATTTCTTTTTGAAACTTGTTTTTAAACTTTGACATATTTCTTTTTATGAGAATATTTCAATGAATTTACGCTAATCATTGAATCAAATTTATAACTTGAAATTCTTTGAATATCAACTGAATTAAAAAACTCTGTAAACGATTCAGAATTACAGATCTTTGACAAAGTGACAAAACAAGGACTTTACCCCGAAAAGCCTGAACACCATACCTTTTTCTTGCAAATAACCAATATAGCCTTTTCCTCTCATGAGATAATACAAAGAGGCTTGGTATTTAGATGTGCATAGGTGCGGACAACATGGATCATCTTTTGCATAAGACATTTCTATAATTTTTGTTTAAGACGTTCAATGATGATCATGATCTTTTCAGATGGAATGGTCAAGTAGGTGAATCTAATTTAGGTCAGTTGCTTGGGGATTGAACTCTAACGATGAGATTTTCTGACTTTAAAAAACACCTAGACTATAACAGGATCTTCTTAACAAACTTAAGAAATTGGACCCGTATACCCACATTATAATATATATACAATAAAGCTTGAGCTGTCCCTCTAAAGCAATTGGTTAAACGCCCCGGCTTTATGGATAAGATTCAGCTAACCTGATAAAAGTGATTATAATATACAATAAAGCTTGAGTTATCCCTCTAGAGCAATTGGTTAAACGCTCTGGCTTTATGAGTAAAATTCAGCTAGCCTAATAAAGGCGATTATAATATCTATACAATGATATTAAGCTATCCCTCTAGAGCAATTGGTTAAACACCCCGACTTTATGGATTCAGCTAGCCAGACAATGACAAGTTTAAATAAGGAGTTTCGGTATAAATGGACTAAGGGAGTTAAGGAACACTTGTTATAGTCAATTTCACACGAGCACTCAGAAATTTCATTTTTAAATCGATATTTTTGCACTGCCTTTGTTAGAAGTGCCTATGAAGCTTGAACAAATGGAAGATTTCAGAGAACTGAAACAGAAGTGTTCTGAAAGGTCAAGCCATTGATTTTGCTAGTTGTGTCATTTTGTTGGCCTCCGATCAAAATGCCAAATCAAGAAAGAGGGACATGACATGGTCTTCACAATGACCTAATCGATGAAATAAACCTTAATTTAAATAACCCACCTCTAAACAAACTTTTCAGTCTTGATATTTGTCAAAGATTTGCAGCTATCAAAGCTTAAAAGAGAATTTGATTCTTTTGATATCTAATAAACTCTTGTTTTATGATTTGCTTAAATTCTGAAACCTAGAATGAGGGATTATTTTCCAAAACTCCTTTTGATATTTTTCAAAATTTTGAAAATTCAAAGGAAGAAACAAGATAAGTTCTCTGGAAACATGTCTTGGAATTCAACAAATATCCCTCCGAAGCTCAAGATTGAAGCTGGGGCAAAGGAAGCCATTTTTGGGGCAAAATTTGTTGGAGCAAGGAAAATAAATTGTCTTAGGTTGAGGTCTTCAAGAGTACACCCTGGTGGAAATGAGGACAAACTGAGTCAAAGATAGAATAAAGGCTACTCATGCAATTATCCCCTTCACAGATCAACATTATGTACATTAGAGTTCAGCATGTTGAAGAATCCAAGATCAAGAATCAGAAATTCAAGATTCCAGCATCAAGGGTCATCGAGACTGATAACCATAGATTAAGATTTCTCTCCAAACCCTAAAATAACATGTTTCGCATATACATTTTAGGCATACATAAGAGCATCGCATCCATAGCATCGCATATGTGCATAATTTTACAGATTCATACTAAAGTCAATTTCAACTTCACAGTAAAAGATATTGAACTCAAAAGAAATGCAATTTACAAGTGTGAATCTTAACTTCACAAGGAAAGACGTCCAATTAAAAGCTCAATTTCACAGTGAATGAGTCATCCACGATTTCAACTTCACGAAGAAGGATTTCATGTCCGATGATATGATTTAGTGTCACAGCAAACATGTCATCCATAGATTTGACTTCCTTAAGTCAACGATTAAAGCTTCTGAAAGGATTTCTTTAACATGCATGAACAAGCAGATTATCGATCACCTTTGAGATTGTTTCTCTCAAAACAAGAGGTCGTCTCGCTCAAGACTAATTTACTCAAAACAAATTTTGTCTCTCTTGAGATATTTTCTCTTAAAACAAATTTTGTCTCTCTTGAGACAGTTTTCCTTGAAATAAAATCTTTGAATATGTTTTCCTTGAATCAAAATCTTTGAATCTGTTTTCCTTGAAACAAAATCTTTGAATCTGTTTTCCTTGAAACAGATTTCGTCTCCCTTGAAGACAGTTTCTTTTGGAACTAAGTTTTGTCTCTCTTTAGACAATTTATCTTGAAACAAATTTTCTCTCTGGAGACAGTTTCCCTTGAATCAAATTTTTGTCTCTCTTGAGACAGTTTCCCTTGAAACAAAATCTTTGAATATGTTTTCCTTTAAACAAATTTCGTCTCTCTCGAGACAATTTCTTTTGGAACTAAGTTTTGTCTCTCTTGAGACAGTTTCTCTTGAAACAAATTTTATCTCTCTTGAGACAGTTTCCATTGAAACAAAGTTTTGTCTCTCTTGAGACAGTTTCACTTGAAGCACAAATCTTTGAAATTGTTTCTCTTGAAACACAAAAACACCTTTGAAATAGTTTTTCTTGAAAGATAAAAGACCTTGAGACAGTTTCCCTTCAAACAAAATCTTTGAATATATTTTCTTTGAAACAAATTTCGTCTCCCTTGAGACTGTTTCTTTTGGAACTAAGTTTTGTCTCTCTTGAGACAGTTTCTCTTGAAACACCAACCTTTGAATATGTTTCTCTTGAAACAAAATTTTGCCTCCCTATAAATAGTTTCTCTTGAAACATAAAAAATCCTTTGAAATCGTTTCGCTTGAAACACAAAAAAAAACCTTTGAAAATGTTTCTCTTGAACACAAAGGCCTTCGAGTTCGACAACACTCAGCTTCAAGGGCACATCATATGCAGCATAACTCAAGGCTGGAAGGGTTATCTTCCAAATACCTTATAGTTCGATTCCACTCAGCTCCAAGGCACATCATTTACAGCATAGCTCAAGGCAAGAAGGGCTATCTGTCAATAAAATTGTCGAGTTCGATTTCATTCAGCTCGATGACACCTCAATCACACCTCAATCACACTACTGTCCGGTTGTAATCGAGTTTTTCAAGTCGAGAAGAATACATGGGGTTAGCCGTACCTTAGTGACAATAAGTCATTTTTCCTGCAGCACAGCTTAAAGACTAGAAAAATTATCTGTCAATGAAGACCTTTCGAGTTCGGTTTCATTCAGTTCTAGGGCCTATCAACCACATGGTGAAGTCAAATAATTATTTTTCAATCGAGTTTTCAAACCAAGGTCTTTAAACCGAGAAAAAGACCGATACGAACTACAACGAGAAGCCACATTTCGATTCAAATTCTGAACTACAACTTCCATTCCATATCATTCCAAGATGGACTCAACTTCGCGACGGATGAGCCATCCGCAACCTAATTCGACAGGGAGTTATTCTTCAACTCCACCGAACGAAAATTTGTGTCTTTTTATCTTTGTCATATTTTTCGTTCTACGAAAAAGGACAAAGGACAGCTGTAGATACTTAATTTCGTCCGACTCGATTCAATTTTTATTACTGCTATATAATGAATTTATATTCCATATTGATTTATGTCATTTAATATGGTACATGCATTTATACTACATATTGTTTTTTGTACATGGTCCAATATTACAAATAAGTCAAGCCCAAAAGCTTATATATAAGAGAAAATAACCTCATTGACCAAAAATGCCTTATAATATACGATTTTAACCAACTTTTTTTGGATTTGCCAAAATGACCAACTAAATCGCAATGCGATCGATAATTCGCAACGCGATCTCTGGTATCGCAAATCAGTTTCCAGATTCGCAACGCGAACTTCGACTATCGCAATGCGAACTTCGACTATCACAATGCAAACTTTGACTATCGCAATATGAAATTCGACTATCGCAATGCGAACTTGGACTATCGCAATGCGATAGTCGACTATCGCAATGCGAACTTGGGCTATCGCAATGCGAACTTGGACTATCGCAATGCGAATATGTAAATCGCAATGCGATAGTCGGCTATCGCAATGCGAATATGTAAATCGCAATGCGATAGTCGACATCGTAATGCGAACTTGGACTATCGCATTGTGATTTACATATTCGCATTGCGATAGTCCAAGTTCGCATTGTGATAGTCGACTATCGCATTGCGATAGTCCAAGTTCGCATTGCGATAATCGACTATCGCATTGCGATAGTCCAAAATCGCAACGACTGGTGGTATTGCATTTGTTTCTTAAGAATTTTCTCTAAAAAGATAGTATTCGCGCGGACGTGTCGAAGACACGTATTACCACGACCACGACCACGACCCGAGACGAGACGAGACGGACGGTGGCGGCGGCGGCGCGCGAGAGTCCCCCTTGTTCTCTATCACTCAACAAGGAAGTGGGAAAGCCAAGCCTTAAATACCATTCCCAATAGTGTTTCCAATACTATGTGGGATTGAGCATTACCAACACTTGTTTCCAATACAATGTGATTATTCAGGAAACAATTAACAATCATGCACCTTAAAATAACTGAATCAGCAACCAATTGCATTAGTATTATACGATTAAATATGTCATAATTAAATGTCAATCTACAATCAATCGCGATTATTGCAATTTTAAGCAAAACATTCAAAAATAATACCACTATTTAAGGCTCAATCCCACATAGTATTGGGAACAAGTGTTGGTAATGCTCAATTCCACATAGTATTGGAAACACTATTGTGAATGATATTTAAGGCTTGACTTTCCCACTTCCTTATTGAGTGATAGAGAACAAGGGAGACTCTCGCGTGCCGCCGCCGTCACCGTCCGTCTCGGGTCGGGTCGGGTCGCGGTCGTGGTCGTGGTAATACGTGTCTTCGACACGTCCGCGCGAATACTATCTTTTTAGAGAAAATTCTTAAGAAACAAATGCAATATCATCGTTGCGATTTTGGAATATCGCAACGAACTTGGAATAAATCGCAACGCGAACTTCGACTATCGGATTTGGAATAAATCGCAACGAATTTGGAATAAATCGCAACGCGAACTTCGACTATCGCAACGAACTTGGAATAAATCGCAATGCGAACTTAGACTATCGCAATGCGAATATGTAAATCGCAATGCGATAGTCGAAGTTCGCGTTGCGAATCTGGAAACTGATTTGCGATATCGGAGATCGCGTTGTGAATTATCGATCGTATTGCGATTTAGTTGGTCATTTTGGCAAATCCAAAAAAAATTGGTTAAAATCGTATATTATAAGGCATTTTTTGTCACTGAGGTTATTTTCTCTATATATAATGTAAGACCCAACAGAGGTCCACACGTGCCTCGTCAAATTCCAGTTGTAACTTGCAGTTGTTGACACGAGCAGTGGTCTAAAACTACATCCCAGCAGCGTCGCAACCAACGTGCAAGGGAGAATCACCAGCCAATTTTTGCGGTCAACCATCCCCGAGCTTTCCGACGATCTCTCGGCAACATCAACAAACAACAACAAGTTTGAGTCCATTAGAACTCTAATCTCACTAAAATTAGCATTTTATTAGGCTATATATTAGTGAAACATCAAACACAAGAGAGGGAGGAAGGATACGAAAATACAGAGTTTTCAAGGAAAATACAGGGGATTTTCGAACGAACCTAGAGGAGAAAACTTTCTGTGAGGGCTCAAAGCCGGTCGAGAAGTCTTAAAGCTGCCGTAGAAACTTTAAAGTCGTCGGATTTTCTTTTCCGTCCGAAAGACATAAAAATAAATTTAGCAGATAAGGAAAGAGAGAAAAACTTACGAGATTAACAGGAGCTTTGACATGTTTAACAAGAGCAGAAGAGCACTGGTCGTCTCTGATGTCGTGCCTGTGGTGTTTCCGTATGTACTGCGCCTCCATCATACCGTAAGCATCGCCACCGTTCATTTCTTTTCTGAATCGATGTATCTGATCAAATAACAGATTCTGATTGCCTCGCTACTTTGAGAGGTTAACGCTGGAAATACATAAATGAAAAATAGTAGGCTTTTAGTTAAGTTTTTTAGCTTTGCTTTGCTTTTTAACTTGGCTTGGCAGTTAAAAAAACTAGAATCCCACCGAATTTTATTTGTATTTTTTAAATTTTATTTTTGCTTTCAGCTTTCACAACTGGATCCACTCATCAAATTTACTTTCGTCTTTTATGGATGTTTCACGTTAAATTGGAGTGGATCTTTAATACCTATATAGATTATTAGGCCATTTAATTTAATATGTGGGCGCAAAAAGTCCAAGGCCATAGCCCACTACAAATCTCAATCCATCACTTGATGTCGTGGATGTGGGGATAGAGCCTCAATGGTACAATTTAATCTATACATGAATATATTTTTCTATGTAATTTTTGTTTATTCATTTATTATCTTATTTTTTTCATTTGATTTATTATTTTTTTATTTTCATTTTTAATGTTTTTTATTTGATTTTTTTAATATTTTTTATCTAACATTTTTACTCTTTTAGAAGAATTTCGATCAGTTAAAGGTAATTAATTCGAATCGATAAATTTAAATTTAAATTTTTCAATTTTCGCAATCAAACACAACCGACAAATTATGTAGTACCGAAAGGGCAGTTCAAGGGTGCTAACCCTTCCTTGACTGTAACCGACTCACGAATCCAACACATCTTTGGTAAGACGCAGATCATGTAAGAAATGATCGGTGACGACTCTTAATCCATTTTTCTAAGTCGAAACCCAATTCCAGAACTCAATCGAAAGACGGTTCCGACATAGACCTATTAAAATATCTTGACCGGTGATTTTGTTATATGTGCATTAATTGGGGAGGTTGAGTAATTTGTTGAAAGTTCAGAGCTATAAATCACAACTAATAATAACATAGGCCCCAATGAAAAAGTAGGTTGATTAAATATGGGAAAATTCAATACCTCATTTGTATCTTTTCAAATGACACTTTCTTTGAATATACTATCGTTATTTTTTTTAGATAATTCTGTATGTAATCTAAAGAAACGACAAAAGTCGTTATTATTAATGACTATTAATCACATAAAATCAGCTACTCAGTCGAGTATACCTCAAACTGTGCACAAACATTCATTTACATGGTCAAACTTATCAATTTCTTTCCTCCCACGCTATATATAAAAAAGCACTTCAAGCTAATTTTTAAGATGAGAGTATGTAACGACTTACCCTTCAAACGAGTAACAGCCCAAACAACTTCTTGCTCCTACGACCCAATCGCACGACAAAGCCTATAAGACGCAAGAACTCCTCTCCAAACATCCACCGAAAAGGAGTATTCAAAGAAAAGATGTTCTCTAAACTCTGTCGCGTTATCACAAAAAATGCAACAATTATCACATACAATTTCGTAATTATAAGATAATGTATATTCATAATTTTTAAATCAATTGACAATATATAACTATTTAAATTCAAAACTTTTAAAAATAACAATTAGACCACTTAATAGATTTTACTTTTTAATTTTTTATACATGGGTGATAGTGTATAAAGTGTATTAATTAGGGATGGAAAAATACGTACCCGACAAATTATAATTCAATTTCATTTGATAAAATAAAGATTTTTTTATAATTATAATTTTTATCATTTATTTTAAATTAATTAGATCAAGTTAAAATCGAATTTCAAGAGAATTATCACATTTTAGATAATCATAAATATTTATGTATTTATATATTATTAGTTAAATTCTAATAAAATAATGTGTATGCGAAAATTACCATGTAAAGTATTAAAATTATTTTTATTTGTGCATTTTAATTATTTATATATTATTTTTATTTCATTATTTTGATCTGGAATGCATTAACGTTGAAAGTTGTGTCCGACAACTTTGTCACATCGACAAACACGTAACCTACAAAATAAACTTTTGAAAAACACAACCCGCGTAACATGTCTTTGTTAAAAAAAAGTATTATTCTTCTGAATAAAACTTTTTAAGTAAAATTTATATAGATAAAAATAGTATTCTTATAATAAAATTATCAATTAATTGTGCAGATAGACACTTAAGTGGTGTTTGTTTTTACTGTGTAAGGTCTGCAAAGCTCTTATGTCTGCGTCGCGCAGACCACGCGCAGACATTGGGCTTCGCAGACCGTTTGTTTTTTAGAAGACATAAGCCCTTCTAACGTCTGCGCGTGGTCTGCGCGGCGCAGACGTGGTCTTATGTCTTCAGACGTCTTCTAACCTCTTCAAAGAGGTTTTATTTAATTTTATATATTTGATTTTAATTTTAATATTAATTTTTAAAAAATTAAATATTATATTTTAATATTTATAGATATTAATTTTAATATTAATTTTTAAATAAAAAATATATTTTTTTTTTAATATTATTATAGATATTTAATTTTATATCATATAAATTATTTTATATATTATTAAAATTTTATTTATTTTCTATTTTGATTTAAGTTTAAATATAATATTTTTAGATTTGTTATTTTTAAATTATATTTAAACTTTTTATACAAAATTTAAGTATTAAACCACATTGCTTAATAAAAAATGATTTCATTGTTGATAATTAAGATTTACAATTGCTTGAATTCAGGACCACTGAGGAAATAATGAATGGCGTTCCCTATATGACCAAGAACTATGAATGTCTCAATCAAGGGACATAAAATTTTATGTTAGAGAATAAACTTATAGTATTTTGGGAGAGATGAAAAAAACGATTATAAATAAAATATATAATAATTTAAAATTTATATATAAGAAGGATCGTTCCAACCACTTTCCCTCGATCCATTCCTGATCCCAATCATGGCTGCTCATGAAAATACATTTCTTTTAGTCATCGCTAGGAGAACTTCAATGGGAGTCTAAACATCCACACGCCAATTTCCAAATGATTTCCCCCCTTTTTTCTAGAAGCGTTGGACGAATATATGAGTCCCTAAACCACACCGTATTAACCCAATCATAACTACATTCCACTTAACAACATCAACGAAAGCAATTTCGTCGAACACTTTCATGTAATCATTCAATAGCCTGGCTTCTACGTTGAAGCCTAATGACCCCAGTTTGAACATAAGAATCCTATCATCGGCTAGATTTGAGCTATCTTGGTGCAGTGTTGTAAGAGCCTAAGCACCTGCTCCATGCTCTTGGTGCTGAGAATAACAAATGTAAGATTTTATGTTAATGACAAACTTAAAAAATTTAGTGGAAGAAATATAAAATAAAAAAAATTAAAATATAAAAGAATTTAAAATTTTCAAAAGGAAAATTGCCCTATCATCCCTAGTTCATTGCTGGGTGCTGGGGTGATGATGGCTCATTCCAAATTTGTTGTGGTTACTTGGCTTGGAATCCTTAATAGGCTTTCCACTAAGGATCGACTTATTAGGATGGAAATAGTTGTGAATGCCACGTGTGTTTTGTGTGGCAACGCTAAGGAGAATAGGAACCGGTTCTCTTTTGAATGCCCTTTCTAGAGGCATGCCTTGAATTTATGTGGTTTGGATCGGGTGGTTCTTACTTGGGAGCAAGAATTGGAATGGACTTGCACCTTGAAAGATAAGTCGTTTCTTGTTATCTTGCTCAAAATATTATGGAATGCTTGTATTTATTGCATTTGAAATTAGATAAACAAGAGGATTTTTGGTAGAACTAGTAGTGAGGTGCTTGATGTTTTAAATGTTCTTCTTGATCCAAACAACCTCTTTTGTTGCTTCACTGGCTGCAATGTATTCAGCCTTTGTTGTAGAATCAGCTACTGTGTCTTGCTTCAAACTTTTCCAGCTCACAGCTCCTCCATTAAGACAAAACAAAAAACCTTATTGCGATCGTGAGTTATCCTTTTCAGTTTGGAAGCTGGCATCGGTATAACCTTTACACTAAGCTCTTCTTCCCCTCCACAGATAAGAAATTTATCCTTTGTTCTTCTTAAGTACTTAAGGAGATTTTTAACAGTAACCCAGTGGCTTTCACCAGGGTTTTCTTGATACCGACTCGTCATGCTTAAATCATACGATACATACCATGACATACATGATAGAACCAATAGCCAAAGAATATGGAATCTTATTCATCTGTTCTCTTTCTTGTGGAGTTGAAGGGCACATTATCTTCAAAAAAGAAATGCCTTGTCTCATAGGAAAAAAATCCTTTCTCGAATTCTTCCATACTTAACCTTTTCAGCACTTTGTCTATATATGTACTTTGACTCAGACCTAGAAGGCGTCTTGATCTTTCTATATAGATGTTAACTCCTAATATATACGCTGTCTCACCCAAATCTTTCATAGAAAAACAAATACCTAACCAAATCTTAACAGACTATAAAGTATGTATATCATTTCCTATGATGAGTATGTCATCTACATACAAGATTAGGAAAGAAACAATGCTCCCACTAGCCTTCTTATAAACAAAAGGCTCATCTTCATTTAAGATAAAATCAAATTCTTTGATTGCATCATTGAAACGAAGATTTCAGCTTCGAGAAGCTTGCTTTAGTTAATAAATAGATCTCTGTAGCTTACAAACCTTTATAGCATTTTATGGAGTGACAAAACCTTCTGGTTGTGCCATATACCCATCCTCTTCAAGTTTTCCATTAAGGAAAGAGGTTTTGATGTCCATTTTCCAGATTTCATAATCATGGAATGCAATTATTGCGAGCAAGATCCGGATGGACTTAAACATAGCTACAGGGGATAATGTTTTTTCATAGTCTACACCATGAACTTTTCGAAAACCTTTAGCGACTAATCGCCCCTTGTATGTTTGTACATTACCATCCATGTCGGTTTTCTTCTTGAAACCCCATTTACAACCTATAAGTTTGGCCCCTTCATGTGGTTTAACCAAAGTCCACACTTGGTTTACTGACATGAAATCCATCTCATATCTCATGGATTCAAGCCATTTCTCAGAGTATGTGATATACATTGCCTCTTGATAAGTTATTGGCTCATCTTGATCAATCAGAAAAACATCTCCATGTGTGGTAACGAGAAATCCAAATCTCTCAGGTACAAGGCGTTCTCTTGTGGATCTGTACAGTGGTTGTGTTTATAAATCTATTGAATGTTCCTCAACAACTTGTGAAACATGTTCAACTTCAGGTTCAATGATATGTTGTTCTTGAACTTCTCCAAGTTCAATATTTCTACCCTTCCATTTCTTTGAGAGAAATTCTCTTTCATGAAAAACTCCTGTTCGAGAAACAAACACTTTGTTCTCGTTAGGGTTGAAGAAATATTGTCCCTTAGTTTCTTTAGGATATCCAACAAATATACACTTATGAGACTTAGGTTCGAGCTTTATAGACATGATGCTTTACATAAGCTTCATAACCCCAAATGTTCATAAAAGACATACTAGGACGTTTCCCAGTCCATATCTCGTATGGTGTCTTTTGAATCGATTTAGATGGAATACGATTTAGTGTGAAAGTGACTGTTTCAAGTGCATGTTCCCAAAAACAAGTCAAAAGATCACTATGAATCATTATCAATCGAACCATGTCTAACATTGTTCGATTCCATCTCTCAAAAACTCCATTCCATTGTGGTGTACTAGGTGGTGTAAGTTGTGAAACAATCCCACATTCTTTCAGGAGTTCATCAAACTCTATGCTTAAGTATTCTCCACCTCGATCTGATCAAAGTGCCTTAATACTCTTTCCTAGTTGATTATGCACTTCATTTTTAAATTCCTTAAACTTTTCAAGGGCTTCAGTTTTATAGTGCATAAGATAAATATACCCATACCGACTAAAGTCATCAGTGAAAGTAATGAAGTAATGGAATCCACCTCTGGTTTGTGTATTCGTCGATCCACATACATCGCTATGTATTAACCCCAATTAATCACTTGCTCACTCACCTTTACTATTAAAAGGAGCTTTAGTCATTTTTTCCCAACAAGCAAGATTCACATACATCATATTGTTTGAAAACAAATGAATATAAGAATCCATCTTTATGGAGTTTTGATATGCGTTTCTCACTTATATGGCCTAAATGGCAATGCCAAAGATAAGTTTGATTCGAGTCATTTGTTTTTGATCTTTTAGTATTTATGTTATAAATGGTGTTTTCTTGATCAAAAATATATAGACCATTAACCAATTGTGTCGAACCATAAAAAATATTATCGAGATAAAAAGAACAACAATTATTCTTAATAATAATCTCAAAACCAATCTTGTCCAAACAAGAAATAGAAATAATGTTCTTAGTCAAACTAGGCACAAATTAACAATCCTCTCAATTTAAATCAAGTCTACTAGGAAAAGATAAAACATATGTCCCTATAGCTAATGCACAACTCTTGTTCAATTTCCCACTCGTAGGTCTACGTCTCCTTAAGCCAGATTCATTCTCTTTTGCAGTCCTTGTACAGAAGTACAAATATGATAACCAAAATCAGTATCTAATACCCAAGAAGTAGATGTTGACAAATTAAGATCAATAACATAAATACTTGAAACAAACGTTCTGTTTGCTTTTGCCTTCTTAACCTCTTCAAGGTAAACAGGGCAGTTTCTCTTCCAGTGTCCGGTCTTATCGTAATAGAAACATTTTTCTTCCTTTGGGTTTCAATGCATTTTTTTCCTTTCAGTTTGGCCTTCCCATTTTCCTTAGACTTTACCACTACCTTTTATTTCCCTTTCCTTTGTTTGTGGACTATCATAATGGGCTTAGGTCCAATCTTTTTCATGTTATTTTCAGTTGTTCGTAACATGCCAAGTAACTGTGGCAAAGTCTTGTTAATTTCATTCATGTTGAAATTAAGGAAAAAATGGTTAAAGCTATCTGGCAACAATTGCAGGATAAAATTGATAGACAATTCATCGTTGAGAGGAAATCCCAACTTTTCCAACATTTGGATGTAGCCCACCATCTTGATGACATGAACTCCTAAAGGAAATCCCTCTGCCATTTTGCATTGAAATAGAGCTTTAGAGGTCTCATATCTCTCTTTACGTGCTTTTCGTTCATATATTTCTTTGCGATTTTGAATCATCTTATATGCAACCATGTCTTCATGTTGCTTCTGAAGCTCAGGAGTCATGGTAGCAAGCATTAGACATCCAACATGTAACATATCATCCATATGTTTCTTGAATTTGTCTTTATCAGCTCTTGAAGCTTTAGCTTCCGGTTCATCAGGAACAGGTTCTTCAATGACATATTCCTTCATTTCCTGTTTGAGAATAATTATCAAATTACGAAACCAGTCAAGGAAGTTTTTGCCATTAAGCTTCTCCTTCTCAAGGAGTGATCGCAGTGATAAAAATGTTGTTTTCCATTAAATATACAACAACAAAAATATCAAAGTAAGTAAATTTACTGAATTAAAAAAATTATAAATAGGTCTTTATTTACAAATTACTCCCACTATTTTATTCAAAATTAAAAACCCTCTATGTTTTAATTTCAAAATAATTCAATGAAAATTTTTCTAGTGGGTGAGGATCCATTATACATCAAATTCCTAAATCAGCTTTGGCTTTTCTTTTAGGATAGTGATTATATAGGTAAGTAACACTTTACTAGTTACATCTCATGTAACTCCTCCTTTTGGTGAACAACTCTTGTTCAAATCATCTCATGACTTATCCAAATACTTAACCTTTAGGTTTCTAATCCTGTTAGAATAACCTAGCTAAGTTATTACCAATATCTCAACCGGTGAATATCACTTGCTTATTCTTCACATTTAACCAAGATAGATTTATGTGCCAATGCTTTGGCAAAGCCCACACAATATCGATCGAAGCCTTAACGAGGGTAAATATTGGACGATTAAGTTAACTTAGATTATAAAGAGGGATTTACGTAAATAACTCATCATTGTTCATTTTAATATTATGCCCTTATTGATCTCATCAATATTCATTCTTATTTTAGTATTTGTTGCATTACCCACATAACAAATATAAGCAATAAATAAGATGCAATGGTTATAGGCCAAAAATAATAACTAAGGTGGCCCATCCTAAGCTAATGGGAGAACCAAAACCTTAAAACTTAAGACTTCTCTCTATGTATCTTCTCACCTTTATCTCAGTCCATTCTTCTGCTCCTTTTGAATCTTCATAGGATTACAATTTAATAGAAACTCATTTTACATACGAGGGAATAAGATGAGAAGAGAAATACAACTGAAATATAGAAAGGCACGACACACATGTTGTATTTTAAAATTCAACCATTTTAAATTGAAAAAGGGCTATAGCCACGTATGTCAAATACTGTGCAAAACAAACATATCATATATATATATATATATATACACACACACACACACTCACACGTTGTTACGCCTTTGTTAAAAATACTAATATGGGCCTACAATCTATATTGCTTACTCAGGAAGAATCGCAGCAATTCCCCAATCCTAACGAAGTAGTTCTTCTAGAATCCAATGAACAACAACGATTACTTAGGATCAGCTTGCGAATTTGTGGAACCGTAGTAGAATCATTACCAATGGCACGCTGTGCGCCTAAGTGCGAAAAGACAGTGCAAGCTTTGTTATGCCGAAACAGGGTCAAGGGGCCGGTGAGATTTTTTTGGAAAAATAACACTTCTGTTTCTATAGAAAAACCTCACGATTTGATAACACTTATAAACAAAATCATGTTTTTAGGATTTTCAATCCCGAAGGTTTTTTTCTTGCATCGGAACAACCATTGCTCCATTGCCAAATATGATATGCTATCGCATACCCACCGATCATCATGTCAACGATTGACATATGGATTTCGTAAATCCTTGCAGCAACACACATATTGTAAAAAATAGATTAACATATTAATAGAAACTTTAATCCACCATTGATTTCGCACAAAATCACATAATCGTCGAAAATAGTAAAACCAAAACATATATCTCATACATATCGCATCAACCAAGAATTTAACCCGAATTCAGATCGTACAAGTGGCTCTGATACTAATGTGAGGACGTCGGTGCACCCCATGGCGTAGCGAAAACAAAAATACAATGGTCTCACCAATGATCCAAGTACGCAAAACTGAAATCAGGAGGAAATGATGCGAATACTTACAATGGGTTCCGTGAAAAACAACAAAGATAGTAGAGACTAATGGTAATCACGAACGGTTCGAATCGTAAGCCTCCACGAAAAACGTCTCGATCTCTACTTAGTTCACCCGATTTAGAGCAAAATTTACTTTTCCCAAAAGCATTTTTGAGAAAAACGACTGAAGAACTTGGCTGCTAGACCTTACCTCACTTTAAATATATCAATTGCCCTAACATATTAGGGATTTTAGTTATCTCGAATTAATAAAAAAATATGATTTAATTAATTCAAATTAAATATACACTAAAGACTTATAATCTGAATTACAATCTTTAATGCTTATTTAAACTCTTATTTAATTATTCCAAATTAAATATCGATTAAAAGAGTTGTAATCAAAATTTTATTCTTTTAATGTGTACTTACTATATTCGGGATAATTAAAATCATATGTATATAAAATATACATATATTAACTCTAGATATATTTTAGTAACATACAACAAATTGTACATCTTTGCTCATTTCAGTCCTAGGGTGTGACCATGTAGGTTCTTGTAACGTTAGTAGTAATTATTAGAACAATTCTAATATTACATATAATGAGTGACATATAACAATATATCATTGTCACCTAAGTTACAAGAAATTATGATTCGACATATCATCTTCATGATTAACTCTTTTATGTATTACATCATTTTGTCCTTTATATCTAGAATAGGCACAAGTCTTGGAATAGTCACACTTGTATAGCCCATCTATTGTTTCTTAATATCAAGAGTAGACTATAATTAACGAATAATTTGTGATATCTCATATCAACTTATTTGAGCATGGCCATACATTTTTAGTCTCACTCAATCAAGTGCCTGATAACTCAGTAAAATGTCACATTTTGGGACATTTTCACTTAAGTTATTGAGTGTCTAATAGCTTATTTAGGACCATGTAGATGCATTTAGAAGCATTTAGTTGCATGTTTTGGAATTCAGTTTACCGCGTCATTTTATTTTTAAAGCGGTGCTGCTTTATGGGAAAGGTGCTTGTTTGATGATGTGCATGAATTAAAAGTAAGGAGAAAAGGAAAGAAAATGTCGTGACATAAGGGGATTACTGAGTAAAATGAAATTGCCAAGTTTGACTGGCATTTCGATAGCGCTTAAAGTGCGAGAAGATATTTTGAAGCCAGCTGTCTCCGACTTTTCGAGAGCTCTGCCCGAGAAATCTGCCTCGAAGATCCGCTGGTGGAGTCGGCGCTGCTACAGCCGATCCTGCTGACCACGCCGCCTGCTCTGCAGATCCTGTCTGTCCTTGGGCGTCTACAGCGGGATTATGTCGGGTACTCAGTCGGTAACCCAGACTAGATCACTGTTATGTTCTGCCCGATACCTATGTGATTTAAGTATGGTTTGGGGTTTCCTAGGAATTTTAACACCAAGTCCTAGGGTTAATTTTCCCCTATAAATAGAGGATGAAGCCATATGGAAAGAGACTTTGGTTTCCACCCAGATTTGAGCTTAAAATGTTAGAGAGAGAAGGTTCATATTCTCCGTCATTCTTTGCTGTGGTATTTCTCCATGAAAAGCCTGCGGGAGTGGCGTTCTAGGCATCCGAGAGGAGTTAGTTCACTGGGGGCAATTTGTGGTGGCCGAGGGAAGCTCGGCAGTGTACGTCGAAGGCTTTTTTCTCATTCCCTTAGTTCTTTGCTTTCATATTTTGTTATTTGGGTTGTAAGGAACGAATAATCTTGCTTTGTGCTTGCTTATTTCGAACCCCACCATGAACTAATCCTATTTGGTGGGAGTTCATTTTGGATGTTTAAGTTTTATTTCAATGAAGGTTGATTTTTCTATGCTATAATCTGTTTTGTTTATGGATTTTAATGCCTTAAGGTTGTAGGAGCTACGAGAGTAGCCGTTCCTTAGGAGATTCTTAGGGTTTGAGAGAATACCTAGGTAACATATCCTTAGTGTTCGAGAGAAACTAGGGATGAACTACATAAATAAGGGGTTCTAGGTATTAACTAGGCCTAATCCACCTTAGAGATAAGGCTAGGATTTCATTCGACTAAAAGGAGTTGTGCATGAATGATAGGTTAGATATTAATGATGCCGCAAAAAGGTATTACCGAGACATATCCTGTTATCTGGACCAATAGGATCACTGCAGGGGTTTACGCCAATCGGTTTTGCCAGGGTATCTTTAATCTGTCTAGTCCCTTACTAGAGATAGCATAGGGCACCTTAGTAGACTCTGTCGGGCAGACTAGGTATAGAAGAAAGACCATTTAGAGAAGTAGACTTAGATTTTCCTTAGTGACTCCTATTACTCACTTCCATAGTTGCTTGTCGTATGAGAAAGCCAAAGTCCTATCAATTAAATCTTATATTTACATTTTTTTGCCTTGATATTTTCATTTGTTTGCATTCAACACTATCCAATTTGCCATGACATATCCATTTGCTACCACATTACCATCATTCCATTTCCACACCAGTCATTTCATTTTGCCATAGCATTATCATTTGTACATACCATCACTAACTTTACTTAGGTGACAGAGTAAAGTGCCTTGTCAAACTTATTTGATTTCCTCCAATCCCTGTGGAGACGATACTCAAATTATCACTGTATTATTTGTTTAATTGTGTATACTTGCACACATATCCGCACCCATATTTAGTACTCACAAAGAGCGGACATGGCCTGTGATATATCTCCTATTATGTAGGAAGGACAAATCCTATCTTAATCATACACACCCCACTACATATATCGAGATATATTCAATAACAGTCTTTCTAGTGAAATCAGTTACGGAGCATGTTTAACTGTATTAAAACATACAACAATATATGTTGGGATAACATTGATCTCAAGTCTAAGGATCATACATATAGTCATTACCATGAGCAATGTTATGACCGTTACATAATAATCCAAGACATATGCTCATGGTGGGTCAATCCAATACATTGTTCTCTAACAATATAATCATTTATCAATTCTGACATCTTTATGTCAATGACAACTCGTTTTCATCAATCAATAACATGTTAGTCTTTATTATTTTGTCCATGCCCATACTAATACTTGACTATGGATATTTTTCATAATAATAATGTTATTATATGGACTTTATTATCTTTCAGTTTATGTTAAACACATACATATAACTGGAAATAATAGTGGCAATGCCTTTATTCAATAAAATTGGTAAATAAATGTATTATTACAATCATCATATGATTGGTCTTTATGCATACTCTAACAATGGCAAGAGGAGGTGAATCCCTAGGGTTTCTAATCATCTCTTAATGTTGGATATGCTAGGCTTCCAATTTGATCTTAGCAGACTTGGGTCTGTTATAAACTGGGTTGGTTGGATTGTTTTCGGAATGATCTTAAGCTTTTTGGGGCTATGGCAGGGAGCGATTCAACTGAAATTTGGAAAACATTGGTTTTTTTAAATAAATACATAAATAAACAAATTTTGAGTTCCCATCGACCTTTGGGTTAAGTAGGTCGAATACCTAAAAATATCCTTTAAAATAATTTTTAGAAAAATAATTTTAAAAGATAAAAATGATATGCGTTTAACCAGAAATTCGTTTTGAAAAAGGGTCAGGAGTCAATTACGCGTGGGGAAGGATTAGCACCCCCACAACTCCCGAAATTGGTACCTAAGCGATTATACGTCATCTAAATACATAAATTAGCAAATTTAAACATATATTTAAATTGTGATCTATTTTTAGAAAAATAAAAAGGTGTATTATCTTGTACAAACAATTCTAAAAAAAATACCTTTATTGTTAGTTAAGGGGGTATTTCCATAGATTCTCCATACAAAATAATATTGCCCTAATTTTTAATAAACCATATATATAATAATTGTTTTAAGAGAACTCAAATATAAAAAAGGTGTTACATTGTGTGAACAATCATTGGAAACATATTGCTCATCAGTTAAGGCATGTTTTCATGGTTTCCTTATACAAAATAATATTTCCATACATCTAATACTTATTCAAATAGGATCATACCATTTTGTACAAATAATTTGACTGAGACACACTCTTTGCTAGTTAAGGCGCATCTTCATAAATTATTCGCACAAAATAATATTTATTAATATTTTATTTTAATTTATTTTTAAAAAAATACTAATATACATATATTGATCGAACCCAATCAAAAACTAGGGTAAAAACACAACACAACACAAGTCGAATAGACCGCACAAAAGTATATAAAAAATAGAAACTTTAAAGACCAAACTGCAAACCAGCAAAGACTAGGGTAACCATTGCAAATATCGTACAAATTAGGCACTATAATAGTAAATAAACCAACATCACAATTCAGAACTAGAACAAAAAAGTTGTTAAAATTTGAGGATTAAATTGTAAAACAAACAAAAATCATGGCCATAAACAAAAACATTATGCAAGCTAGGTATTAGAATCTTAATTTAACCACCATCAAAGTTCATGATTAAAATGAAAATCATTAAAATCTAAGGATTGAATCAAACATTTACCCAAAACAAGTGTAAATAAGGGCAATGACTAAAATAGAAACAAAGTGAAACTTGAAATACAAATTAAAATAAGGGGAAATTCATTGCAGTGACCAAAATGTAAAGTTACAATACATAAGAGCTGCAGGAATGATTTTCTCATATGACCAAAACACACAAGGCCCTCCCCCTAAATGATATCGTATGGGGTAGGGAATATATACCTAATAACCAACCTAAAATGGCCTTAACTCCTTTATTTTTCTCATTTCATTCTCTCTCTCTAAAAGGAGAGAAATAAACTTTTATCTACCTTCTCGCTTCTTCTCATCGCCGAGGGAAGGCTGGTGGCCTTCGGTCACTACTCGTCAGAGTTTAGAAACTAACTCTAAAACGTTCCCCTTTCTCTTATAAAGCCAAAACCAAGCACCCCTAAACCTAAAGACACCCCCACCATCCTAGATCTACAAGAAACTTAAGGGGTTACCTTAAAAAAAGGCCAGGTGACGTTTGGCTTCCCATGTGCAATGGAGTGTGGTAATCTTCTCTGATCTCCTCTCATTTTATTTTTGTTTGATTTTTCTCTTAAAAAATCCTCTTTCTGATTCTTTTTTTTCTTTCGAAAACTCTCTCGTATTTTTTTTCTTTATTTTGTTATCCCTATTTTTTTGGTTATATTGCTATAAATCTCTGTAGATATCTTGTTGATGATTTGTTGGTTGTACATGTATATAGAGGGCCTTCCAGCTGCCATTTTATTCACACAATGGGTGTGAAATTTAAGGGTATTTAGGGAAATTCTAAGGGCACTAAACCCTAGAAATTTCCACTATAAATATC
This sequence comes from Hibiscus syriacus, assembly GCF_006381635.1. Taxonomy (NCBI): domain Eukaryota; kingdom Viridiplantae; phylum Streptophyta; class Magnoliopsida; order Malvales; family Malvaceae; genus Hibiscus; species Hibiscus syriacus. Next base: position 107,223 of record NW_024063033.1, read on the forward strand.
ACATTATACCATCCAAAAGAAAGAGAGACAAATACCCTACCACAAAGGCTTGGAGAAAGGTGGCTACAGTTTTTTCCACCATTTCACTCTCCCCCGTCCTAGGTGTACTCCATAGCCATGCTTCACCGGAGCAGCGGCCAGGCCTTCTAGAAACGCTGGTGTGCTAGAACGGTCATGGTGGTGGTCTGATGTCACGACATAGCTCTGTTCTGGGAGTTTTTCTTCCTCTTGTTCTTTATTTATTCTCTTTTAAGGGCTTGTATTTGTTGAATATTTTTGGGATTATATTAACCACACCATGAACTATTTTATTTGGTGTTAGAAATGCTTGGATGATACTTTATTTTACTATTAATGAATGATTAAGTATGCTTTTGTTGAATGTTGGCTTGTTCATTATTTTAATCTTTTGCCTTGACATTGTAAGAGCTTTTGAAAGATTGTCTGGTGCCTTGGCAAAACATTCCTAGTCTTTGTAAGAGCTTTTGAAATATTGTCATTTTTCTAGAAGTTGATACATAATATTCAAAAGAGTTAGGTTAGATCTACATGAACAAGGAAACTGATATGCGGTGGTGAGGTTCTAATATGTGTGAGAGATAATAAGAGGGTTTTATTCACCTAAGAGGGATAAATGCTAAAGTAGATAGGCTAGCGCTACTGTTTACGATGAGGAGTATTGTCGTAGCAACAGTTTGATAAACCAGCTGCAGTTAACGTTGAGTAGTATTTTAGTAGCTATAGTTTATCAGGTTTCGTGGTAAAGATACTCTTGGAACACTGTAGTAAATCTTGTAGGGCAACATAGGCGTAGCATACTAGATCAACCTAGACATAGAATAATTCTTCACCATAGTAAATTCAACGCAAGTTCTCCGTAAGAAGTTTGATTGTGTGAGGTTTTCAATATATATTCGAAACTCAAACATTTTTAGCCTTAGCAACTTTTATATGTTTACTCTTGCATATTTTTTCTTGCCATGACAAAACTTCACTGCTCACTTCACTTCACACTTTTCTTGCCTCGGCATACATTTTCCATATGTTCAAACCATTTGCCACTGCTTATTTTTTCTTTGTGAATACCATGAGACAAGAAGCGTAGGACTAGTTAGTAACACCTAGTTCTAGCTATAGCGATCTTTACAATTTCCCCTCAATCCTGTGGAGACGATAACTCACTTACTACTATATTACTTGCATCGATTGTGTATACTTGCATAGATTTGTGTGCCATAACACACACATTTACATGCGACCATGTTTCTAGGCACCTTTTCTCATTTAAGTCTATCACAGACTAGGTCCCTCCATTACAGGTAATCCTTAACTCTTACGGCTATTAATGAAGTCGAATTTAACCATCCAAAATAGGTAGTATTGATAATCCCTTAAGTATTAGTACCAAAAATAGCTTCTATGTTATCAAAAATTATTCTAGTATCAATACTGTTATTTCTAATACCAATATTACTCTTACCAGTATCGGTACTACTATTATCAGTACCAGTATTACTATATAGTATCAATAATTGTATTGTTCATATAGTATCAGTACTCAAATTTAGAAAAATCAGAAATGGGCTCGGGAATCATTCATAAATCATCCCAAATACTCTAGTTTGATCTCAAGTCGTGTCATAAAGCTTAGGGGGGTTATTTAGGGTCATTTAGCACCATAAAAAACACAATCTTTACATCAAAAACACCATCTAAGCATGGTTCAAGAAAAAACCCCAATATGCTCAAATAGCCAAATCCCCAACAAAGCATCACATTTAGGAAAGCCATAATACAACAGAGGATTATAAATACACTACATTGATTCTAGAATTCCAAATTGAAGCTCATTTCTTATCACACTCACTCCCTTTAGGGTTTTGTTGTTCAACCCCCACTTCCTCTAGTAAAAAGGAAACCCAAGGCTTGAATCTTCAAAACAAGGTTGCTGGAAGGATTATGGACAAATTCGAAGTGTAAAATAAGCATGAAAGGACTCAAAGAACTTACTCTTAGCTATGGCACTTGGAGAGAAAAATTGGAGAGAATAAAATATAGAGAAGATGAAAGTTTTTCATCTTTTGTGGAGTCACCCAACGTCCAAGATCCCCAACAAGATCCTAACTTTAAGCCTCTTTATTAACAATGATATAATTACACTTTTGGTCCCTCATCTTTCTACTATGCAAAAAATCTCCTTTTTATGGTTAATCGGGTCCAATTTACATCCAATTAAGTTCTCACTCGACCCAAAGACGTTAATTACAAACTCCACGTGGCCCGCATACCTTTCGAGTAAACCTAAAAGTACTAATCCAAAATTTTAGATGTTACAGTTAGCTGAGGTTATGGTGCATGGGATGATTAAATTACAAGGTGTGCCTCGATCTATGGTGAGTGATTGATACAGTGTATTCTTGGGTGATCTTTGGAAGGAATTAGCGAGGTTACAAGGTACATGATGAATTCAACCTATCACCCCCAAACCGATTGATAAACTGAAGCGTTGAATAGATGTTTGGAAATGTCTCACAGGAGATGAACCAGCTACATATAGGATCGAAATTGCAATTGATAAGCTGATAGCCATAGGTGGTCTAAATTATTGCAATTGGAATGCAGTTGTATTTTAATAATAAAAGTAATCGTGTCATGAAAGTGGATAGGTGAAGTTCTTTTAATTGTTTAATAGTTGAACGTATATTCAATCTCTCATCTATTTATCATAGTATTCTCATGTACTTGGTTTAATTTTATTTATAAATAGAGTTGTCAATGATCAAATTGAAATAATGAAAAGAAGAAAAAGAAAAATATCATAGAAACCTTGCCTCTCTTCCAAATGCACGCTTGGAATTACGAGTTACATGAGATGAAGAATCGAGTTCCAATATCTCAACCACATCCACACCCCAGAGAACCCAATCTTGTGTAGCAGTTCTATGTGGAATACCATGCGTTACCGAGTTCCTCCACAGTGGTGGTCCGCCGTTGGCTCGCAGCAACTTCCCATTCTTTGCCCTGAACTTCACTTGCATCCGATCATTAATCGGCTCCCATTCGGCAAAACCATCGTTTCCGGATGTTTGCAACACTCTGTTGCCTGCCGTGCCTAGTAGATATGGTTCACCACTTGCGGTTAAGTACTTGTTGTAGATGCTCTTGAGACGGATGAGGCGGCTATTGCCTTCGACGAACTCGACCATCCAACGTGCGTGTTGGGAGGCGCCTTTCCGGCTTTGACGGACTGTTTCCTCGTCTTCGTTGGCGACTAGGTACTTGCCATGATGACTGCGGAGTCTTACAGCTTTAGCTTTGTCAAAGAACTCCATTCTATGTTCTTTAAGGTTTGATTTTGGTATTAATTAAGGAGAGATTGAGAATGGAAAGATGTGTATTGTTATTTATAATTCTTTTTTTTTAATAATTATTTTGCAAGTTGTTAGTTTTAAATTTGTTACTTCCTTTGTTTGAATGCTGTGAAATAAATTCATTTATAAAATCAATTGACTTATAAAAACAAATACAATTGGGAAAGTGGAATTATAATTTCTTTTAATATGAGTAGATTAAGGGTTTTTATTCTTACTTTTAAAAAAGGGCAAAGTACACAAATAGTTATCCGACTATAGGGCGTTGTTTTGTTGAGTCCTCCGACTATTAAAAGTTATAAAATAGTCATTCGATTATAGGGCGCTGCTTTGTTGAGTCCTTGGACTATTAAAAGTTACAAAATTGTCACCCGGCTATTTATATGTTCAAACTCGTCTTTTTCGTTAAAAAAACTGACGACAGTCTAAGTTGAATGTTAATCTGTTGGTCGTGATATGCTAAAATATGATCTCAAAATCTCAAACGACTATCATATTTTAGTCAATAGATTAACATTTAGCTTAGATAACCGTCAATTTTTTTATTGAAAAAGGAAGAGTTTGAAACATATAAATAGTCGGGTGACTATTTTGTAACCTTTATTAGTCGAGGGACTCAACAAAGCAACATCATATAGTCAAAGGATCATTTTGTAACTTCTAATAGTCGGGAGACTCAAAAAAGTAGCGTCCTATAGTTTGGGGATCATTTTTGTACTTTACCCTTAAAATAAATCTTCAAGTTGTTTGTTCAACTCCAGTGATCTCCAAAGTAGAGAAAATCTTCACTTTGGAATGAATTTAAACTTCAGCTCATCTCTAGAGTAGAGTCTGGAATGTGGAGATGTTACAGTGATACTTTACATCTGGCGTAGCACTGTAGCTGCGCTACATAATATATATTTTTTTATTTTCTGATTTTTTATTTTTGTTATTTTTTTTTACTTTCTTTTGTTATTTTCTTTTTCTTTTCCTTTTCTTTGTTACATTATTTTCTTTTATTCTATCTTTTATGTTTTTTATTGTAATTTCTACACAATAAAATAAAAATTATACATAATATAATAAATTCAAATAGATTAAATTGCAAGATAGAAAAAATACATTGAAATTAGATAAATAAATATACTAATAGTTAAATTTTGTGAATAAAGTAGAGTTGGTGGTAATGTAGAGATAGTGTTGAAGATGAATTACTGTTTCATCTTTAGAGTAGAGATAGAGATGCTGTAGAGTAGAGATGAGGGCTGGAGATGGCCTAAACATGTTTTTATTTTTTTATAGGAGGAACAATAGTATATTTCATACATAAAATGAGGGCTAAATGCTTTCATTGGTCTCTGTACTGTATATAAGTTATAGATTTAGTTCACGAAATATAATTTGATCATTTTTAGTTTTTATATCATGTAAAAATTATGAATTTAATCCATATATTCTAATTTGTTTACTTTTAGTACTTGTTCTTTTCAAAATTTGAAATTTGGACCTAACTCAAATAATAATGGTTAAAATAATTCAAATTTTGGTTTTAGTTCCTATAATATGTGCATGTTGTAGATTTAATTCATGTTGTCAATTTAATCATTTTAAGCTCTTATAATTCAATATTTTTCTCATGTATTATTTGGGACATAACTAAAATTTTAAATGTATAAGGATTAAAATTAATTAAATTAGAGTTTATGGACTAAATTAAAATATATGGACTAAATTCACATGAACTAATAGCAGAATTTTACGTCTCTTTTTCACGGGATTGTGGCATCACTTTAAAACGGGGAAAGGACTCGGTACAGTTTGACTTTTGAGAATGAATTTTATTGACTTCGGGAAATTATTAGTTTTCAACTAAATATAATAATATATAAAAAAATTAATCATCTATAATATTATTTTTACATTTATGAATGAATTATTATTTGATAGATTGATGGTCGATTTTTTTAATTTTACAAATAGACCAAGAGAATACCAAATATCTTTATATACTATTTTAAAAAATAAAAAGACTTCAATGTTAAGAGAATGTTATTTTTCTCTTTAACTTTTAAAAAAGAAGAGCTAATTTTATTTAAAATTAGAAAATATTTAAAATTATAATAAATATTTACAATAAAACTCATAAACTAAACACTTAATTGGGATATTCTCCTAAAATCATTAAGAAACTAGCTATACAAAGAAAATGTGAAAACTCATATAGAATAACTCGAACAAAAAATAGATACAAACAAATCTGAATGCTACGGAAAACGAGTCACAATAACAGATTAAACTACTGAAAGACTACCGATAAAATGTAAATCAGAGCCAAACATCATGAGATAACTATCTACGATTACAAGTTGCATATCCAAATCCAATTAGACGGCCCAAAGCTGGAAAGATCAAAGAGATAACAAATAGACTCATCTTGATCAGTTGTGGCATCGTCAAATCCAATCATGAGAAAAATAAATGAAAAACGATCAAAAAAATAAATAAAAAACATGCCACAAGGCAGAAAAAAGCATATTATAAAAGAAGATAAAATCGTGTCATAAAATCATAGTTATTAAAATAGAAGAAATAAAGGTATGAGATAAAAGGAAATATCGTGACGACAATCAGTACTAAGATTGGTGTCGCTGCCTGTTAATATTTTCTTTAACTTTGATTTCTCTTGTTTTAGTTTAGTTCCTCAATTTATCGAATTAGATTAAAATTAATATTTTATTGATAGAATGTATAAATAAAGGGAATTAAATTCATAATTCGGTCTAACAGGTCTTGAACAAAACACGACAACAAACAAGATAACTGATGATGATGATCAGTACAGTAAGCTAAGCTCCATTTTGTGTTCCCATTGCCTTCTTTTCATTCCACTGTTTTAACATTTAAGATTCAAGCAAACAAAGAAAGTTAAACATGGCAGACAGAAAATCAGAAGCAGAATTTCGACAACATAGTAAAAGAAAAGTTAAATTCAAGTGCTAAAAGAGAAATAATAATACCATTTAGTTGGTAGGACTGAAAAAAACAAAAGAAAATTGTAACATTTAATATCATTTCCTTCTTGCTTGTTTAATTGGTTCATAGTTTGTTTCCAATACATGGCTGGTGTTCTAACTATAATCTTCAGCTTTCATTGCCTGCTTCTTCATATCGATCTCTGTTCTTTGCATCCGTTGTGCGCAAACTTCAGTAGGTTTCTTATCTTCTATTTTTCCATTGAAAGAGCTGTTATACTATATTTCCTTGTGACAATCGAATCGAATTCCAATGATCTTTCTTTGTCGAAACAGGAGCACCGTTTACGTCTAAGACCCTTCTTTCCTTTTGTTAGTACAATGGAAGTGTTTGTTGTAATTCTACTGAGGATCTGCAAATTAGGAATCAATTCAAGTCAATGAATGTATCTGCTGCCGGTTGTGCTTCAGTACTTAAATCTATACTCTGCTCGGTAAGGCTTCCATTCAAGTCTTTGTAGTCGATGATAACATGAAATAGCCTAAACGTTCATAGATGTTTGCAGAGATGTGACCAATATTCATCGGAGATCTACCTAATCGAATATGAGCCAAGAGCAGTTCCTTTTCTTTGCAACTCTTCTATTTCAGCAGGTTCAAGCCAATCCCAACATGCCAAGATTGATTACTGTTCGGAAGTTTGGGATAAATGCCACAATGTATCAGTCACAAGTTCTCCTTTTGCACAGATTAGTTCGACTTCTATGTTAACTGAAAATCTTAGTCCTCCAATGATCTATGGTGGTCTAAGGGTTCTTTTTTTGATGAATTTGGTGGTGCTTCTGATGATGGGGCAACATGTTTTAATGGAGGTCTGGTATTGCTAAACAGTTCTGAAAATCTTAGTCCTCCAAGTGGTATTTGTCTTGAGAAAATAGGGAATGGAACCTACCTTAACATGGTGGCTCATCCCGACGGCTCGAACGGTGTCTTTTTGTCTAACCAAGACGGAAAACTTTGGTTGGCAACTGTTCCTGAGCAAGGATCAGGGAAACATTAGGCATTGATGAATCAAATCTTTTTTCTAGATTTAACTGATGAAGTACATTCTAATGGTGCACTTGGATTGATGGGAATGATATTTCATCCCAACTTTCGACAGAACGGACGATTCTTTGCTTCGTTTAACTGCGACAAGGTTCAATGGCAGACTGTCCAGGGAGATGCTCATGCAACACTGATATAGGATGTGATCCTTCAAAATTAAGCTCCGATAATGGTGCTCAACCATGACAATATCATAGTGTTATACCTGACTTCACAACCAATGGTACCACTTCGAATCTTTCCTCGGTAAGTAATCGAACCAGACCGGTAGAAGTCAGAAGAATACTTACAATGGGACTGCCATTCACCACCCACCACGGTGGTCAGATTCTATTCGTACCGAAAGACGGATATTTGTATTTATCATGGGAGATGAGGGAGGCAGTTCCCTTACAACTTCTCACAAAACAAGAGATCTTTGCTTGGAAAGATTACGAGGCTTTCACATAGGGTAGAAACTCATTTCGTCCGGGGCTTATTTATTATATATATTAATATAGTATAGTTTTTGAAAATATTTTTTAAAAAATATAATATATAGATTTTAGAAAACGGTTTTTGAAAATATATAATATATACTTTTAAGAAAATCGGTATAGTTTTGAAAACAATTTTTGAAAAATATATTATATAGTTTTGAAAACGGTTTTTGAAAATATATATATTATATAGTTTTAAAAACAATTTTTGAAAATATATATATTATATAGTTTTGAAAATGATTTTTGAATATATATATATTATATAGTTTTGAAAACAATTTTTGAAAATATATATTATATAGTTTTGAAAACGATTTTTAAAAAATATATTATATAGTTTTGAAAATCAGCTTTTGGAAACAATATATTATATAGTTTGAAAAATAATTTTTGAAAAAATATATATTATATAGTTTTAATTTTTTTTGAAAACATATTATTTTTTAGTTTTTATTATATATCATATTAACATTATTTATTTTTATTATTATTAATATTTTTCCCGATTTTTGTTTTCAGGTCCAGCATCGGTCCAAAAAGGAAGCCCAACCGTGCCTGCAAGCCTGACCCAGCAATCAACCCGGTGGGAGGCCCAAGCGTGCAAGCCCATCAGAAGGGTTTGATTGTTCCAAGCCCTAAGAAGACCAACGGGCGGCGGCGTGCGCGTGTAAATCATGCTCCAGTTAAGTTTCGAAAATCGACCGAGAATTTCGACCGAACAGCCAGGTACTGCACCATCTTGGGATTTTCGGCCACATGAACTACATACAGCCTAGAAAATCGCATAACCGTGGCAACAACCCACGTGAATTCCAGAAATAGCCTCCGACGGTGGGGTATAAATACCCCCATCGAAGCTGTTGATAACATGAAACATACCAGCAAAAAACCCAACAAACAACAATCGATTACCAAACAACAACGATCTGAAAAGCAAAAACAACAAGAACCCAAGCAACAAAATACCAAAGTGCAAGCTACCAGAAAATACCAACACAAAAACAGAGCCAAAGCAAAAGCGAAAATAAAGGAAAACAACCGAAGACAAGAGCCAAAAAAACAAATCTCGAAGCTTTGTTGCATCACGAGCATTCAGAGGTACATAGGAGCATCGTCGGAGAGACAAGGGCACCGGAAAACGAAATGTTTTCCCCCAAAAAGGTAAAAATCAGAGCGTTTCTTTGTAGATCTACGCCAGTGTGGTACCTTTTTGGCCAATCGGGTTTCGAATTGGTGTTAAGAGAGTCGAAAGGAACGTTTTGGTGAATTTTAGTTTTTTTCGGCCGCCGCTCGGATCGGACGACGGGTGGTCGTCGGAAGTTGGTTGACCATGGACCAGTTGGGATTTTGGGGGAGAGAGGTTTAGAGCCTTTTTTTAGAGGAAAGAATTTTTTTTTGTGAATGAATGAAATGTTTTCTTTTGTGATTTGAGGTATTTATAGGGAGGATCTTTGTGTAAATATGAAATTCTTAAATTATTTTCGCAATCCCTATAGTTTTGATTCGGAATTCATTTTGGTCACCTATTGTGAATTTACCTTTGAATTTTGAATTATTTCGATTTAATCCCTGTTCATATTTTTATATTTATGCAATTAAGCTCTCTAACTTTTTTTTCTTACAACCGGTAATTAATGTCAATTTAGTCTTTGATGTTTAGTTCCTTTCAATTTAATCCTTTAATTCTAATTTTCTTTTAAATTTTTTATTCTCTTTTTTATTTTATTTTATTTCATTTTCATTATTATTTCACATTAATTCAATTTATTTTTTTATTTCATCGTATCTTAACTCTAGTATTAATTCCTTTCAATTTCATTTTATTTTATTTTCTCTTTTAAAAAAACTTTTATTTAAATTTTTTATTATTATCTTTAACATCCTCTTTGTTTGTTTTATTTTATTTTATTTTATTTTATCATTTAACATTAATTTAGTTTTTAGGGATAATTTCAATCGGTCAAAGGTAAGCAATTCGAGTTGAATCTTTTAAATTTAAACTTAAATTTTAATTTTTGCAATTAAGACAACCGACAAATGAAAATGGTACCGAAAGGGCAGTTCAAGGTGCTAATCCTTCCTTAACTATAACCGACTCTCGAATCCGACATATTTTTGGTAAAACGCATATCAAGTAAGAAGGTGTCCGATCAACCTAAATATTTTTTTAAAAATGATCAGTGACGGCTCTAACGTGTTTTATTTAAGTTGAAGTCCAATTTTGAGCCCACTCGAAAGACGGTTACGACACAGAGATACCAGACCAAGTTAAGTTTTGCCATCAAATTTCCCTTACAAGACCAGAATTTCAGACAAAGTGTGATCTGATGTTCCAAGTTTATCAACCCTGCAGGTGCAGAAGATATCAGTGAACTTCATCTATGGGGAAATTATTTAATTCCTAAAGATAATCCATTTCATGAAGATAACGAAAAGCTACCAGAAATTTGGGCCATGGGATTTCGAAATCCTTGGCGGTGCAGTTTCGATTCCGAGAGGCCTTTTTACTTCCTATGTGCAGACGTTGGTCAGGTTTAGTTTCCCTCCGGAGCTTAATTACCTATGTTATTCGAATTGTGGATGTCGAATACGAGTATGTATCTGATACGAATATGTTTATATCTTCGATCGTATAAAAGGATCGATACGAAGAGGTGGATATAGTGACAAATGGAGGAAACTATGGCTGGCGAGTTTACGAGGGACCAATTTTATACAACTCATTTGTTGCTAATAAATCTTCAAACCTCATAAATGCAAACTTCCCAGCTATTGTATATAACCATTCTTCTGTTAACATAGTTGAAGGATCTGCAGCAATCACTGGTGGCTATTTCTATAGATCCATGACTGATTCATGCTTGTATGGACGGTGAGTTAACTCAAATCTTCCCTATCCTCTTGACAATATCTTATACATACATATATATATATATATATATGCAGATATGTATGGTGATGAAGTTTGGGCTGGTTTTGAAAACCCAAAGGGTAGCGGAAACTTCACAACAACTCAGCTTCCCCGTTGAATGTGCTAATGACTCACCTATGCAATCCAATGCTGCTCAGCCTGAGTCAACATCTTCAGCATTAGGGTTCATACTCTTTTGGCCAGGATAATAACAAAGACATCTTCTTGTTGACCAGCAATGGCGTTTATAGAATTGTTCGTCCGAGTCGGTGTAACTACACTTGTTCTAGGGAAAATGGTGCTGGCCTGGATCTGGTGTTGATCCTCCTTCATTAGGAAGCAAGTTTAGCAATCCTCTAACATTGCAACTCTTGCTTTTTCATTGTGTTTCGATCTTTGAATTGTTGAGGTTTCTCTTCTAAGTTCAGCAAAATATGGTGTTGATTTCCTCAGTTTCGCATATCAAGGTCTTTGAAGTTACTAATCCTCCATACAGTCCTTTGATTTAATCATTATCGATTCCATCACCGACAAACTTTGTTACATAATAGTCAAGTCAATTTATTTTATCGACTTACAAACATATATCATAATTCTAAACCCGACACTCATATTCATTAAGGATAAACGAGCATAAGGATTTGATTTCTCTCTAATCCTCTCTCACATACTATTTTTCGTATTTAACTCGTTATTTTTTATAAAAACCCTCGATTACATTTTTTTTGGTCTAAATTAGAAAAATAAACTATTTACGATCGTTACATTCTAAATCTTACAGCAATAAATTTTTTTTTGGATAAGTTAAATTTTTATTATCCAAATAAGAGAAAGTACAATACAACTCAATCAAAGAAACCTAATTACAACAAAAGAATGGTTAACCAATTACCCAATTGGTACAAAGTTGCATATTAACAAAATCATGTCTGTTAAGTTCTCTATTCCTAAGTAGAGAACCAAAAATCTCCTTAATAGCAATGAGCAAATCATCCATAGTTCTAGCTCTACCTTGAAATAGGCGTCTATTTCTTTCTTCCCAAACAAAGTAGATGAAAGAGCTCCAAGCAATCTTCAAAATAGAGGAAAGAAGAGATTTACCTTTCCAACAAGAAATAGCCCAAGCAAGCTTTATATCCCAAGACATATGAGGCTTGGTTAAGAGTGAAAGATGCAGAATTCTATTCCAAAGAGAATAAACCATAGCACAATCAACAAATAAGTGATTTCTTGTTTCAATGCCCTCATTGCATAAAACACAAGAACCTTCAGTAGTTATCCCCATTCGAATAAGTCTTTCCCGAGTGGGGAGTCGATCAAGAATAGTTATCCAAGTGATGATACTGAATTTTGGGACATGGAGGGAAAACCAGATTAGTTTGTGCCAAGGAACTTTTTCCTTTTTGATACGAATCTCATTCCAAATATCATTGCTTTTAATAATTCTTGCATTGAGAATAGGGATAGCCTCAGCTTTCATGTTGAGCAAACTGTTAAAACAGTAGCTATAAGTAGCATTGGTAGGCATCTGAAGAAAATCCTTAGATTTAATAACATAGGTGTAAATCCATACAATCCATAAGGATCCTGCACCAGCAAGAAGGTTACGGATAAGTTGAAACATGCAGACTTTATTCCAGGTTTTTAAGTCTTTAAGACCCAACCCGCCTTCAGATTTAGGGCAGAAAATGTTGCCCCAGCGTACTCTTGCACCATTGGCAGCAGAGTCAGTGCCTTTCCATTGGAATCTAGAACAAAACTGGTTAATCTTATTGATAACACCTTGAGGAAGCAGAAATTGTCTGCACCAGAAGTTTGCTATACTTTGGAGGACAGTTTTGACAAGTTCAAGTCTTCTTGCATAACTAAGATGTTTCCCATACCATTGATGAATCCGTAATCTGATTTTGTCAATAAGAGGAGTACAATCTTTAGCAGTTAGTTTTCTGGTGACAAGTGGGACCCCAAGATATCTCACTGGGAGAAGTCCATTTTTGAATCCAGTAGAATTAAAGATATTGTGAAGGTTCCTTGGAGAAATTCCAGAAGCAAAGAAATCAGATTTGGCTGCATTAAGATGAAGTCCTGACATTTCATAGAATTTGTTAAGGACAGTCATAACTCCTATGACTGATTCTAAGTTTCCTTTACAGAAAATGAGGAGGTCATCCACAAATGTTAAATGAGTGAGTCCAAGTTTTTTGCATTTTGGATGATATCCAAATAAGCCTCTGGTAGCCGCAGTATTTAGCAGATTAGAAAGGATGTTCATGGCAAGAAAAAAGAGGATAGGTGATAGGGGATCACCTTGTCTAAGGCCACTTTCACCTTTGAAATAACCTATTAAAGAACCATTAAGAGAGATAGAGTATCTAGCTTGAGTGAAGAAAACTTTGATCCAAGAAGAGAATTTAGAAGGTAGATTTATGGCTTCAAGAATTGAAGAGATGAACCCCCAATGAATAGAATCAAATGCTTTTTGGAGATTAATTTTAATGGCACATCTTAGATAACTATTTTTTCATTCCATAGCCTTTGACAAGTTCTTGGGCAAGAAGAGTGTTGTCAATGATATTTCTTCCTTTGACAAAGGCTGTTTGGTTAAGGGTGATGATTCCAGGCAGAATAGAGGTCAATCTTTTAACCAAAATCTTGGTGATGGATTTATAAATGGTTGTGCAGCAAGATATTGGTCTATAGTCTTTAACCTTGCTAGGATTGGAACTTTGTGGGACCAAGGCAATAATGGTTGAGTTAAAGGCTGGAAGAAGAGAGGAAATGCTAAAGAAATATTTGACTGCTTTGATGACATCCTCACCAACCACTGACTAGCAGAATTTAAAGAAGAAATGAGTGAAACCATATGGACCAGGTGCCTTGTCATTACCTTGACTAAAAATAGCATCTTTAATTTCCTCAGAAGTGATATATTTGTCCAGTTCTGCAGAATTTTTAGGAGACAGATTATATTGAAGAAGGTTTTTAAAAAATTGATGGTCACTGTCTCTGACTAGTGGGTCAGCCTTTCCCAAATGGTTTTTGAAGTATAGAATGATTTCAGAGGAAATATCATCAAAAGTCTCAAGTCTACAACCTTGTTCATTCTCTAAAATTCTTATTGTATCTCTTTTGTTCTTGGAAGCAATGACAGAATGATAGAATTTTATGCATTTATCACCTTTCTTAAGCCATTGAACTTTGGCTTTCTGCTTTAAAATTGATTTTCTGCTGCTTCAAGGGCTGACAATTCAGTCTGTAGTCTTAGTTCAGAGTCAATGGAACCAGTTTTGTGCAGAGTAGAGAGTTGAAATTGTTCAAGTTCAACTTTCTTTTGCTTGACCCTTATGGAAATATTACTAAAACATTCTTTTTTTAAAGTCTTTAGACTGATTTTCAATCTTTTAAGCTTGAGAAACAGAGACATCATAGGGTTACTATGAACAGGTTGCTGCCAAGAATTATGGACTTCATGAAGAAAGTTTGGATGTTTGGTCTAGAAATTAAAAAATTTGAAGGGTTTAGGGTGATTAGCAGGAGAATCCTTGTTAATCCAAACAATGGCCATGCAGTGGTCAGATGGTCCAGGGGATACAAATTCCACAAAAGAGTTTTTAAAAGTTGTGATCCAATTGGAATTAACAAGCACTCTGTCAAGTTTCCTAGCAAGGAATGAGTCTTTGTTTATTGCTCCAGGTGAATGTAGGAACAAAGAAAGAGCGATCTTGAAGGAGAAGGTCAATGATAGTATCTTGGAAATCTTTCATATCAATGGAGACAAAAGGACCTATAATGTCATGATCAGAGCTTTCTGAAAGGTGAAGAATGATGTTAAAATCACCTCCAAGGATCCATGGAAAAGAACCAATTCTAGAATCAAGGTCTATTAAGTGTTTCCATAGAAGCCTTCTTTGAGAACCATCATTATAGCCATAGATTGCAGTAATATAAAAAGGTTGACCTTGAGAAAGACCTTTGACAGTGATACTTTGGGCAGTAGAATGGCATAAAGAGAGATTAAGGCCTTTAGTCCAAAGAAACCAAATTCTTCCATTAGAAGCAGAATCATAGTTAGTGAAGCAGTTCCAGTTGCTAAACTTAGACATGAATAACTCATCAAACTTATCAGATTTAACCCTAGTCTCAAGCAGGCAGAGAATATCAATTTTGTAAAGAATAGTTCTTTGTAAAACTTTATTTTATTTTTGAGGATTGTTAAATCCTCTGGCATTCCAGAAGCTGATGATCATTGAGAAGAGGAGCCCAGATATTTCCCAATTACACTTTCTGAAAGACTTTTAGCTTTAATTAGATGTTATTTCTTTTTGTTTTTGAGGTCTTTGATCAATAAAGCTACACCCAAAGAAGCAGACCTTGGTTTTCTATTAAGATCCTCCAAGGAGGAAGAAGTTTCATCAATTGTGCTAAAAACCTCAAATCTGTTAGAGGATCCTTTGAGAGTATTCTTTGGTTTAGTCTTGACAAGTCTTCCTCTGCCTCTTTTTGGAAGAGAAGCAGATTTCTTTCCTATTCCAGAAGGTGAAGGAGAAAGAGGACCTACTGCAGGGGGGTCATTATCAATGATTGGTAAAGATTCCTCTGATGTTGTAAGTAAGGATGAAGATTGATCATTCGCAACAACAGTGTCTGAAAGGCACAAAGAAGGATTTGGTGGTTCTTTACAAGAATCAGAATTAATTTTGTTTGGATTTTCGGAAGCTCGAATCGACAACCGGAATGGTTTGCAAAGATGGGTCAGAACGGTTTTGTGTTTAGGGAGTAAGGAGATTGAAAGATAGAGAATTGCCATGTGATTTATAGTGGTTCGACTTTCTCAATCAAAGTCTAAGTCCACTACCTTAGCTCCTCACCAAGGATTTTCCAATAAATTCACTAATTTGTTCTTTCTTTTGAGGATAAAGAGTAACCTTACAAACTCCCTAGTTTTTCCGGGCTAACCTAGAACCTTTCCCTAGCTTTTACACGGGCTAAGCTAGAACCTTTCCCCTTTACAAAAGGATAAAAGATGTAAACAAGAAAACCTCTCTAAGGTAGGTGTTAACAAGATTTAGCTCACAAGAACAAATTATTTACAAGAGAAAGATGAAATAAGAATGAAAAACTCTTCTCTTGTATTTGATTGCTTGGATAGTTGTTCTCTTACTTCTTCAAGTGTCCTTAGCTTGTATTTATAGCTTGGAATGTGTTTGAAGTCGTATATAGCCGTTGGGGATGTTTTGGAGCCGTTTGGAGATGAGAATCCATTAATAAAATAGCTTGGAGCGTGGGGGAATCGATACCCCCTCATAGGGAATCGGTTCCCTAAGTGTAAAATTCAAATATTTGACCGTTAAACAGGGGGAATCGATTCCCTCCGAGCATTCTGTTTTTCTTGGAGCCAAACCATTCAGGGGGAATCGGTTCCCTATGAGCAATCTGGAATTTTTGGCTTTGAAATGGTTCGAAATACTTTTTAAAATTGTTTTGAAATTATTTTAAGATTAAAACTTAATTTTACACTTGCGTAAGGATTAAAAATGACATTTGAAAAATTTGGAGTAATATTTTGATATTCGAATAATTACATCGATTATACTTAGAAAATCTTTTGTAAAATATTAAAATTAATTAAACTTAATTTGTTATATCGAAAAATAAAAATGTTTTCAACAGATTTGGGTTGAGAGAATCCCTTCAGGAACCAGGGAGGATGAAGAGGGGTCCTCAATGGCTGAAGAGGAATTAACAGGTTCCTTTGAAGAATCACAATCTTTTGTAAGATCAGATTGAGAATTGTCATGAGTAGAACCAATATGAACATGAATGTTGTTAGGAGCTAAAGGAAGAGAATCTTCTTTCTTTCTCCAGACTTGAGAAGGATTAGAAACAACAAAAGTTTTAGCCAAACATCCTTTATCATTATGACCAAAAGTATTGTATCGTTTGCAGCTTGAAGGGAACCAAGGTACTTCTATGTAGACAGAAGTAGATTGGCCATTAGCAAGGATCACATCAATGGTTTTAGGAATTTTATCCTTTACTCCTACCTCCACACAGATTTTAGCAAATTCTAATCGTGGCTTTGAAGCTGTGATAGAATCCATCGAAAGAGGGATTCCTATTGCACTAGCAATATAACTTAGACCCTCTTTTAAAAAAATTCAAGCGAGACATTATACAAATGAACCCATAAGGGAATGCGAGAAAGATCAAAGTGCAGTCTAGTTGAGTTAGGTTCCCATTTCCTTAATATTAAAGGATTGTTTAATATGTGCCAAAGACCATTTTCCATAACCCAATTTCTTGCAGAATCAGAATTGAAAGAGAATAGATACAAGTTCCTGCCTGCGAAACTCACCTGGACGTGAATCCCCATAGATGGGTTATTCCATAGATTATCAATCATCCTCTGCATAGTAGTGAAATTAAGAGCAGCCCCAAGGAATTGACCCACGAGAGATGTCCTCTATTCGGCAATCCCAGTTTCATAGACTTCTGGAGAAGGCTGAACGATGGGGTTGGAATCGCGAGATTTTGGTGGGAAGAATTGAAGCTCGTACCCCTGTTGACAGCCGAAAAGCTTTCTCCAATCCATGAATCTGAGAAGAAAACAACACCCAGATAGAGAAAAAGGAGTGATAATAGTGGGTGAGGGAAAGAGGACGCCTGAGAAGCACCGACGACCTAGTATCTATTAGTCATGCTAACGTACGCCCAGAGAAAACAAGCTATCGTATGCCCAACTTTATTTTTTTTCATATTTGCTTTTCAATAAAATTTTAGTTTTGACAAGGTTTGATAAAACTATACATGATGTTCAAATTAACTATGAGTGCATGAACCTAAATTTTTTATATCATGTAAATTATCTTTTAAATTTTTTTAAAATTAATAATAATATATAAATATTAAATATATTATTTATTAATTAAAATTTACCTTATTCAAAAAATCTATTAATTAATCTATGATCAATATGATAAATACTTTACATACAACTAAAATAAAACTACTCGAATAATTAGATAACTAATAAAATAATCTACATATAATAAACCCATCTTTTACCATTACACCACACCTTCAACCAAATATGTTAAACTTTTACTTAATGGGGTAAAATACATAAATGGTATCCCACTGTAAGGTGCTATTTTTTGTTGAGTCATTCGATTATAAAAAGTTACAAATTGATCTCTCAACTATAGTGTTGAGCTGGACGATAACATGCTGATTGAAATATAACAAAATCATATTTTAATGATGTCTAGTGCCACCGCTGTTGCTTTCAAGCACTGACTCTATGGCATAATGTTTCAAGCACTTGCTCAATGACATAATGTAAATGGAAAGTCGATTAAAAAAATAACTTATGGGCTCATATTTTATCATATATCAGTAACAAATTAACGTCCAGCTCAATCGACTGTCAATTTTTTAGCAGAAAAGAACGATTTAGAACATATGAATAGTCAAGTGGTCATTTTATAATCTTTAATAGTTGAAAGACTAAACAAAACAATGTCCTATAATTAGAGGACCATTTTATAACATTTAATAGTCGAGACTCAATAAAACAACACCCTATAATTGATATTCTATTTATGTACCTTACCTACTTCATATCATAAACAAAATTTAATCATAAAAATAAGGGTAAATTACACATTTAGTACCTAAAATATCAATTTTGATCCATTTTAGTACCTAAAATATCAATTCTGGTCCATTTTAGTACCTAAACTTTTACTTTTTTTAAAATCATACCAGCATTTAGTTTTGGTTTCATTTTAGTGCCTACTCGTTGAAAACTTAACGGGTGATTTGCACGTGGCACCTTTTTTATAGGTAAATTGCATCATTCATCACTCAACTATCTTCTCACTCCTACTTTGGTCAATAAAGTTTAATTTTTTTTAATTTAATTACTTAACTTTCAAATTACTCCTAATTTAATCACTCTAATTTCCAATTTATTTTTCATTTTTAATTATATATTAATAAATGTCATGTCACAAAAAATATTAATAAAATAAAATAGAGTGATTAAAATATGAGCAATTTGAAAGTTATAGTTAAATTAAAAAAATTAAACTTTAGTACCAAAATAAGAGTAAGAAGGTAGTTGAGATATGAATGATGCAATTTACCTATAAAAAATAGGCCATTAAGTTATTAAGTTTTCAACGGTAAGGTACTAAAATAAAACAAAAACTAAACATTTTGTATGCTTTTGAAAACGAAACAAAACTGCTAGTTTAAAAACTATACACGAATTTTTTTCCTAAAAATAAGGGTAAAGTATATAAATGGTCACTGAACTTTTTAGATGCTTGCATTTAGGTCCCTCAACTTTTAAAGCTTGTAATACAGTCACCAAACATTTAGTTCGTTTGCAATATGGTCCTCGATGTAACGGCTGTTTCACTGCCATTAGGGTAAATTATATAAATGGACACTAAACTTTTTAGGTGCTTGCTTTTAGGTCCCCCCAATTTTTAAAACTTGCAACACAGTCATCAATTATATTCTAAAACCCAAATTCCAAAATGTTTTAATTACATTCTAAACCTCAAATTCCAAAAATAATTCAATTACATGCCCAACCCCAAATTCATAAACCATTCTCAAAATCTTCCATAACAAATTAAACTTGAAGCAATAACCTTAAACCCTCAAAACATAACCCTAAATGCTAAATTTCCCCACAACATAATCAACAACATTTAGTTCATTTTGGGTCCATAACAATAAGTGATTATGTTGGGTTTAGGATTTAAAAGTTAGATTTAACCAACTATAAGTGAACAATACTCAATTCGATTCGAAAAAAAAAATTATTTTTCGACTTGAATTGATTCAAAAAAATTTGATACAAATTGACTTTGAGTTGTAATTTCATAAACTCAACTTAAAAAAAATTCAAGTTAAAATCGAGTTGTATTGAATATCTCAAAATGTTTAGTAATTAGTGGATTAATTTTTACGTTTGAGTCAAGTCCCTTGACTCTGTATGATATATGTATATCATATATGGGAAAAATACGAAGAAATATATGTATTGTATATGGTTAAAAAAACTATTTAAATTATAATCAAATAATATTATAGTATTATAAATATTTATAATTAAATTTAAACAAAAACTCGAAGATTCAATTCTACTTGATTTAAATTTTATAAACTCAAATAGAAAAAATTTCTAGTCAACTATTTTATAAACTGAACTAGAATCAAATAATATTAAAATATGATAAATATTTATAATTAAATTTAAACAAAAACTCAAATTGAAAAAATTTCGAGTTAACTATTTTATAAACTAAATTGAGTATTTAGGTTCAACATAACCCTAAAACCTAAACCCAACATAATAACTTATTGTTCACTTATAATTGGTTAATTTTTTTTGAAATAATTATGTTTTGAGGGTTTAGGATTGTTGCTTTAAGTTTAGTTTGTTATGGCAAATTTTGAGAATGAATTATGAATTTGGGGTTGAGCATGTAATTAAAGTATTTTGGAATTTGAGGTATTTTGGAATTTGAGGTTTAGAATGTAATTGATGAATGTATTGCAAGTTTTAAAAGTTGGAGGACCTAAATGCAAGTGTTTGAAAAGTTTAGTGACTATTTATATAATTTACCCTAACGGCTGTTACGTCGGGAATCATATTACAAACGAACTAAATGTTTGGTGATTGTATTGCAAGTTTTAAAAGCTAAGAGACTTAAATGTAGGTATCTGAAAAGTTCAGTGACGATTTAATACTTTACCCTACAAATAATATATAAAAATGAAATAAAATCATCAAGCTTACACGGAAAAAAAATCTAAAAGTCCAAAAGCAATAGACGAGAAATCAGGGGGGAAAGGCGTTCAGTTTCAGGGACACCAGTCTCGTTTTCGCCATTAAAATTGCTTGTAGCTAACCACAAAAGTGACTGAAACTTAGAATTTGCTTCCAAATCATAATCTTCACCATAGATCTTAGCCAAAGTATCAGCAATTACACCTTCTCTCAATCCATACCCTAAAACCAACATCTCTTTAATCCCAACCAAATCAAATACTTCTTCCAACAATATCCCACCTGCAACAATGGACTCTTCTCTTTGAAATTCCATCTCTCTCCTTTCTGCAACAACACACTCTCAACAACACTCTTTACTTTCTCTTTACTAAGCCTCCAATCCATCAGTTTACAGTCCTTGAAAAAGGGTTCCTTCTTTAAAAGATCCATTCCATGTCCTTAGGAACCTGCTCTTTCAATGGCTCTTACTGTCCCTGATGAACCCACTGCTATTTCGAACCCCAAAGTTTTAACTTTCTCGATTAACCCATATTTCTTCACTACTTTTCGAGCGTATTCTCTCATTTTCTGAACCTTTTCACCTTGTTTATCTTTATCCCCGAATTTCTGTTGTGTCAAAGTTATATGACCGAGTTTTAAAGACATGGAAAAGTCGACCTTTCCGCGGCGAACTCGGTTGATCCACCTCCGATGTCAATGCTCAAGACGGAATGGTCGAAAACAGGAAGGAACTGAAGGGAACCAAGGTAAGAAAACGTGGCTTCTTGTTCACCTTACAAGACTTCGACGTTGAAACCGGTTGTTTCAGCGACTGCGTTAATGAACTCGGCCTTGTTTCGGGCTTCCCGGACGGCCGATGTGGCGACACAACGATTGTGGAGAGATGGGACCTTATGGGATTTAAGGAGTTTTTTTAATTTTTTCGAGGGATTTGAGAGAGAGGCGTTGGGAATACGGGGAGATGGTGGAAGAAGGCGAGTCACGGCATAAAACGACAGGTTCTTTGAGTTTTAATATAGGAAGGAATTTGCCCGGTGGTTGAACTTCGACTATGAGAAGCTTGAAGGCATTGGTGCCCATATCAATGGCGGCAAATAGATTGTCAGCCATGGCGGAAAAGGGTTTTCTTTTCTTTGTTTTCTTCTCCTCTTATAGTCGATTGAGATCTCTTCGTTTCAGGATTCTATGTCTTGACGGAGACTCGAGTACGTAACTAGTGGTTCGTGTTAGTTTAGTTTCTTTGTTTAATTTAATTTGAATTTGATTAAATTATTAGTTAGGGTAGTATACGAATGATCCCGAGTATAGAGTTTAGTTAGGGTAGTATTTTGTTAACTATTTCGATCATTAAAAGTTATAAAATGATCATTTGATTATTCATATATTATAATAATCATTTTTCATTAAAAAATTAACGGTTGTCTGATATGAACGTTAACATGTTGGTTGAAAAACGATAAGATCATATTCTAATAATATCTACTGATACCGTTATTGCTTTCAAGTACTGTTTCGATGTCATAATGTGTGTGTTTTTTCAAACTTAAGACCTCAAAGGAAAACCTATAAATATAGCCACTCGAACTTAGTTAACAATATTCTCTCTAACGAGTGAAGCTACTATTACTTTAGTCCAAAAATCTTAACCGTTACAATAGCAACATTTTAAATATATATTCGGTCTCTGATTTTATACTCATTGTTACAACATCTAATCTTACCTCTATAACAATTCATATCATTAACACTGTTATTTTCAATCTCAAGAGAATTAATCTTCTTAACTATTTATGAGATATTTTCTCCTTTGCAATTAAGAACTTGAAAAGCATTTTATGCTTCCAAGGCTTTCCTGGAGAAATAATTTGTGAAGGAAAATTTTGGTGATTCAGTGCATCAGGAAAGCCTTGAGTTTTCAAGCATAGCCGCGCATGAGTTTTATAAACAAACCCTCTTTTCCCCTTCTCCTGTTTCAGCATGTTTCCTGTATAGAATTGCACACCAATCTGATTCGTATACAGTTTCATAATTCTCCCAGACTTCTTTTCCTTCACTATTGCTGTTTTCTTCAGCTTTAGGGGATCGTTCGGTCAGTCGATGATGTAGTTTGTCGTAACCTTTCCCCCGATCGTCTGCGGTTTGAGGAAATCGTATGGAGTTCCTCGTACGGTCAAAATTACGCCTGTCGGGATAAGGTTTTTGTCGACAGGCGTGACATGGGAGGCGAAAATCTGGACTTGTTCGGACAAGATGTCACCACTGTCATGGTTACCAAGGTTCCAATATGTATGTTGTGCTAGATTCACAGGGGTAGCCTGTTTTAATTCCCTGGCCTTCATCATCTCTCTGAACCGGTTATCCGATCGGAGGAGGTACTCGACGGTGACTCTAATTTCACCCGGAAATCCTGTAGAAAAGAAAATATTTGAATACTTAAGTTTAAGTAACTGCGTCTGCAAAAAATATGTGTATGTTTATGACAGAAAATAATCATGTTTGTCAATCATTTTCACCATCTTTGCTATCATAACCGAAGAGAAGGGAGGGTTCATCAGAATCATTCTTAATCTTCCTCACTTTTCAGATAACATCAGAGAATCCTTTAGGACCACCTAAAATTTTCCATCAAATTACAACACAAAGTATCATAGCAGCAAGCAAAGAATTTCGGATAATATGTTTTATCAGTAAATATTTAAGAGATTAAGTTTACCGTGAAGTGTGTTATTCCCATAATTTTTCGGCAGTTTATATTGAGCTCCATTCAAAGAACTTGCACCTCCGATTCGATTCGCGACCCGTCCGACGATGGATCCGAAGTCCGACTATGGATCCAAAGTATATCGTATCGTTCTTTCGATGTTTATGTCAAGTCATGAGTAAATAGAAAAAAAGTGTCTAACTATCAAATGAAGCGTTTGAAAAGGTGAAAGAACTGCAAATTGTTTCATTTAGGGATTTAAATAGTAGTTTGCTAGCAGTATAGTAATAGTGACGGCATTCGAAATCGCTATTGCTGGAAATAACAGTGTGAAATGAATTCACAACTGTTACAATCATATTGTATTTATCGCAGTTGCGGATATAATAAATGTTAATTGCAACCACGGCGAGTATTAAGTCATGATTTTCTTTAAATTCGCACAAATTATAAAAAGGTAAAGTACACAAATGGTCCCTCAACTTTAGAATATTATATTGAGTCATCAACTATTAAAAGTTACAAAATAATCACCTGACTATTCATTATATTCTAAACTAGTCATTTTTCGTTAAAAATTTGACGACCGTCTGAGATGGGTGTTAACCTGGTAGTTGAGATATAATAGTTGTTTAAGATTAGGAGACCACATTTTATCATATCTCAGTCAGCAGGTTAACATTCAGTTAGATTGTCGTTGATTTTTAACCAAAAAGGATGAGTTTGAAACATATTGAATAGTTGAGTGATCATTTGTAACTTTTAATAGTCGAGAGCCTTAAAAAGTAATTCCCTATAGTCGAGGGATTATTTTGTAATTTTTAATAATCAAGAGACTTACTAAATTAACATCTTATACTCAAGGGACTATTTATGTATTTTACTCTATATAATATAATAATTTTAATTGTTGCAACAAACTTTTTGTAACGAAATAATAACAAAAATAACGATTTGTTATTGTCGCAGGTCAATTACCGGTTAAATTAATATCTATCCATTATTATTGGTATGAATATGCTTCACACTATTTTCGGAAGTTGCCAAAACTGTTATATAACGGCCGTGATACCATTGTCGGTTCATTATTTAAAGGGTAAAGTATAGTAATGTTAACTGAATTTTTCTAAAGCTTTCATTTAGGTCCCCCAACTTTTAAAATTTGCAATACAATCCCCTAACATTTAGTCCATTTGCAATATGGTCCCTCAACATTTAGTCCATTTGTCAATATGGTCCCTGATGTAACTGTTGGGGACCATATTGCAAACAGACTAAATGTTGGGGACTGTATTGCAAGTTTTAAAAGTTAAAGAACCTAAATGAAAGCTTTAGAAAAGTTCAGTGACCATTACTATACTTTACCCTAATAGTTAATATAATGATATAAGAGAAGCCAACGAACCTCCTCTTCCCTCTCTTGGATCTGAATATAACGATGTATTCTAAGCAAAAATATCTCAAACCTCAAACCCTCGCACTACCACAGAACCCCTACAGTGTGACCAAAACTTTTAGGATCTTCCACTTGATCATCAATGGAGTCCTTCACTGCCACGAACAACGACGGAGAAGAAAACATTAATTCCTCGTCTCGCTCTTTCGACGACGATGTCTCAAACAAGGGAGCCCACAGTTCTTCCTCTTTCCCTCCTCCACAAGCTTTCCCTTACGATGATCTCACCGCCGATACTACTACTTACATCGCTCACAACCACATGCAGTAGGAGTCACAGTCAAAACCTTGGGTATATTGTCAATAACAATAACAACACTGATAATAATATCGACAATTTTAACGAGCAACCTTCGCCGGACGTTTATGGGTTCTGGTTTTCGGCGCCCAACGCTGAGTTCATGACCTCTTTTGGAGGGTTTGCGATGGATGGTAGTGGTAGTGGTCGTGGTCATGATGTTGATGGTTTTTTCGGCTTTGAAGGACCAATGTTGCCTCCGCCTGATCAGATGCAAAAGGAAAACTTCACGCGACGCGAATGGCGCCGGTTTGTTTCGTTTTCCCTTCTTTTCGTAATATCTCATTTCATTAATTGTTTTTAAATTCCTTCCGGTGCAGCTTAAACGCCATTCATCTGGAGGAGAAGGGGAAAAGAGAGGAAGATGCGAGATCAGATAATCACCGAAGTAGATGAGTACAAGCGATTGTTTTACGAGAAAAGGAATCAGAACTACGAAACTGATAAGGCTAACAATAGAGAAAGAGAGAAGGTAGAAGAAACAAGCATTTGTGGTTATCCAAATTCTCTTCACTTGTTTACGAGGCTGAAGATCTGAACTGATCTTTCGTGTTGTTGATATGCAGCTATACTTAGCTAATCAAGGCAAGTTCCACAAAGAAGCTCACTTGCATTACTGGAAAGCAATAGCTGAGATCATTCCTCGAGAGCTGGCGAATATCGAGAATAAGAGAGGAAGGAAAGACTCCGATAAAACTCATTCGGCGTCGGTAATTCATGGTCCAAAACCGGGGAAACCAACTAATCTTTCGAGAATGAGGCAGATTTTCGTTAAGCTTAAACAGAATCCTCCACCTCATATGATCCCTCCACCCAAACATGGCAAAAACGGAAAGGAAAATAAAGATGAAAAGGAAAGAAATGACGCCA
Source organism: Hibiscus syriacus (assembly GCF_006381635.1). Taxonomy (NCBI): domain Eukaryota; kingdom Viridiplantae; phylum Streptophyta; class Magnoliopsida; order Malvales; family Malvaceae; genus Hibiscus; species Hibiscus syriacus. The sequence goes on from NW_024063033.1 coordinate 133,184, forward strand.
AGAATGGGAAAGGTTCAAAAGCAGCAGATTCTGCTGGAGAAAATAAACCCGCTTCACTAGGGAAGGATACTGCTGCTACTGCTAATGTGGCATTGGACAACCAAAACCGGAGACTTCATCTTCGGCTGAGGCTGATAACAAAGTGAAACCCAATCCTGATGCTTCCAAGTGATGCCAAACCTTGATTTCCCCATTTTTTTTGGTTTTATTTTTGAGTTTCGGTTAGCTATTCCCAGTGGATAATAAGAGCTAACAGAGAGACCTTGGATGGGATTTTGAGTCTGCTACATCATCTGTACAAATTCTTTCTTGCCTTCTGATTTGATTTTGAAATTGGAGGGAAGCTTGTTGCTAGTGCATGCTTCACCTGTTATGACATTATTAACAAGCGCTTTTTCTTTGTTCAGTATTACATTCATTGAGGTCATTTTTTTTGGATAATTAATTTTTGGGTAAAGTATAGTAATGGTCACTGAACTTTTCTAAAGCTTTCATTTAGGTCCCCCAACTTTTAAAACTTGCAATACAGTCCCCTAACATTTAATTCATTTGCAATATGGTCCCCCAACAGTTACATCGGGGACCATATTGCAAATGAACTAAATGTTGAGGGACCATATTGTAAATGAACTAAATGTTGAGGGATTGTATTACAAGTTTTAAAAGTTTGGGACCTAAATGAAAGTTTTAGAAAAGTTCAGTGACCATTACTATACTTTACCCTTATTTAAATCCCTACCCCAACCGCAAAATAAATCTAAACCTATATGTGAATTGTATCAGTGATTCTCCGAATCTCCATTGACAAAAGATCAAAGCAAAATCATGATGAAATTGAAAACTGCAAATGCAATCACAAAACAAAAGGAGAGAAGAACTCACCTTATACACTTTGACAATATCATATCCAAGAACAATATCACCCCGTTTTCCTGAAAATTTGCAGGAAAAGGAAAATGAAAGAAAAATGAAACCCAGACAAGAAAACCGAAAACCAAACCAGACAAAAGGAACCAACCATGTTTATCTGGGATAGCAAGTGACATAATGGTCGCACCCCAGTTGGTGAAGTTAACAGACATGTTCTCATTCTTCAGCTCGTATATTCTGATTTTCTATTTTGATTTCTCTATGCGTATTCTAGTTTTTCACCATTGGCGAAACAAAAAGCAACCACAAGCAGCAAAGTGAAGAAGAAACAAAGCTTATGCATTTTCTCGGGAAAAACGACGATTGAGATTCACAGGGTATTTGGTGAGGAATTTATAGGAATAATTATTGAAGAGAAAACAAAAACAGATGATGACCGTGAAACCTAACAATAGAAAGCTAAAGAAAGGATGAAGTATATTTAGATGTCATAGCCAAAATATTCCAGCATCTTTAGATTTCCTATTTTTGAAGATAGGTTTTTATTTTCTTATAATAATATTTTAAAAACATTTAAAGAAATTTATTTATTTTGATTAATCTAAAATAATTATAAAGTACGTCTCTTATGTTCGAAACCGAAGCCTTTAAGGATAATAATCATCCCTTAAACTACTGAGATAGTTTGATTCGTGCTTAAAAAAACTTATTTAAAAAACATATAGTTTATATATATATATATATATATATATATATATATATATATATGTTAGCATGAGTATAAGTCAAGCGATAATAACAGTGTTTGTGTATGAGACTCACCTTCAATCTTCAATCATTTAATAAATGTATGTTTAAAAGTCTATATTTGAACATTTGAAAAAATCAATATCTAAATAATGTAAGATTTAAGAATCTTGATCAGAATTATTGATTTTGAACCGTTAAAAGCATAATTTGAACTTGATTAAACACATGTCAGTATGATAGTTAAAGGAAATTTTGGATACTTGAATCCCGAATATTTAAAAAGGCAACAACTGATAGAGAAATTCGAGTATCCAAAATTCTCTTTTACTGTCGTATTATTATGAGTCTGATCAAGTTTATTACTTGTCTTTGGTAACTTAAAACGAGCAAATTTGGTTATAAGATTATGAAATCTAACATTATTTTTTCTCAAATATTTAAATATAAATTTTTAAACATGCACTCATTAAGTGATTGAAGATAAGATTTATATATATATATATATATGTACATTGTCACTTAAGTGTTATTTGTGTTTGTGCTCATACTTACATATATTAAAGATATATGTCATAATGTTTCCCTTAACAACCCAACGACGAGCAGGATCGGTTTGACTTAAAATTTTAACTTGAAGATGGGGTGAAAGGTTTTGAAATAATTTGATTTGGAGTCGTTGTCGACCTTTGGGTTAGATAGGTCGAATACCTAAAAACATGTTTTTATGAATTTTTAGAAAAAACCTTTTAAAAGAAAAAAATGTATGCATTTTACCAAATATTCATTTTTAAGAGTTCGAGAGTCGATTACGCGTGGAGAATGATAAGCTCCCCACAATGCCCAAACTTGATATCTAAGCGATTATACGTTGTCTAAATATTGGAAATTGCGAGCTTGAACATATATTTAAATTACGAATCTTTTATTCATTGGAATCTATTTTGAAAAAGATGTCCTTTTAATTTAAAAGACTAATGGTGATTGCCATTCTCTTAGGTTAGGACAATATCTCGTCAATTTTCCAAATTAAAACAATATTGCCTTAAAATTTATTAAAAATCAAAGTACGATGACAGGTATCGAAGAATGCAATAGTTAAAAATGAATGTATTTAATGAAATAAGTAGAAACAACACATATTTAAAAAACATATTTATTTATTTATTAAAAATGATATTATTTAAAAATGTTATTCTTTTGTACGAACAATCTTCGAAAATACATTTCCCTTCTAGTCGGAAGACTTTTTCATGGATTCCCCACACAAAATGACATTGCCTTGATTTTTACTTAATTTAAAAATAGGATAATATTATATTAAAAATAAAAATCAATCGAATAAAAAGGAAAACTTTTGTGCAAACAATCCTTAAAAACACATTTCCCTTATAGCTGATAGATGTCTTCATAAATTGCTCTCAGGAAATAAAATCGTCGTCTCGTATTACAGTGATATTACCACTCATGATGTTTTTAAGAAAAATCATATAGTAATAAATAATATATTTAAAATAAGACATATAATACTATAATATATGTGTCGAAACGGTCCCCATTGGATTTTTAGGGCTTTTTCGGTAATCAATCCAACTTAATTTTGGGAACATGTCAGGTTTTAAAATAGACAAATATGGAGTCACCAATCGACCTTTGGATTAGGTAAGTCAAGACCACAATTACAAATAATTAATATTATAGATACTATAATTGTAAATAAATCAAAATTATTTAAAATATTAAAATTAGGGAATTAAATTATAAAATAAACAAAAGTAATGGTCATAAATAGAAAAATCACATAATCAAGGTACTAGAATGATAATTTAACCCTAATTACTATTTGGGATAAAAATTTAAATTATGAAAATTAAAGGACTAAATCGTATATTTACCCAAAACATATATAAATACAATTAATGACTAAAATAAAAAAATCTAAAATACAAATTAAAATGATTTCAATAACCAAATCGTAAAGATTACAAACTATAGGGACCGCAGGAATGATTTACCCATACGCTAATTACGTAGAAAACCCCAAAACGTCGTCATTTGGAGACACGACAACAAATTTGTTAATTTATGACAAAATTTCTATATGACGTTACATTTATCGTCACACAACATACTATAATGTGACGTTTTTTTATTTTCGTCATATTTATTGATTAATGATATATCTTTTATGACAATTTTAAAAATGGTCATTGATTTTTGTCACTATATGTTTGGCGCTAAAATCTTCCCACCAAATTTTTTGGTGGTAAACCTTTTAATGACATTTAGATAAAATAATGACGTAAAATCGTCTCCAATGAAAAACATGTAATAGTGACGATTTATTATAATGACGATTCAATTTGAATTAGTGGCGTTGCACATTTATCACTAATAAGTTTTATTCGTGATAATTTAATTTGTCATATTTTATAAGACGCTAAAAGTGACATTTTATTATTGTCACAAAAAATAGTTTTAGCATGACGAAATCAATTATTTGTCACTTGTTTTTATCTCTCTTTTTTATATGACGATTTTAAAAGATGTTATAAAATTATGTAACTTAATGTTATCAAATAAGATAATCTAACAACCTTATTAAATAATGCAATTTATAGAATTTTTTATTTTATTTTATTGACATTATTCTATATTAGATATCTCACATTCAAAGTTTTTTTAGAGTAAAACATAAAATAATAAATCGTAAAAAAGAAATGACCATATGTTTTTTATATATTATTATACTTCTATGATTTCACTACAACAAAGTTATCAATTTATGACGAAATTCTTATATGACATTGTATATAACATCACAAAATATTATTAACGTGACATTTTTTTTTGTTTTTGTCACATTTAGTGATTGATGTCATATCTTTAATGACAATTTAAAAATAGAACAATCATACCATTCCATGTGACTCTTGTTTTACCAGAGAAATGTTGATGACTTTAACAAGAAAAGGTAAAATGCATGTTAAGTCTCTCATGTTTTATTATTGTTCAATTTATATTTAAAAAATTAATAATTGGCACCTATTTGTTTATATTTTTTAATTAAGAAACTAAATTGGAAAGATTCATAAATTTATAGTTATAAGTATAAAAATTTTCAATGTTGGTTCAATTGTTGAAAATCCTAAGATATTTAGTAACTTGCTCTATAATTTAACCAAATTTAACTTTTATTGAGTAATTTCCTCCTAAACCACCGGTTTCAACATTTGAGCTAGAAAAAATTCTTTTCTTTAATGAGAAAAGACTTTAATTTAATAATGATATTTAAAAAAATAATATAATATATATGTATTATCTAATTCCCTAATTTTAAAGCAGAACCCTTTTTCCCTTTCAAAATTCTCCTAACCCTAAAACAATTGGTTTAGAATTGTAATCCCAATCTAATAACCCAAAAGTGTAGCAAGCAATGGCTCGATTTCATGGTGCAAAGAAATCAACTCCATACTTCCGTTGCTGGCTGACTGGTTACATTGTGGCCATTCACGCGTTTTCCTTGGTTTAATCCAGTGGTATGTGCCTTCAACCGGGTAAGTATATTTACTCTTATTTTTTTCCTTCTTTATTAATCGTCAATTTAATTCATTCTCCCTAAAAGAAATAAAACAATAATGGAAGATATGCATATATTACAGTCTATTTTTCAAAGCATTTACAGGAATCTTCCAATCTTATATGGCCCTTCATCAAATCAACCGAGTGGGTAATAATATTCAAAAGACCATATTTGCCCTTTTTTTCTTGATTTTGATTTGTGTTGTTTGTGTTTTTTTTTTGTTCGTCATAATATTTTTGGCTTTTAGTTAACCTTTTTTTTCCTGTATTTATAAGGTTTCATGATGGTGGCCGCCGGAAGTGGTGACCAAGAGGTAGTGGCAGCGGAGAGGCCTAGGAATGTGGTTGAGCTTGGGGGCTAGTTTTTGGTATTTTAGAGGGAAAATATTAAAATATAATGATTGTATAACTTTGGGTTTTTATTGTAAATTGTAAAAAGTATGTTTTTTATTATAATTGTAAAAAAGTATATTTCATTCTTGTAATTTGTAAGAAGTTTTGCTTTTTATTGTATTTTGTAAGAAGTTTTGCTTTTTATTGTATTTTGTAAGAAGTTTTGGTCTTTATTGTAATTTATAAGAAGTTTTGGTCTTAACTATAATTTATAAAAAGTTTGTCCTCGGTTGTAATTTATAAAATAATTTGTTATTTATTATCATTTATAAAAACTTTAGACTTTTATTATAATTTATAAAAACTTTAGACTTTTATTATATTTATAAAAACTTTAGACATTTAATTTAATGTAACTGTTTTTAAATTTTTCAAAAAATAATTTTTAATAATTTTTGTGACGATATTGTTTTTTTCATTTATATAATAAAATTATTATATTATTAGTGACGACTTGAATAATTAGTGATGAAATATTATATTATTTTGTGACATAATTAATTGTCACTGAATATAAATTATAATGTGACATTATTCATTAACGTCACTATATGTTTCACTATGCATGACAAAAATATAGATATCGTCACATTTGACATTTAGTGACACACCTAGGGTGACGTTCGTCGTGACACCAATTTTTATGTCATAAAAAACAAATAATGACATAAATGAAAGATTTAGTGACAATATTTTAGATGCCACAAATAAAAATATCTTTTGTACTGAGAGAGGTATTTATACCATTTAATCAGCCTTAAGGCTTTCAATTCTCTCGTTTTTCATTTCTGCATCGGTCACCGCCGTCCATCGTCTGTCGGTGATTCCAGCCGTCGCCGCTGTCGGTCGACGACCAAGAAAATACCCCAAATCAAACACCAACTTCACCTAAACTCGAATCCGACCTCCTTTCCTCCTAAAAACCCACAAGAAGCCCTAGATCTAGGTGTTTTACCTTCGGATAAATGGTGGTTTCTGGTGACGTTTGGGTTCCTCGGTAAGTTTATATTCTCTCTTTTCCTTTTTATTTCTACTGCTCTATTGTTGTTGGTTGTTGTTCATGGATCTCGCTATTTTTCTTCTCTTTTGTTGTCTCTTTTTCTCTCCATTTCTGTTCGTCTCTATACATTTCTTTCCAGGTGAGTCAAGTCCCTTTTATAGGGCTCGAGTTGCGTTGTTCAGACCGGTTAAAGGAGAGATATCCAGTGAGTCATCGGGGATATGGTGGTGACTCACCATAGGGGTGGCTAGGTGCATTAAATGCACCCAGATTTTCTGGATCTAGTCGGTGAGGCGGTGGCTGCGTGGTAAGGACTGGGTGAAACAACTAGAGGCAGCGACAACGGGCTTATTCTCGGGCTAAGGCGGTTAGCCGACATAGCCCTAGGGTTATAACTAAACCATAGGGTTTCATCTAGACTAATCTGGATTGTTGGATCTAGGTAAAATCCAATAAATGAGGAGGCTGGCAGTGTATTGCTTGGTTAGAAACCCTAAATGAGTTTTAGGCTTCTCAGGTCGATTCTAGGCCTGGACCGAGTTCTAGGCTTGGATATGGTTTGCTTGTATTGGGCATGGACCGGGTTTTGTAATACTTTATACTTATTACTTAATAATAATAATAATAATAATAATAATAATAATAATAATAATAATAATAATAATAATAATATACAATGTAGGATGAAAATGACTGTCTACAGCTGCCCCTCTTTGCCAATTTTTATGTCAACAGGAATAGAGAAAAGATGAAAAAACAAGGACTTTTCGTCCAGTGACTTCATGTTTTGATGAGAAATCTACTCCATTTTTCTTTCAGGGGAAATCAGACCTGATTTCTTCCTCTTTTGGGTAGTCAAATCAATTTTGGAAGACGTGTCTTTTCCACTATTCATTAAGGGGAGATCAGACTTGATTTGTCCATCTTTTTTGGGTAGTCATATTAATTTTGAAAGACGTGTCTGCTCTACTATTCATTCAGGGGAGATAAGACTTGATCAATGCCTCTTTTTTGGGTAGTCAGATCAATTTTGGAAGACGTGTCTGCTCTATTATTCATTCAGGGGAGATAAAACTTTAGAAATTTTTAGAAAACAAATCTACTCCACTCTTCTTTTAGGGAGATAAGATTCGAGAAATCTTTGGAAAATGGGTCTGCCGGGAAGACCAAATCTAAAATTAGAAGAATCTGCTCCATTACTCTTCTCTGATGATCAGACTTGAGATTGATTTGTTTCACTACTCTTTCGGGAAGACCAAATATGAAATATTGAGAATTTGTTCCACTACTCTTCTGTGGTGATAAACTCGAGATTGATTTGTCTCGCTACTCTTTCGGGAAGACCAAATCTGAAATATAGAGAATCTTTTCCACTACACTTTCGTGGTGATTAGACTCGAGATTGATTTGCCTTGAAGACCAAATCTGACATAAGAAGAATCTGCTCTACTACTCTTCCGTGGTGATCAGACTTGAAATTGATTTGCTTCGCTACTCTTTCAGGAATACCAAATCTAAATTAAGAATGACTTCTTGACTTTGTTGGGGAGTCATGAATAACAAAAATTGAAAACATCCTACCCGAAGGTCTTATGGATGGCCCAAAGGACTTATCATCTTGCTCAAAATACTAACATATGACCCGAATGATTTAATCATCATGCTCGAAAGAATTACTGATGGCCCGAAGGACTTACAAATTTTGGAAATAATTTACTGGGTAAGAAACTTTGGTAATTGCTTTCTTACTTTTCAAGAATTTCATTTTTTTAAATATTAAATAAGAAACTTTAGAAATCGCTTTCTCATTTTCATGTGAAAATATCATACCCGAAGGTCTTACGGATAGCCCGAAAGACTTATCATATTGCTCGAAAGACTTACAGATGACCCGAAGGATTTAATCATCATTCTCGAAAGACTTACTGATAGCCCGAAGGACTTACAAATTTTGGAAATAATTTACTGGGTAAGAAACTTTGGTAATCACTTTCTTACTTTTTCAAGAATTTTATTTTCTGAAAACATTAAATGAGAAACTTTGGTAATCACTTTCTCATTTTCATGTGAAAACATCCTACACAAAAGTCTTACAGATGACCCTAAGGATTCAATATCTTGCTCGAAAGACTTACAGATGACCCGAAGGATTTAATTATCATGCTCGAAAGACTTACTGATGGCCCGAATGACTTACAAATTTTGGAAATAATTTACTAGGTAAGAAACTTTAGTAACCGCTTTCTTACTTTTCAATAATTTCATTTTCTAAAAACATTAAATGAGAAACTTTGGTAATGGCTTTCTCAGTTTTTTTAAAATCATGTGGAAACATTCTACCCGAAGGTCTTACAGATGGCCCGAAGGACTTATCATCTTACTCGAAAAGACTTATAGATGAATCAAAGGATTTAAGTATCATGCTCAAAAGACTTACTGATGGCCCGAAGAACTTACAAATTTTGGAAATAATATACTCATTAAGAAACTTTGGTAATCGCTTTCTTACTTTTCAATAATTTCATTTTCTAAAAACATTAAATGAGAAACTTTGGTAATTGCTTTCTCATTTTTTGAAAATCATGTGGAAACATCCTACCCGAAGGTCTTACAGATGGCCCTAAAGACTTATCATCTTGCTCGAAATACTTACAGATGACTTGAAGGATTTAAGCATCATGCTCGAAAGACTTACAGATGGCCCGAAGGACTTACAAATTTTGGAAATAATTTACTAGGTAAGAAACTTTGGTAATCATTTTTTTTACTTTTCAATAATTTCATTTTCTAAAAACATTAAATGAGAAACTTTGGTAATCACTTTCTCATTTTTAAAATAACTTAATGGTTGGGTAACATGCCCCATTTCAACATAATGCTTCTTCTGTGGATTGCGTCCATCTATTCTTCAGGTCTTGCCTCTCCTAACGTAATTTATGTATTTAAGGTTTGAATTCTACCTTATACTTGTAAGGTATCATAAATCTTCTCTTTTCATATGAAGATCTATAAAAACCATGTGTTTATATGAATGCAATTAAATGTATCAATGTATTGTATTTGTTTTATGTAAATGATGTTCTTATGAATGCATAAACATTTATTCAATCATCATTTGACTCCAAAGTGGCAGACTCGATCTTCTTCCACTTGATCATTCCTTTCCAGGGTTTACTTCAAATATTACTGTAGCAACTTATAATTTCAAGCTTGCATTTCTGAATAACCATCTAATCAACTTATATCTTTGTGTCTTCTTTACCCCTCGTTCACATTAAAGTTTCAGAAAAGATGTTTCAATTCTAGAATTCTTGTTGCAGTCATAATTATGACCTTGTTGCCCTATTTTTCCCCTGATAAGATTGGCTTTCTTCGCCTGACTTGTGTAGAAATCCAATATGGTTATTATCTTTGAAAGGAGGATCTATCATCTTGGGAGAGCATCATCTGTTCTATTTTGACTTTTGAAACACATCACATGGAGGATTTATCCTAATTTCTTTCATGTCTCCACATCTAAGTGGATCTCGAACAAGGCTATTTGTACCATATCATACTGAGAAATTTATCAATAGCCCTTCGTTTAACCTTAGTTGGCTCCACTAGTTTCTTGCTGTTAAAATTCCATCGTCTATTATAAGGAAAGAAATCTTCATCATTTCTTACTTTTAATCACGGGGTTTCATAAGGCAACCTTCATCTTAGGTCAAAAAATGGAAACACCATATGATCGTAGCATTGGTTTAGCATCATAACCACTGGTTTGTAAAACATTTGACAACACATTCATCATTTCCTGTATCTTTTGCCTAGATTTATCAACCAGGAAACCTCTTTTTATAGTGTTCAGGGATTTTGTATAGCATTACAAGAACACCAAAATTCATTGGGAATACAAGTGGAACATTTTGGCTCACCAACATTAATGTATGTGAAATCACCATAATAATGCAACTGTATGATGTACAAAATGATCATATATGGTAAGATCCACTGTCACCGTTTTCACCATTTTTATTCTTCATACCTTTCTATCTCATTAGAAATATTCACTCTATTTAATGATCTTATATTCCTAGATGATATGGGCCTTCAAAAAATGCCCCAATATTTATTATTTCTTGATGATATGGGCCTTAAAAAAAGCCCAACACTCCAAGTTGTAAGGCTCACTCTCAATGTCTGTTTAATTTGAATCTTATGATCCCCGCAAGGTCTGGTTTTGGTAATTCCCCAATGTGGGTACTCGTGGCTCTCTTCATGCCCAAATATCTTAATCTTGAATGTTCTCATTATGGTGTCACTAAACAATAGTGTTGTCAAATAGCTTGAGGGCTTCTCTTCATGTTGCCATGGACACTTAAGAAGTTATCAATCCTTATTCTTGACAGGTTGCTGATACAAGGGAGTATTACAAGTTTTAGCCTCCAACCCTTCTGATCTCTCAGACCGCTTGCTTTCAAGAATGTTAAGTTCTTCATGTTCTAACATCGCTTATTCTTTTTCTCCCATAGAGGCAGAATAGACATCACATGCTTCAAGGACCTTTCTTATTTGAGATTGTCCTGTTTGAAAATGTTTTTCTCCTTTCTTTTATTTAAAAAAATCAAAGAATGAAAGAATTTTGTAAAGTATTACTCTTTAATTTAGGCTCACAATTGAATCAAATCATAAACATTAGTTCAAAGAATATCAAAAGAATCAACAACTCTTTTAATATTTTCAAAATTATAACTCTTTGAAAAGTGTCAAAATTGATGGGTTGGCTTCAGGTTGGCCTTCCTATTTTTACGATTTTAGTAATGAAATATGTATTTTCTTTTTTGGTCATTGTGAACATTACGAGATGCCTTTTTTTCTTGGCTTGGTATTTTAACCGGATGTGGACAAAATGACGCAACTAGCATATTCAATTACTAGACTTTCTATAACACTTCTATTTCAGTTTTCTGAAATCATCCATTTGTACAAGCTTTGTAGACTCCTCTAACAAAGGCAGTGCAAAAATATCGGTCTAAAATGAAATTCTTGAGTGCTTGTTTGAGGTTGACTATAACAGGTGTTCCTTAACTCCCTTAGTCCATCTTTACCAAAACTCCTTATTTAGTTTGCCATTGTTTGGCTAGCTAAATTCAATTTTATTATATATATATATATATATATATATATATATATATTATCTTTATCAGACTAGCTGAATCTTATCCATAAAGCTGGGGCGTTTAACCAATTGCTCTAGAGGGACAACTCAAGCTTAATTGTATATATTATAATCACCTTTATCACGCTAGTTGAATCTTATCTATAAAGCCGGAGCATTTAACCAATTACTCTAGAGGGACAGTTCAAGCTTTATTGTATACATATAATATTATCTGGGTATACGAATTCAATTTCTTAATTTTGTTAATAAGAACCTGTTATAGTCTAGGTGTTGTTGAAAGTAAAAAAATCTCATAATTAGAGTTCAATTTCCAGGCAACTAACCAAAACTAGATTCACCTACTGGACTATTTCATATGTGAAGATTATGATCATCCTTGAATGTCCTTAACAGAAGAGTAGTCTAGTCAGTTTTGCAATGTCATACACAAGAGATACCCATGTTGCCCGCTCCTATTCATATCTGAATACCAAGCCTCTTGTTCATTTAATTATAAAAGGAAAAGGCTATATTTGTAAGAGAAGGGTATAGTGCTCGAGTGTAAGGTTAAGGGTCCTTGTTTTCTCATTTTTCAATCTTGTCACTTTGTCAAAGATTTATAACTCTAATCACTTAAAGAGTTTTTAATTCAGTTGATATTCAAAGAACTGCAAGATTGCAAATTTGATTCAATGCTTACCATCTTTGAAGCAACAAAAATTTATTTAAATAATCTTACAAAAAGTTGAGAAATGAAAAAAAAAATTCAAACAAGATGCTCTAAAATGAGATAAAGCTCCATAATGGATGAAATGATATATTCCTAATTATGATGCCCCATTACATATCTAATGCAATGGCACTTGACTCAATTGGATGCTATCCATCATGCTTTGATGCCCCACTTGAGTTCGTTATCCACTGTTCCACCAATTCTTGTGTCAATGTCCCATTGTGAACACTATCTTGATCATAGCTTTGAGCATAAGGGTTTGGTGACACTTTCATTGGCCTTAGTGTGATGTATTGACCTTTAATCAAATGATGGTACATATCTGAGATAGAAGTTTGGAATACTTCCAAAGTATTTCTCGATCGTGAGACTTTCTTTGATTGGTCCAAACAACTAATTACTCATTTTCTTTTGCGGTTACAGGGGCTCTGGATGTGACATTCATTCACATCATCATCTTTCACTTTTTGATCGGTTGGGCTTTTGGAATTGACTTTTAAGTTTCCTTCACTGATTGTATTTTCAATTAATTCTCCACTTGTAATATACTCGAAGTCATTCGTCGAATTTGTCAGCATTAACTCAAAAAAAATGAGTTGGAAGGGAATCGTGAAACATATATGATATTTCTTCTTCTAACACGAGAGGTTGAACTTGTTGCCACTCCTCTTCATCTTAAGGCATACTCATTAAATCTTTTATTGGCTTTCATTCTTATTCCTTGAAGATCCTTACATTTTAGAGCTAAGCCTTTAACATGCCGATATTACCCCAAAAAAGCATCATCTAGATCGACCTATCTCTTGATCTGCTTACTGTTCAAATGGTTATACCATACTATCGTTGGCCCAGCGAGACTATCATGGAAGGAGTGAACTAGTAAATTATCGACATTTAGGTACCATTCCATTTTTCTATAAAATATTCTCAGGTGGATTATGGGACAACTGGTGCCATCATATTTCTCAAAATTAGGTATCATAAATTCATGTGGGATGACCAAATATTGGACCAAGCTGAGCTCTCTTACTTATAATTCTTTGTGGGAGGTATTAATATTTTTCACAACTCTAATTGCTTCCTCCACCCGCTTGAATCCCTCCTCATTTTGCACATAATTAATGCAACTATTCTTTAGGTTGAAATAGGATTCCCTAGGGTAGGCTATCCTTTTTGACGCATTAGTCTGATAACTCTGATGTTCTTTAGCAATTATCCTCTCTTTATCAACAGTATTAGTTGCCATTACCTGGATCATTTGATTCGATTCATCTTGTATATATCCCGATGGTTCATTCTTCGTATTTTGTTGTAACACGTCCAACTGCTCTTGTAACTGATCTTGTGATTTCTCATGAAATTGCTCGGTTGTTTCTATTTGTTTGTTCATGATGATGAGATAATAGTATGAATGAATAATCTTGGTATTATTGTTACAAAACCCTCATATATTATTTTCATGCTCTTATAATTAATGCATGTAACAATACTTAAATTAATAAATGTAATGCAAATGCATGTATGCAAAAGGTATCATTCCAGAGTGATCATCTTAAAACAACTTTCATTTAACACAAATAGCTTCAGTACATCAAACAAACTTTACATATAAGGGATAACTTTCACTCCTAACTTCTCTACTTCTCTCAAAAAGTCAAATTAACTTCCAATCATGCTCAGGTGTTAAGTTGTCAATTTGTTTTAATTCTCTCGTAAAGCCAGATAAATCAACTAGTTTATGAGCCACATTTCTTTCTTAGGCAGTAGCTTCCTTTATGACATTGTCTTTTTCCTGCATCTTTTGAGTCAATTCTCGGAGTTGTAGACAATGTTGTTCAGTTTCCCTATAAGAAAATCCTTATAGCTTCTAAGTTCATGCACAAGATCTCCATAATCATCTACAAACTTCATTAATGTCTTATTTTTGGCCCTAGTGTCATCTAGTTCAACATCATTCTCACGCTTGTGGCGTGATATCAGGTTTCCACAGTGGCTATAACCTTATTCAACATCTGATTTTTGGTTTTACATCTTCCAAAATCGATTATGGATGTATTGCTCCTTTCTTCTGCAATCTGTAAATCATGAAAAAAACTTCTTGGCTTTACCTTCGTGTGTCTTGCAATCATTTTTTAGTTTAATAACCCCTGTTGTCCACTCTTCTGGGGTATTTCCTATACTAACATTTTGAAAGATTAAACTGATCCATTGTAAACTATTACATATGGCTTCCATCTCTGTACTCAGTTTATCTTGTTCATTTCTCAGATGACGTATTTGAGCCTCATACTTCAGCAAACATTCTTTTTCCTGAATGCCTCTATTGATACTCTTACCTTTGAACACTTTTGGTATCAATCTAACAAGACTATCAGTTACCAAACTAGGTCAATCTTTTATCTCGAACTTTAAGATTTCATGATCCAAAAGATGTTGGACTCGATGCTTGAAGGCGGTGCCATTCTCAATGGAATCCCCTTGATCTCCGGCATGATATTTACAATGAACATTGATGTCATACCAATTTGGATACAGAGGTTGCCAAGGTTTCACATAATGTGGAGCCACCTCTCGGGCTTCTAGTAGCTTCTCGTACAATTCCTTATATGATATAGGATAAAATCAAAATGAGAGCTACTTCTTGGGTTAGATTGAACTTGAGTCTCTGACGTTGGGAGAAGACTTTTAAATACCAACTAGCTTTGATTACATGACTTCTTTTCATTTATGGAAACTTCTACAGTTTTCACCATTTATTTGGTATCTCCATACAACTTGTTGATACGAATGGTGATCGCTTCTGATCCCCCATATTGACTAGGATTAATAGTCCCTTGTATATCTGAATCGCATGATTGTTTTCATTGACCTCGTTCTCTTTTTGTGCAGAAGTCTCTTTTTCTAAAGCATATATTCTATTCATTATTTTGGACATTTTCCCTTATATTTCTCGTATCTCCTTTTGTTCTTCATTGGACATACGATATTTGGGTACAGAGCTCTCCATTATCCTCGGAGTTTCCCTAGGATGCCATTCCCTAGTTGCATTATAGTTTATTTGATCGTGAAACCCTTTGTCCATTATGATAACCTTGTACTTAGATGACCACTCTCAAATCAACACCTTTTGATTATGTCATTATCATGCAATGCAAGCAAAAAGAAAATAACAAAAAAACACAAGTCAGTACAAATAACAAAATTAATAATCTACTGTAAAAGAAAAATGTAAATACATAATAAGAGACAAAGAAAAATAAGTCAAAAGGAATGGTTAATACTAATTAATTGAAAGAAAATATCCTATCCATCGTGGTAATGCTTCGTTCAAAATATAAATCATAACCTTATGTTTTCTAGTTTGCATACTTCGCACAGAGACCTAACCATATAATTTTCTAGTTCTCATGCTTCTTGCAAAAATAAATAAATAGATTTGAGGGAAATGTTAGAATAAGTTTCCCTACGTACATAAATTATGTATAAAACAGGTAGAAATTCGGTACTACCAACAAGGTACTCGAATTGTCCTTTGTCGGTGCCCCCTAGAGCCTACCAGACCCTCAATCCTCACCCATTATAGGTTAAAATGAATTGAGTTGAATTCGAGAGGTTTCATTTCCCCTTGTCCATGCTAGGAAACTCGATGTTTTACTCGTAAACATGAGGCATGTACATCATAGAGGTTACTTGCTAAAGCCCATGCGGAGAAAAATAATTTTTCTCACGTAAGCGTAACATTCACCCCTACCTAATGGGACAGAGCACAGTTAGAAGGCTCAAACTATTTTAAATGATCATAGTGTGTGAAGGGAAATTCAAAATCCTTTACCTCAATCGCAGAACAATCAACAAAAAAAGGTTATAAATCTGAAATACAAAAACTAATCACATTAGTATGACTAAAAAAATGCGATGTGATGCAAACAAAATCAAAATTTAAATATCATTCGTATTTACCATTTTCAACTAAAAAGATTACGTATAATCGATTATAGCTTGACTCTCTAAAGAAGAAGTCCCCAGCGGAGTCGCCAAGCTGTCGAAACGGTCCCCGATATCTTTTTAGGGCTTTTTCGGGAATCGATCCAACTTATTTTGGGAACATGTCGGGTTTTAAGATAGACAAATATGGAGTCTCCAATCGACCTTTGGGTTAGGCAAGTCGAATACCTAAAAATATATTTTAAAATAATTTTAAGAAAAATAATTTTAAAAGATAAAAAATTGATCTGTTTTTGACTAAAAATTCATTTTGAAAATGGGTTCGGGAGTCAGTTACGTGTGTGGAAGGATTAGCACCCCCACAACGCCCAAAAATTGGTACTTACACGATTATACATCATCTAATTATTAAAATTGGCAAATTCGAATAATATTTAAATTATGACATTTTTTAGAAAAATAAAAAATATTATTTATACGATTAATCTTTGAAAATATCTCCCTAGTCAATTAAGGGGATATTTTTATAGATTTCTCGTACAAAGTAGTATTACCCTAAATGTTAGATGCAATGAATATATAAAATAAATAAAAATAAATTTATTTAAAATATAAAAATTTTATTTTATTAGTGTAATCTTTAGGAATACACTCCTTGTTAGTTAAGGTGCATTTCTATAAATTACTCAAGTAAAATAACATTTTAAAATATTATAATTAACAAATATTAATAAATATATAAATACTGGATTAAAATAATAACTATGATAAATTTAGGGATTAAATAATAAAATTACAAAAGATCAAGACCACAATTATAAATAATTAATATTATAGATACTAAAATTGTAAATAAATCAATATTATTTAAAATATTAAATTTAGGGAATTAAATTATTAAACAAACAAAAGTAATGGTCATAAATAGAAAAATCACATAATCAAGGTATTGGAATGATAATTTAACCCTAATTACTATTTGGGATTAAAATTTAAATTATGAAAATTAAAGGACTAAATCATATATTTACCCAAAACATATATAAATACAATTAATGACTAAAATAAAAACAAAAACAAAATCTAAAATACAAATTAAAATGATTTCAGTGACCAAATCGTAAAGATTACAAAGTATAGGGACCATAAGAATAATTTACCCATACGCTAATTACGCAAAACCCTGCCAAATGGTGTCGTTTGGGGGGGGGGTATTTATACCCTTTAACTAGACTTCAGGTCTTCAATTCACTCATTTTTTTATTTCTGTAAGCTCTGCCTCTCTCTACAATTCCCTTACCGGAGAGAAACCGCCCACCGCTGGCCACCGTCCGTTGGTGATTCTGGTCGCTGGTCGCCAGTCGACGACAAATATAATACCCCAAATCAAACTCCAACTGCCCCTAAACCCGAATCCGACCTCATTTCCTCCTAAGAACCCACCTAAAGCCCTAGATCTAGGTGTTTTACCTTAAGAATAAATGGTGGTTTTCGGTGACGTTTAGGTTCTTAGGTAAGTTTCTATTATCTCTTTTCCTTTTTATTTCTACTACTCTATTGTTGTTGGTTGATGTTCGTGGATATCGCTGTTTTTCTCCTCTGTTGTCGTATCTTTTTCTCTATGTTTTTGTTTGTTTCTATCCGTTTCTTTACAGGTGAGTCGAGTCCCTTTTATAGGGCTCGAGGTGTGTTGTTCAGATTGATTAAAGGAGAGATATCCGGTGAGTCACCGGGGCCATGGTGGTGACTCACCATAGGGGCGGGTAGGTGCATTAAATGCACCCAGATCTTCTGGATCTGGCCGGTGAGGCGATGGCTACGTGGCAAGGTTGGGTGGAACACCTAGAGGCGGCGACAACGGGCTTATTCTCGGGCTAAGGCAGCATCCGACATAACCCTAGGGTTATGATGAAACCCTAGGGTTTCATCTAGACCAATCTGGACCGTTGGATCAAGGTAAGATCCAATGGCTGAGGAGGATGGTGACACATTGCTTGGCTAGAAACCCTAAATATAAACCTTAAATAGGTTTTAGTTTTCTCAGGCCGATTTTGGGCCTGGACCTGGTTTGCTTGTATTGGGCCTGGACCGAGTTTTGTAATACTTTGTTCTTATTATTTATTTATTAATAATAATAATAATAATAATAATAATAATAATAATAATAATAATATACAATGTAGGACTAAAATGATCGTCTACAATATTTAAATGGAATATATAGTATATATAACCCAAATAATAAGTTTGTAACAAAGTAATGAACAATAATAATATAGGGGCTAATGTGAAACAAATATAAATATACATGCTAACTGAAAAAAGGAAACTATGGTAACCAGGGACCAAATCGGAAAGAAAAAGAATTACATGCTTGACTCAAAAAGCAGTAAAATAAGTGAGAACAACTAACATAAGGGACTAAATCAAATTGAATACAAAACTACACAGCTGAAATAAAATCAAGGGAAAATAGTATAGCTAAATCAGCACACAAATAAATACAAAAGCTAAATAGGCATACCATAGGGATTAAAATGGAAGAATAAAATATTAGCAGCTAAAATCAAAATATTCAACATATGCATATCAAGAGGCAATAAGGACTATAATGTAAAGAGAAGTAAATAGGAGGCTGAAAATAAAAAATATTAGCTCATCGTTAAGTGGCTTAAATAAAATATCACAAGAAAAACATGGTTCTAGTAAAATATTATGCCACGCGGGTTAACAACCCTCTAAATGATGCCATATGGGGCGCATATAAGAGCCTAAGTCTATGGCAAAAAATGGTCTAAAAATCTCATTTCTTCTCAGCCAAAAAATCCAAAATCCAAAACCCAAAAGCTCTCAACTCTCTCCTCTCCTCTAGAAAGTGACGGGGGTGTCGCCGCTCAAGTCACTGAGAATTGACACCGGCGACTGGGTAAACGACCAACAAAATGCCCCCTTTTTAGAAACCCCAAACCTAAAAGGCCTATAAAACTCTTTAAAAGCTAACCTTTCACCCTAGATTTAAGGATTTTCGGAGGATACCGTCGTTTCTTCAAGGGTTATAGTTCTCCGACGACAGTGGCTCCAACAGAAAAGGGAAGTTTTCTTCTTTTTCCTTTTTTTACATGTTGGTTTTCGGTTTTAGTTGCTAAACACCCTCTTTTCTCTATGCTTTTTTGATGGATGAGTGGTTAATTTTTTTTGCTTTCGTTTTCTAAAAAACACTCATATTTGTTGCTGATTTATTTTATTTCTCTCGCTTTTTCTTTTATGAAATGGATGCCTCCTCTCAAAAAAATCATCTCCCCCATTTGATTTTGGTTGCTTGTAGGTTATACAAACCGAGAGAAATTGTCATTTTTCTCTCTCGTGCATCGTAGGACATTTTTGGCGAACTTCTTTGCCACTCTGACCTCTACATGGAGGCGCTCATTCCCTCTACAGCACTATTCATCACGGAGGGGGACCACGGGGTAGACACGAGAGACCGAGGAGGGGGACCAATTGTCCCTGGGCTGATGTGGCAAGCGGTGAAGGCGTTCGAGATGCATGGGGACGATCTTTTGGCGCGTGGTGACTAGACGTGGGGCTGTGCTATCGTGGAGGCTCTAGAGAGCTCTAGACCACCGGCTCATGAGCGAAACGCCATCTGTTGGGGTGGATGAGCTCAAAAGCCTCCACGTGAGGGCCATCCGCGACAACTGGACCCAACTTCCTTAGAACGTTATGGAGGGTGGTGCACCAAAGGATTAGGGTTCAACCCTAATTTTAATCTAATTGAATCTAGATTATTAGATCAAAGATTGGATCTAACGAGTGAGATGGACTCCTGAAGTGTTATCCTTGGCGGTAGTTAAAGTAGATTAGGGTTTCCAAAACCCTAAATTCTTTTTTAGATCAATCGAGCTTCATGTAGCTTGGTTTGAGTCTGGACTGTTGTGTTGTAATTGATATCTGGGCTGCAATAAAATAAAAAGGGTTTTAGTATATATATGTTTATATTACTATATATATATATATATTTAGCCGTTTTAGTGTATACTAACACAAATAATTTTAATATTAATAATAATAGTAATTAATAATAATAATGAGCCTATTGCCTATACATATAAAACTAACCAAAGTAATAAACCTAAGTTATTTACTAAATATATATTAATATTAAATATATTTAAAAGTAATGCAAATTGATTAAAAAACTCGAATACAAGTTTAGATTAAAATCCAGACAAAAATAAACATCTATATAAATCGTATACAGTTATTGATTTTGGACAAAAGTCATACATATTTTTTATTATTTTTTTAATTTTATTTTCCCCCATAAAATAATAAGTATACCACCAGGCACCATGTAGTCAAAAACATGGTCCATAAAATGTGCTTTTAAAGAGCGCAATTAACGTTACGTGTCTTTATTTTGTATATGTAATAAAAAATATTATATTTTAAATAATTCTATTTAAGTGTTATTTTGCTAAATAATTAACAAAATTTATTTTTAATAAAAGTGTCCTGAAGATAAGATAGCCATTAATTTGATTTGAATATGGACTAATGCCGTGCAAATTAGTTCACACAAAACTGATGAGATGTTGCCAGAAATATCATTTCAACTTTTCGAGGGATACAACACGTCTATATAGCACTTTAGTTGTTTATAGGTGGCATCGAGTACCTCCGCATCTAGACATTACAATAGAGAATGACGAAGATGTCTCCCACTAGACATTGTGTTAAGGTCAGTAATTTCCGCCAACATTTATACCAGAGCATCAAAACACTCCTAATTACCTCCAATGTCAAACATCGCATATTTACTAAGAATTGAGAAAGCAACAAATCTTGAAAATTTTACGAGCGTATATCTAGGGACGTAAAGATAACTCCATCAGAATTTAGAATACTAATATGGATACATAAAGACGCAGAGATCCTTTGCAACACAAGTGTCAATACACCTTCGACATCCTAACAAATTGAGTGCCCCAAATACTCCTAAAAGCCCGACAAACATGGAGACACCTCTCATACCCACTAATACAACTTAGGGTTACCTATAAGTAATGCTGAGTTACCTTCGTTATAGTATGCCTTCACACACTAATTGCAGCAACACTGAGCCACTTTCGTACCCACAAAACTGTAAGCTACCCCTAAAGGCTCGACTTAAGAATAAAGATCTACACAAGGGGTCGAGATGCCTCCACCATGATAATTAAGACGCCCTTTTCTTTTTCACTTTCCGTGTAGGTACACGTTGAGATGCCTATACACCCAACAAAGTGTGTTTCCTACATGACTCAGAAGTATGGAGATGTCCCACACCACAAGAGTATGTCTTAAATCTGGCAGAAGGAAATGAGAGCTTCCACTGTAACAGAGTGTCGAGATGACTCCTCTTATCCTTCAAGAATGCTTAGGCCTCCCGAAATATCCTTTGGAGACAACTATCCTTCATCTTCACAAAGGATACTTTCATCCCTATATTGGCGTCAAGATGCCACCACCCATATTTCGAATTTTCCCGAAATATGTTTGACTACCTCCTCGTTCCTCTAGGGAGAAGTCTTTGAGTCAGCTACACGTACACAAAACCTTTAGATAAGACTTCTAATACACCCACAAAACCTACTAGAATAAAATCCAAGATTTGACTATCATATCTATCTAATATGCTGACCTACATATAATCATAATAATCTTATATATGGTGCTATCAGCTTAAGACCATTATACAACTGAGGAGGGGGCTGGAACATCATCAACACCCAATCTCATTCTTTTTTACCGACTCTGACTAAAAACATTGTTGAACGACCACAACTCTTCATCCTAACCAAAGAGGATGAACCGTTAACGGCCAATCAAATCAATTTGTTCTATTCAACCTATAGTAATTAAGTTATTAAACATCTATATTATTTTATTAGTCATTTTTTAATCTTTACAAAGTATGGTAATAAAGTGCGGGCATTTCTCTAGTTTGGACCATAAAGATTGCTGTAAAAACTATCACATCGTAACATCTGTCATCCTCTCTTTAGTTTCCTAATTTTGGCCTCAAGGAAATCATCTATAAATTCCTCAGCAAATCCTCTGTGAATTCCCATCGTATTTTATCTCATAACATGGATAAGCTCTGCTTCTTGTTCCCTTTGCTTCTTGTGGTTCCTTCTGGGTTCGTCAACGGCAAAAAATCGAAAATAAAAAGAATTTAAAAGTCGAAGTATTTGAGCTGAAGGCAACATATCTGCTAAATTCACCAACTATGGTGCAAGCCTCATGTCACTTGTTATTCCTGACAAAAATGGTTGGTTCTTTTCTTTCCTTTCCTTTCCGGGTTTCGGGTTGAGATTTTATTGTCTGGGTTGAGATTTTTTTTCTCGTTTTCTCCTTCTCTGCAAATTTTCAGGTAAACCAGGTGATATTGTTCTTGGATATGATTCTCCTGATGCATATAAGGTGAGCTTTATAAATACATATTGAATGTTGAAATAAGGGATACCATCGAAACTAATTGATCAAACACCCTGCAGAATGATGAAACATACTTCAGAAATGTGGTCGGACGAGTCGCGAATCGAATCCGAGATGGAAATTTTCATTGAATGCAAGGAATATCAACTGAAGCCTAGTGAAAATGGGAAAAAACAAGCTTCATGGTAAACTTAATCTCTTAATATTCACTGATAGAACAAGTTTCTGAAATTCTTTGCTTGATCTTGTGATATATCGTGTTGCAAAAAATTAGGTGGCCCCGGAACAATGGCTCATGTTATCTGGGAAGTGAAGAAAATTAAGATGTTGACGATCCAACCATTTTATTTTCTTATGATAGCCCAGACGGTGAAAATGGTAAGAAAAAATATGATCATTTATAATTTTTTTGAAATAAAGCGTTAGTATTATATCTAAAGAAGGCAGCCAAAACTGCTACAAGAGAACATTAGTATCAAACAAAAACTCGATACTCAATCACGAATACCGCAAGTTATACATAATTGAGAATTTACAAGATCCTCCTATCAATTTCCTTCCCAGAAAGCTTAATTAATATTCACAATATCTCTAATACAATCCAAAATCTCCTCTTCCTTTCTAACCAATACTCCAATCAATCTTTTATTTCTTTCCTTCCCTACAAAATAAATGAAAGCACCCCAAACGATACTAAAAGGAAGGGCAATGAGAGACTTACCCTTCAAATAGGAACACGTTCAATCCAACTCCATCATCCATGACATCGCTGCTCTCCTCAGCCTGCAAAAACTAAGGACTCTTTTCCAAATTCCAACAGGAAAGGAACATTAAAAAAGCATGGTCTCTAATCTCAGCAGCTAGACCACATAACATACAAGTACTATCAACAATAATCCCCATACGATTTAACTTGTTCTTGGTAGCAAGACGATTCAAATAGCAAACCAAGCAATAATTGTATGCTTAAGCATATGTATCGGAAACTAAATCAATCGGTGCCAAGGAACTTTGATCCCTCTAACCCGCATTTCATCCAAAATCCCACGATTACTTGCTACCCTCAAACCACCACCAGCAAGGATAGAGCATGCTTCATTCCTCATTAAAATGATTTTTCTTAACCCCAAACTCGATGACCCTTTAATCTTACAATGACGTGGGTCAGCACCTTTAATTACATATGAATGCACCCACGTAACCTACGAGGATTTTTATAATTGCAAATGACTGATCACAAGGCAATAAATTTGATCTCCGATTCATTTTACTGCAGGATTCCCCGGTGAGGTAAAAGTCACCGTCCGCTACCTAATCCGTTCCGATCACCGATTCAAAGTGACAATGAAAGCCAAAGCTTTAAAACAAGCCACCCCTTTGAATCTAGTGCAGCATACATATTGGAACCTTGGCAACCATGACAGTGGTGACATCTTGTCCGAAGAAATCCAGATTTTCGCCTCCGAAATCACGCCTGTCGATAACGGTCACATCCCCACAGGTAAACTTGAACCTGTGAAAGGAACTCCATCTGACTTCCTCGAATCGAGTGTGATCGGAAGTCGAATCAAGGAACTTCCGGAAGGTTACGACATAAAGTCATAAACTATGTCATCGAAGGTCCCGACGACCCCGTCAAGATGAAGAAAACAGCAACGGTGAAGGATCCGAGGTTGGGGAGAGTTATGAAACTGACTTCGAACCAACCCGGTGTGAAATTCTACACCGGAAACCTGATCAACGATGTGAAGGGAAAACGAGGTGTGGTTTATAAAGCTCATGCGGGACTGTGTTTGCTGACTCAAGGCTTTCCTGATGCAGTAAATCACCCAAATTTCCCTTCCATAATTGTTTCACCTGGAAAGCCTTACAAGCATAAAATGCTGTATAAGTTCTCCATTGCGCCGGACAAAAATAAGAAATCTGATGGGAAGAAATTAGAAAATAGAAAACTCATTTTAGAAGATTAAAATTTAATCTAAAAATGTAAACTCACAAAGATTTGATAATACAAATGAAAGAAATTATTTCAGTTTTAGTGAAGAACGGAGATGAAGAATTAAGAAGAGAAAGACGAGACAACAGTAAGCCCTTATATATCGAAATTATATTAGCTTACTTTGGATAATTAATTTAATATTATATTATTAAATTATAAAAAAATGTTTAAATTTTACCGTTAGATTGAGATTAGAGAAAATTAAAATTTAAAAATATTTGATAAATTGAAGAATAAAATTTGAATAAAATAAAATAAAAATATGATTAGATTTAACTCAAAATTAAATGAATGAAAGAAAGGAATAGAAAAATAGATGGGAAATTGAGAATTTATAGGATTAAAAAAATGTTAGTTTTACAAGGTGAAGAGTAAGTTTCACAAGGCTCGGTATTGACTTTATTAACTCACGTGAATATATCAAGAAGTTTTATTGAAGATCACTTACATGGGATAATCATTTAGTTTGGACTTGTGGTGATTGAAAAGATAAATCCTTAAAATTATTATGAAGTTAGTTTAGACACTATTTGGGAGGAAATGAACAAAAGATTATTCTAAGGCTACTCGAGAAATTTTGATAAGATGATATATTTTATTAAGGAAATTGTTGCTATTCAATTAAGGGGTAGAAATCTTAATAGGAATGATATTGTTAATATTACTCCTTATAATCAATGAGGTATAGATTAATTGATGTTTTTGCTCTTGTAAGTAGGTGTTATTTTGTAATCACGAAACTTGTTGATTTTTATAGCGGTCCTCTGTTATTTAGGTAATAAAATTGAATTATCAAAAAAAAAATTACAAAGCTAAACTGTTTTTTATAACACCTTCTAGTACAGAATTAAGCTAAACTAAAAAGCTAACAACTTTTCAACCACTAGCTAACCATCTGACTATAAGCAAGAACATGACGCGTGTGAGTCCTATATAATTCCTAATATTTCCCCCTGCTCCTTCTAGTCTTTTTCTTCAACTTAACAGGGCAACACATGAACCTTTTCTCTAAAAGCTTCAAAGGCAACCTTAGTTAAGGGTTTTGTCAAGCCATCTGCGATTTGAAAGTTGGCTGAAACATAGCTAACAGGGACCTAATTAGCTGCAACTTTTTCTTTGACAACGTGTGTGTCCAAATCGAATGCTTCGAACGAGCATGATACATCAAATTTGCGCTCAACGCCACAACATTAGTGTTATCACATCAAATAATAGGTTCATCACATCTCTCAATTCCCAAATCAACAAGGAGAGCATCAACCCATGTCACTTCAGCTGCAACGTCAGCAATGTTATGATACTCAGCTTCCATTGTTGACCGAGACACTGTTCGTTGCTTCTTCGAACTCCAAGCTACAAGAAAACCACCTACAAACACACCATAACCAGACATTGACCTGCGGTCACCAACGTCACCACCCAGTCAGCATCAACAAAGGCAATAATGTTCAACCGAGTGACATCAGGAGAAAAAACTAGGCCGTAGTTCAACGTTCTAGCTAGGTAACATCGAATTCTCTTCACATCTACAAGGTGAGCCTCACATGGGGCATGTATAAACTGCGCTACCTTGTTCAAACTAAAGGCCACATCCAGTCTAGTATGACATACATATAGCAAGGCTCAAACAATACTACAGTATTCAGGAGCGTTAGAAAGTAGATCACTGGGCTGCTTAACCAGTTTCGACGCATCAATCATTGGCGTGGGCGTTGCCTTGTCCATATTCGTTTTTTCAATAAACTCCAATATGTACTTCCTTTGACTGAGAGCAAGAAAGACACCAATCCTCTTTACCTCAATACTAAGAAAATAAGAGAGTGAGCTCAGGTCCTTAAGCGAGAATCGACCATTGAAAGTCTTCACCACATCATTAATCTCAACATTTGAATGCCCTGTAAGTATTATATCGTCGATATATACCAATATGTACGTACAATATATAAGGGAAGCATGTGAGGATTCTAATCAAACCAAAACAGAGCATGTATAGCCGAAAATCATGTACAATATTCTGTCAATTTTTCTATATTTGGAGAATGGTTTTAAGGCTAATTTCCAGGATTGTACAACTTTTGTATATAATTTCAATCATCTATCAATGAGAAATGTAGAAAATTATTCATTGAAAATTACTGCAAAACTTATTCCTTTACATGGTATCAGGAGAGCCAATCTCTACTGAGTCCCCGATCCAAGCCACTCCCATGACTCCCTCATCCGATCAAAATCCAACCTTTACTCTCATTACCCAACCTTCTTCTGCAACTGATAAACCACTTATTACTCTTAACATTACTGCTCAACTCAATGAAAAATTAACTCCCTCCACCTTTTCTCAATGGCGTGCTCAATTCGAAGCCCTTCTTATTGGTTACAATTTACTCGACTATGTTGAAGGCACCCTTCAGTTCCCCTCTTCCGTTGGTACTGCCGCTGATGCGCTGCACAAGACCCATTGGGTCCGACAGGATAAACTAATCCTGAGTGCTATTTTAGTTTCCACATCTTCTTCAATCACCCCCCTTATTGCTACGGCAAAGACCTCCCATGAAGCTTGGAAAAAGCTTAAAAATTTATATGCTAGTCGATCTCGAACTCGTGCTATGCAGTTAAAAGAAGAACTCACACTAATTCAGCGTGGAAATCGGTCAATCACTGAATATCTCCACTCAGTGAAGGCATTGGCTGATGAAATAGCCATCATTGATCATTCCATTTCGGATGATGACCTAACTCTTTATGTGTTGAATGGTTTAGGTCCGGATTTTCAAGAAATAGCAGTGCCTATTAGAGCCCAAGAATCTTCACTGGCCTTTGAGGAGTTACACGGCCTTCTGGTTGGACATGAAGCCTATCTACGACGCTTGGAAGCTTCAATGCAACAACTAGTTTCTTCTGCAAACTTCACGAAGACGAAGCAGTCTACGCAAGGGGGAAATCAATCTTGGTCCTTCAAGAAAAATGATGCTGCACGTGGAACTCAAGGCTTCATCCCAGGCCGCAATAATCATGGAGCCCAACGTGATGGGCGTCGCTCCAACAATAATTCTGGAAAGCCCAGCAATTCCAATCGACGTTATCAACCCAAATGCCAACTTTGTGATCAGTTGGGACACATTGCAAAGTACTGTCCGAAATTTAACTCCCATAATGTTTCTATCAATTGTGCCACCTCTTCCAATGGAAAGGACAAAAATTGGCTACTTGATTCGGTCGCATCTCATAATATCACGGGTGATCTTTCCAATTTATCTATTAATTCTGAATATGATGGAACTGACGAAGTAACTCTCGGTAATGGTTCAGGTTTGACAGTCTCACACATTGGCTCTTTGTCTTTGCACTACCCTCACCGCACTTTTATATTACGTGATACCCTTTGTGTTCCAAACCTTTGCAAAAATATAATTTCCGTTCATCATCTCACCAAACAAAACAATGTCATTGTTGAATTTCACCCTTTCTATTTTCTTGTGAATGACAAGATAACGGGGGCGATTCTACTAAAAGAAGCATGTGACAATGGCATCTACACATTTCTGGACTCAATGGTAACATCCAAAAAGGTTGCTAATGTGCATGAACGGACTTCTATTGATGGTTGGCATAAGCTTCTTAGGCACCATTCTCTTAAAATTGTTCATCATCTTGTCAAGAATTTTTCTCTTCCTATTTCATCCAATAAAAATTTGTATTCACTATGTCATTCATGTTCCATTAATAAAGCTCACCAACAACCCTTTTGTGTCAATAGTCTTCAAAGTCATGAGCCCCTTGAACTGATTTACACGGATGTGTGGGGTCCTGCTAGTTATACTGGAATTGATGGATCACGATATTACCTTATTTTTATCGATCATTATACAAAATATATATGGTTTTATCCAATGATCACTAAATCCAGTGTTTCTCATATTTTTCCACATTTCAAAAAGTTTATTGAAACTCGCTTTCAAAAATTAATCAAAACACTATATTCAGACAATGGTGGTGAGTATATTGCTTTGAAATCATATCTCTCACTTCATGGAATAACTCACTACACCACTGCACCAAAAACCCCGCAACAAAATGGTGTCTCTGAACGTCGTCACCGTCATCTCGTTGAAACATGCCTTACGCTTCTTCATGATGCAAATCTTGATTTTTCTTATTGGCCTCATGCCTTTCAAACAACCTCTTACCTCATAAATAGACAGCCCACACCCCTTCTTCACAACAAATCACCATTTGAAGCTCTTTTTGATAAAAAACCAAATTATTTAAAATTAAAAAAATTTGGTTGCCTTTGTTATCCCCTCACCCGGCCCTATAACTCAAATAAAATGCAACCCAGATCGAAAGCCTGTATCTTTCTTGGTTATTCACCAACTCAAAATGCATACAAGTGCTTTAAACCACAAACCAAAAAAATATTCTTTTCACGACACGTGTTGTTTGATGAGACCAAACACCACTCCAACACCCTTCAACCTGTCTCTTCCGCCTCACTCGAAAACACCCATGACCCTCAGACCCTCAGACCCTCAGACCCTCAGACCTTACGAAAGGTCCTCCTGCCATTGTCACGTACTCCCCAAGTAATTTCAAACCCCCTATCTCTTTACTTCATGATTCTTTTCATGCCCTAGATCACACCATCTCTAATCCGAGTCCTCCTTTAGATGAAAATAGGAATGTTTCTTCATTAAATCTCCCACCACCTCCTCCTATTATCTCTATGGTTACCCATATAGGTACTGATTATAATCCCTTAAATCCGAATCTCGCAAACCCTTCCCCAATAAATAATCCCCCTTAACGCACTCGCAACATGACCACACAGTCAATGAATCAAATTTTTAAACCCAAACATATCCATACTGTGTCCAAATATCCTCTACCCCCGACCATTGAACCAACGAGTATGAGCCAGGCCATCTCTAAACCTCATTGGCGTGAAGCCATGTCCACTGAACTCACGGCTCTAATGAAACATGGGACTTGGGACCTAGTTTTACCACCTTCCAACTGTCAACCCGTAGGCTGTAAGTGGGTCTTTCGAGTAAAAAGAAAAGCAATGGACAGATTCAAAGCACTTCTAGTTGCTAAGGGGTATCACCAACTCCCTGGTGTTGATTACAAAGAAACATTTAGTCATGTGGTTAAACCAACAACTATTAGAGATGTCTTATCTATTGCTGTAATGAATGGTTGGGATTTAAGGAAATTGGATGTCAACAATGCCTTTCTAAATGGTAAATTGACCGAAACTGTTTTTATGGCACAAACCCCGGGATTCAAAGATTTGTCCAAACCTCACCATGTTTGCAGGTTGAACAAGGTGATTTATGGGCTTAAACAAGATCCATGGGCATGGTACACTGCCCTAAAAAATGCCATCATTCAAATGGGTTTTCAGAATTCCAATGATGACTCTTCTCTCTTTATTTATAGCCAAGACTCCACTCTTTGTTATTTCATAGTCTACGTTGATGATTTACTCATTACTGGAAATAATTCAACTATTGTGGCCAATATTATTAAGCAGCTGGGTGATATGTTTTCTCTCAAGGATATGGGATCTCTTCATTTTTTCTTGGGGATTGAGGTCATTCCTACTCGGGCTGGGCTATTCCTCTCCTAGCATAAATATGTTCGTGAACTTTTAGCCAACACCAGTATGAGTGGTGCAAAAGATGTCTCCACACCTCTCTCTACGACAAATTCTCTTCAACTAATTGATGGTACTGCTGCTGTGGACAGCTCCGAGTTCCGTAAAATAATTGGAAGCCTTCAATACCTTTCCTTGACACGTCCAAATATCTTTTTTGCAGTCAACAAACTTTCTCAATTCATGCACAAGCCGACTACAAATCACTGGACATCAATAAAAAGGCTTCTCTGCTACCTCAAACAAACCATTTTCTATGGTATTCAGATTCACAAAGCTGGATCTTCCATCTTAAGGACATATTCTGATGCCGATTGGGCTGGAAATGTGGATGATTGAACATCAACCTCTGCCTATATTAGTTTTTTGGGCCCTAATCCTATTTCTTGGAGCTCAAAGAAACAAAGGGCTATTGTGCACTCCTCAACTGAGGCTGAATATCGGGCATTAGCTAATGCGGCTTATGAGACAATGTGGTTGTCTACTCTTTTCAAGGAACTATATTTTCCAATTAAAGAATCTCCCCAGCTGCTATGTGATAATCTTGGAGCCACCCATCTCAGCTTTAACCCAGTAAATCACTCGCGCATGAAACATGAAACATATTCAGATCGACCTTCATTTTGTGCGTGACTTAGTGCAAAAAGGAAGCCTCCAAGTTAAACATGTCCATACTCAAGATCAATTGGCTGACCTGTTAACAAAACCATTGTAAAAACCGCGCACGGAATTGCTTCATAACAAGATTGGTCTTGCCGATGGAAGCTCAATCTTGTGGGGGCGTATAAGGGAAGCATGTGAGGATTCTAATGAAACCAAAACAGAGCATGTATAGCCGAAAATCATGTACAATATTCTGTCAATTTTTCTATATTTGGAGAATGGTTTTAAGGCTGATTTCCAGGATTGTATTTTGTAACAATAGCTTAGTTTTTGCCTTATGTTTTACTTGTTTCCTTTTCTTAGCTGTACAACTTTTGTATTTAATTTCAATCATCTATAAATGAGAAATGTGGAAAATTATTCATTGAAAATTTCTGCAAAACTTATTCCTTTACACAATAACCATTCATTCTTCGCACAAACAAGGATGCATCAACTCTCGACTCCTCAAACCCTAATTCCAACAGACACCCTTTGAGCTTGTCATGCCAGTTTTGCGGTGCCTGTCGAAGACCATACAATGCCTTTTGAAGTTTGCAAACCAGAGGAGAACCATCTGAAGGATGCATCAACTCTTGACTCCTCAAACCCTAATTCCAACAGACACCCTTTGAGCTTGTCATGCCAGTTTTGCGGTGCCTGTCGAAGACCATACAATGCCTTTTGAAGTTTGCAAACCAGAGGAGAACCATCTGAGGCATATTCTTCAAATCCCGGTGATTGTTGCATGAACACATCTTCATTAAATCTCCATTCAAGAAAACATTGTTGACATTGATTTGCCTCAAGGACCACCCTTTGGGAACAACCATGGAAAGAACAACATTCACCATCGAGAACTTAATGACCGGACTGAACGTATGCGTTAAATCTTGACCACACACTTGAGAGAAGCCATTAGTCACAAGCCTAGCCATTAGTCACAAGTCTAGCCTTGTAACAATGAATGGAGCTCTCATGATTCTTTTTGAGCTTGACCAACTACTTGCAACCCACAACACTACGACATCGGGCAATTTGAATTCAACATTAATCGCCTCAGTCCACTTCGAGATCGAAACGTTTCACTAACAATGGATGGCATTGTAATGTCCAGAAATGACGTGTATACTTTGGGTTTTTGCTACGAGTCATCATGAAATGACGATTTTTGTCCAACATGTCAATCGGTTGACTGATTAATGCATTGGGACTCGAACAAGTTCTTGTAGCAGCTATTACATCACTCTGAGAACAAGCTGGGCTACTAGTAGGCCCATCTTTAGCTCCACCAATATCTACCACAACAGGGTTATTGCGATGAGCAGTGGAACCAGCATTGAAATCCTTACTAATGTGGTCACTACCCGACATGCTGAGAGACTCATGAGCAACAACACCACGTCCATCAAACTTGCTCACATCCGTTACCACTTCAAGCAACTTATACGCCACTGTAGGAGTAGAGCCATGCTTATCATAACTCACATCTGCAAAGGGAAAACATCATTCATCAAACATAACATGCCTTGAAATAAACACACGCCCATCAGTTTCAAGACATTGAAACCCCTTTTGTTGAGGACTGATCCTTAAGCACGGATGTGACCGAAACTCTAGTTTATGACGATTATATGGTAGTAAATGGGAAAAACAACGACATCCAAACACCCTGAGCATGTTGTTGTCCGACTTTTTCCCAAATAGTTTTTCAAAGAGAGATACAACTTGGAGAAACTTTGTTGGCAGTCGATTAATGAGATGAATTGCCATGATGACTCCAGACAAAATAGTGATTATCCTGCAAGCGCTCCAACAGATGATTCACAAGAGAAAATTCACCCAAAAAAAATACAGAGAAAAAAAGTCTCTAGGGTTTAATAAAATATTATCAAATCAAACAATGCCAAAATCAGTCCACAAGCCGGACTGTTATAGCCAAAAATCGTCTTTATTCGAATTT
The DNA here is from genome assembly GCF_006381635.1 of Hibiscus syriacus. NCBI lineage: Eukaryota > Viridiplantae > Streptophyta > Magnoliopsida > Malvales > Malvaceae > Hibiscus > Hibiscus syriacus. The sequence goes on from NW_024063033.1 coordinate 166,334, forward strand.
TGCCAAAAATAGCAAAATCCCAAAAATCACTCTAAATTGAAATTCGAAATAAAATAAGCAATCTCCAAAAAAATCCGGCCTAAATCGGATTTAAATTGACTTCCTAATTGACAATCGAAATATTATCATAAATAGTAAAAAATATCTAATTCTAGTGATTCGGAGGGGAAAACGGCAGAATTTGAGGTTGAAAAAAAGGCCAAATAGAGCGTAGATGTAGAGAGCGTGCGCGTCGAAAAGAGCTTTCCAGATTGGGGTCTTATGCGCGATTCTGACAACTGTAGCCAAAGTTATGGCCAAAAGACTGAAACATACTCAAAACGACCCCTATGAGGAACATGTCGCAATCAATTCCCGCCTTTGCGCTGATCTGCCAATTCATGGTATCTCAGCGCCATCAAGGTGCAATCTGGCAGCTCAGCATCATCTGTCTCGGATCCCCCTGTATCACATGACAATCGCATATGCCCAAAACTGAACAAATAATAACATCTGAGCAAGCAACATAAGCGCAAGTTCCACAACATGCCTATTTTTCATTTCAATGACACCATTATACTTCGAGGTGTGAGGGAAGGTGAGTCGATGAGAAATTCCAGCCTTAGCCAGTTTTTGAGACAAGCTCCCCCAGTCACTCTGAACTGCCAAGATCTCCGAGCCAAACTGAGTTCTAACATGATGTTGAAATAATCGAAAGGCTTGAATTACATGAGACTTGTCTGCCAGCTCGTAAAACCACGTATGGCGAGTGCAGGCATCCATAAAACTTACATAATAACAAGAATGATTGTAAACAATATGGGATGAACCCCATAAATTAGTAAACACTAGATTTGAATTATAGACTGTATAAAAGGAGAATTATAGACTGTATTTGAATTAGAAAATGGCAACTTATGACTCTTTCCCATATGGCTAGCAACACAAAACTATATTAATATCTTTTGTAACATTTACATCAATTTCTTTGCAAACTTTTTCTAAGGTTCCATGTATTGGATGTCCCAACCTCCTATGCCAAAGCTCGTGCAAATTATCTGAACCGGAAAAAATATTTACTTCAGCTGGAACACATCTATCCACCATAGAATCAAAAACAAAAGAATAAAGACCATTGTTCTCTTTCCTCACAACAAGACTTCACCATAACCTTCATCCTGGACACAACAATGAGTAGTATGAAACTCAAAGTAAACCGTATTATCTCTAGCAAGCTTTGAAATGGAGAGGAGATTCTTGGTTATCTTTGGTACATAAAACAAATCATTTAATACCAAATGATGAGTGTTCTAAATCGATAATATATGATCGTTAATTCTTCAATCGTGTGGATTTATTACTGTTGATTTAGTTGTATTATGTTTATTTTCGTACAGTATCTTACTTTCCATAATTAGCAGTAAAAAGGGCTCATTCTGCATTTTTTTATTATTTGGTCATGATTGGAGACATGGGCATGACACTGGGCATGACACGGTGTGACGTGACAGTTTCTAGAAGGTGCAATCAGTAGCAGTTTTCTAAAAGATATAGTCAACACCTTCTGGAAAGTGGACGGACATAGATATCTTAGGAGATTTAAAGTTTGAATTTGAATAAAACATTTATAATTATATTTAGGATTATTTTTATTCCATTTTTTATCTCTAGGATTTTAGTTTAAATATTTTAAGAGTTGTCTTTTATATTGTCCATGTTTTTAGGATTTTATAGTTTAAGAATTACCTTTAGAATTTATTTTAGGAATTATCATTTTCTTGTTTTTAGGATTTTGAAGGCTATAAATACTCTCTCAAGGTAAGCCTAAAAACACATTCAAAATTCATTCTTATTCTTTCATATGGTTTAATAAAGGTTTCTTTTCTTTTTCAAAGTTTTTCTTTGTTTTTATTTTTATTTTTATTTTTAAAGATGCTAAGTGTGATTGCCATACTTAGCTAATTTCTCCATAGCCAAGGGCTGAAGCGATGACACAATCCCTATTATGAGAATTTAAAAGCACTAAAATAACTTCGATTTATTTTCTCAATTTTTTGAAGAAGTAAAATTTGTAATCGACCTATTTTTTTAAAATTAAAACGTTTTTTAATCAAAAAGAGCTTGTTAGTTCGGAAGTTGTTTTGATTTATATTTGGGAGGAAGAATCTCCTGGTAGCGAGTTCAACTTCCAGTGAACACACTTAGCGATGGTATGCTAAGGGAAATTGAGATTAGGCTCGATTCTCATTGAGACAACATAGTCCGAGTTGGGTTTTTCATGATCTATAAAATAGGTTGGTGCTAGCGATGATAGTCATAGTTAGTCTCCGTAAAGGACTGATATCCAAAAATATATTTTGGGTTATCGATTCACGAGAGAAAAAAATAAGTTACAGGGGTTGGGCCCTGTAGACTGGAACCGACAAATAACCGAAGCGAAAAATTATTCCGATGATCAATTGGAATTGAGGCAAAAGCTGAAGCCTGAGGTTAATTTCAACATAAGTTTTCTTTATCTGAATCACTTTAAATTATTTTTTTATCCTTATCTTTTATTTTAAAACAATTTTTAGACACCCCATTTAATCTCATCTAAAACTTTACCTTATCTCGTCCTTATCAAAATCAGAAAGTTCACTTCATCAGAAACTCCAGAGTTCATATGGATTGACCCTGCTTATCTATTCTACTATTTATTTATTTATTATTAAGAAGTCGAAATTATTTTGACAGCAAAATGAGAACTGCCAAAATTGGCGCCATTGATGGGGACTTAGGCTAAAATAATTGATAAAGTTATTTATTTTTTATTTATGATCAGGAGTAATCCTAGTGATTTGGTAGAATTTGATCCAGAAATCGAAGCTCGATCCAGATGAATTCACGTAAAGAGACTTCGAGAAAAAAAAAGGAAACGACAACAGGAATAACTGGAGCATTCAGATTCAAAATTAAATCCGGAAGGATCATCTTCCTTTAATAAAAATGAAGAATTGATAACTGAAGATACAGTAGGCACAGAGAACACGCCAGATCCAATGACATATCAGACGATTCGACAGTTAGCTGCGGCACCTGCCGTACAATATCTCTGCATCACTTTTCCTCAAGGCTCAACTTCGCTTACTATGAAAACGAGCCTTATTTATCTTATTCCCATATTCCATGGGCTTCCCAATGAAAGCCCACATAAACATCTAACAGAGTTTCATATGGTCTGTTTAAGCATAAAACCTCAAGGAGTATCTGAATAGCAAATAAAACTATGAGTTTTCATTTTTTTTCCTTTATCTAGTTTAGCCAAAGAATGTATATTTTATTTACCTCCCAATTCTATAAATACTTGGGCTGATTTAACTCGAATATTTCTTGATAGGTTTTCCCAGAAGCAAAAACAAGTGAATTACGGAGAAACATTCTGGGAATAAGACAAAAAGATGGAGAATCACTTTACGATTACTAGGAGTGATTTAAAAAGCTTTGTGCAAGCTGTCCATAGCACAAATTATCCGAGCAAACACTCTTCCAGTATTTAAATGAAGGGTTGCTTCTAATGGAGATGAAAACTATAGATGATGCTAGTAGAGGAGCTCTTGTGTAAAAAACACCAGCAGCAACAAGAGAATTAATTTCGACAATGGCTGACAACTCTCAGCAATTTGGAACTTCAAGTGAACCCAACCGACGGGTTCATGAGATAAGTATTATTTCCTTATAAAACAAAATCAATAAATTAACTGATGTAGTTAATTCTTTGGTTGAAGGAAAAATTAGACCAACAAAAGTATGCAGAATATGCACAATGTCAGACCATCTGACAGACTATTGTCCAATTCTATAGGAGGAAGTTGGTGCATAAGCAAATATTGTAGGAAACTTTCAAGGACCTCTCCAAAGACCCTATAACCCATACTCCAATACTTATAATCCAGGACGGAGAGACCATCAAAATATGAGTTATGGGCAAAACACAAGGTAGAATCAAGCCTATCAGCAAAGCCCCCCACCAACGTTTCACCCACAAAAATCCTCTCTGCAATCCATTGTTGAAAGTTTAGAATTTTCCCAAGAAAAAATCCAAAATCAAACTGAGGCCCATCTACAAGAATTGGATAAACAAATTAGCCAACTAGATCAAACCGTGGGAAAATTAGAAACACAAGAAAAGTTACATTCACAAACTGTGGTAGACCCACGGGAAAATGTTAGCGTCATCACCCTCCAAAGCAGTACAGTTGTCAAGCAACCAGTCCCAGAGTATGTAGGCAAAAATCCACCAAGGAATGAAGAAGATCTGAAATCTCAAATAGAAGAAGAAACAGTTAGTTCAGATCCCCCTAAGGAAAATAGAATTGATGCAAATCCTCAAAGAAAGAAGAAATAAGTTTCAAATCCCGATCCAACACCATCTCCCTTTGAAACTTCACCACCTTTTCCTTCCAGGTTAGTAAAAAGAGACAAACAAGCTGAAGATAAGGAAATTCTAAAGGTATTCCGAAAGGTTGAAATCAACATACCCCTTATTAACATAATCAGAAAAATACCAATGTATGCTATATTTCTTAAAGATCTTTGTACCACTAAAAGAAGACTTACGGGAACAGAGAAGGTAAATCTGGGAGAACATGTCTCAATAGTTTTCCAACGAAAGTTACCACCAAAACTGAAAGACCAATGTATGTTCACAATACCTTGTAAAATTGGCAAAGTTGGGATAAAACGTGTCATGTGTGATCTTGGCACCTCTATTAATGTGATGTATTTCTCTGTTTATAATATGATTACTAATGAGCCTTTGAAGGATACAAAAATATCAATTCAGCTTGCCGACAGACCTGTCATCTACCCGGAAGGACTCTTGGAAAATGTGCTGGTAAAGGTAAACGACTTAATATTTCCCACTGATTTTTATGTAACTGACATGGAGAATGATCACACTAGTACTTCTTCCGATATTCTATTGGGGTGTCCCTTTCTAAGTACTGCACACACAAAATATTGGCGTAAGAATTGGGACTTTAACCATGGATTTTGATGGTGAGATCGTTAAATTTATCGTGTATAAGAAAATGAAACACCCAGACAAAATGGCGAGTATAAATTATGTTGATATTATTGATCCTTTGGCAAATGAGTTTGCAGAAACTAATGTATATTTTGATTTATGCAGGGAGTTAGAAGACTACAATAAGGAAATCAGAGAGTTGGAAAATTTATTTTCTGTTCATTCTGATTTATATTTGATTCTTTCTAAGTCTAAAGTTTTTCATTCCGTTTTGCAGGCACTTGAGATAGAGCTGAAACAAATGCCGAAACACTTAAAGAATGCTTTTTAAGGACTTCACTGGTAATTATTTCAGATAAACTTTCAAAGCTAAAAAAGATCCAAAGAAAAACCTATGAGAATGCTAAATTCTACAAGAAGAAAATGAAAGAATTATACGATCATAGAATTTCTCATAAGAAAGTTCTTAGTTGGAAAAAACGTATGAAGTGGATGAAGTATTTCTCTTAGAACCTGTAGTCTGAACCAGGTCATCGAGCTAACGACGTTAAACAAAAGCGTTTTATGGGAGGCAATCCATTTTCAATTATGCTTCTTTAATTTATTTTTATCATTTTTGTTTAGTAATATATTTCCTCTAATTTTTTTCTTTTAATTTTTAGGTACCCGATGTTTTTAAATCAAGCTTAAAGGAGGATTTGGAAATCTTCATTCTAACAATGTAAAAATCAGACCCCTCGATCAGTGAAAATCATTCAACATTAAATCCGGGGAGTATTCTATTCCTTGTCTCGTACTTTAATTTTATGTTTTGGGACAAAATGCCTTGAGTGGGGGGGAGTAGAGTCTAGGTTGAATTTTCCTTTGTTTATCTCTATGTTTTGATGCTAGTATGTGTTGGATGGATTTGCGAAAAATTCCACTGAATCTCTTTGTCTTGTTGAATTTTTTTGGTATGACATGCTTGTTTGGGAACACAAAATTGTTTAGCGTAAGATATTCTTGGTAGCGGATAGCATGATTTATGATCGAGTGAGTATTCTTGTGATAGTCCATTATTTTGATGGTTGAAATATGTTTAGCTCAATACATGAAAACATTTTGGTGAGATTTGAGTCTTTACGAGCATATCATTTTGCTCTCATTTTGTTGGATTGAGTGTGTCGAATTTGACATTGGTATTCTAGAACCTGCATTTTAAATACTATCAAGATTACACATGAACATGATGCTTAAAAATAATTTGGGCACCTTAGGACTAACCACTCCGTTTTCCCCACTAAATTGCCTACCCATTCATTTTCCCCTAGTTAACCACTCTTAAGCCTATACCTATTCCCATTCTTTGTTTTCAACACGTTTAAAAACTCCCGTCATTTTATTTTATCCCTATTTTCTACCCTTTTCAGGATAAGTGAACAATTTATCCGGTGTATGATAATGCTCTATAAACAAAAGAATTTTTGTGGTGTTAGAAAGGAAGTCATGTGTAAAAGAAAAAAATTCCTCTTTAGTTTAAAAAAATAGCAGTTTGAAAAAGGAAGAAAAGGAAATAAGAAAAGGAAACAAGCAAAGACATGAGAAAAGTGGAAAAACAAAACAAAACAAAAATACAGAAAAATCCAGTTCAATTCGAAAGGAAATGTGTTGTTTGATGGTACTTAGTCGATTGATGGAGTTGAACTTGTTATTTGTTAGTTCATTGTCTTGAATTTTAGGCATATTATAAACCTTTTCTCCCACTTTTACCTAAGCTCTGTTACAACCAATAAAAGAAGCTTTGATTTACGCATTTTTTTATTAGTAGTTGAGATTTGATTTACATGTAGGCTTATGGTAATATCGTGTCGGTTCTGACATTGAGCGTTTCTATACCCCAAACACATTGAGTGATTTGAGTGAATCCTGGTAAGGTGTTGAGTTATGTGGCATTGAGATTGATGAATGAATAGATGTTACAATTGTATTTAACTTGTTCTAATTGATGATGTTTAATTGATGAATGAATGAATGAATGTTCAATTGATTGTGGTATCTACCTTGCCTCATCGAATGTGAGACTTGTCAAAGAGAGGTAAATAAAAATTTTGGCTGATTTGATTATATCATACTTGAGGACATTCATTAGATAAGTGAAGGGGAATTTGATGAGTGTTCTAAATTGATAATATTTGCTCGTTAATTCTTCGATCTTGTGGATTTATTGATACTAATTTGGTTGTATTATGCTTATTTTCGTGCATGATCTTACTTTCCAGAATTAGTAATAAAAAGGGTGCAATCTGTATTTTTTTATTATTTGGTCACGACTGGAGACATGGGCATGGCTCTAGGCATGACACGGTCTGACGTGGCAGTTTCTAGAAGGTCCAGTAAATAACAATTTTCTAGAAGATCTAGTCAGCACCTTCTAAAAGGTGGACGTGCAGAGATATCTTAAGAGATTTAAAGTTTGAATTTGAATAAAACATTTGAAATTATATTTAGGATTGTTTTTATTCCATGTTTATCTCTAGTATTTTAGTTTAAATATTTTAAGAGTTGTTTTTCATATTGTCCATGTTTTTAGGATTTTATAGTTTAAGAATTACCTTTAGGATTTATTTGTTATTTATTTTAGGAATTATATTTTTCTTGTTTTTAGGATTTTGAAGGCTATAAATACCCTCTCAGGGTAAGCCTAAAAACATATTCATAATTCATTCTTCTTCTTTCCTATGGTTTAATAAAAGTTTTCTTTTCTTATTTTAAAGTTTTTCTTTTTCTTTGTTTTTATTTTTATTTTTAAAGATGCTAAGTATGATTGTCATACTTAGCTAATTTCTCCATAGCCAAGGACTGAAGTGATGACTAAATCCCTATTGTGAGGATTCAAAAGCACTAAAATAACTTCGAATTATTTTCTCAATTTTCTGGAGGAATAAGATTGGTAATCGACCTATCTTTTTAAAATCAAAATACTTTTTAATAAAAAAAAAGCTCGTTGGATCGGAAGTTGTTTTGATTTATAGTTGGGAGGAAGAATTGACTGGTAGCAAGTTCGACTTCCTGTGAACACACTTAGCGGCGGTCCGCTAAGGAAAATTGAGATTAGGCTCGATTCTCATTGAGATAACATAGTTCGATTTGGGGTTTTCTAGATCTATAAAACAGGTTGGTACTAATGACGATAGTCGTGGTTAGTCTCCATAAAGGACTAATATCCAAAAATTGATTTTGGGTTATCATTTCACAAGAGAGAAAAACAAGTTACAGGGGTTGGGCCCTGTAGACTATAACCGAATCGAAAATTTATTCCGAGGATCAACTGGAATTGAGGTAAAAGCTGAAGCCTAAGGTTAATTTCAACATAAGTTTTTCTTTATCTCGATCACTTTAAATTATTTATTTATTTATTTATTTATTTTATCATTATCTTTTATTTTAAAACAATTTTTAAACCCCCCATTTAATATAATCCAAAACTCCACCTTATCCCATCCTTATCAAAATAAGAAAGTTCACTTCATCAGAAACTCTAGAGTCCCCGTGGACTGACCCTACTTATCTATTCTACTCTTTCTTTATTTATTATTAAGAAGTCATAATTATTTTGACAGCGAAACGACACCTGTCATCAAAGCACGAGAATATGAGCATAATTTAGATATACCAACAACATTAACATTTAGAGAAACACCATTCCCTACAACTAGTTTACCTTGGCCATTGAAACTAGTTTTATGCACAACATTTACGGCATCAAGAGTCATATGATAAGTGGATCCTGAATCAACAACCCAATATTCTCAAGCAACTATAGCAATATGCTTCTAGGGTTGAAAGTTGGTTTAACCCTCAGACCAGTGGCGGATCCAGAAATTTAAGAATGGGGGTCCAAAATTTTAATTTTTTTTTTAAATAATGGGTATGCAAAAATTCTAATTTTTTTTTTCATTTTTCCTTAACACATTAAGTTAAATTTAACTATTTTTCCAAAATAATGGGATGCACCTGGCCCCTATGAAGGCTTAGTGCATTCGCCACTGCCTCAGACCTAGTATGAGAGCAACAAGAAAAGCCCTTTGTGTTAGCAGACACATTCTCAAAGCTTGAACATTGAGCACTACCCGAATCCTCCTTATAACGAGGGTGATAATCATTAGAAAGTCCATAAAAGCTTTGATCAAACTGGTACCGAAAGCTGACAGCCATATATATCCATTCTTGCCACAAAGTTAACATTGAATCCGAGGATGACCACGACCTCTTTCCCCAGAACGACCACCAGAATCCTGCCGTGAAGGTTTACAATCGTGATAGTCATGAAGACCATCATCAGACTTGTTCACATGCCTATCATACACAAAATGCGAACTCATAGGTAACAACTCTTCTTGAGCATCAAATCCCGCAAGTTGCGTCTCTGCATTGACCAGCATAGAACAAATATTGTCAAATGGAAAAGACTATCGCATGGTGCGTATAACCGCCATGAAGGGTTTATATTCTCTGGCTAAACCCTTCAAGATACTAGCAACATGCTCAACTTGAGAGATCAGACTGCCACAAGAATCTAACGCGTCATATACTTCTTTAACCCTAGTGAGATAGAGTCTCATGCTATCACTCCCTTTTGTGAGTGATTGAAGCTTGTAGTGTAAGCTCATAACTGCTCTTGAAGATTGATTAGCAAAAAATTGAGCACCGTGTCCCAAACAGCCGCCGTTGTTTCTACTCCAACAAATTGGGAAAGAAGGTGAGGACTAATAATCGATAATAGCCAAGAGGCGAGAGTACTGTCCTGTGCAACGAACTCTTCATACAGATCATTAGAAACTGCAACACTGATTTCATCAAAAAAAAGGTTTCAGGTGGGAGTTGCAAGGATCCAGTCAGCAGGCGTTCAAGCCGATGGCTGCGAACTGTAAGCAAAACTTGTTGTTTCCATAACAAGAAATTTGTCTCATCTAGAACGGCATTAACTTTTTTATTCGTAAAGGTTTTGCCGGTGCTTTTAGAGAACTCCATGGAAGAACCCAAGCTAAGAAAACCACAGCAGCAGAAGCGAAATTAAGAACCTCAGGATCTTGTAGCCAAAGATAGCATATTGACATTATGAACTCACGTGAATATATGAAGAAGTTTTGTTGAATAGAATTCATGCCCTAAAGTACAAAGCTACACTGCTTTTTATAACATCTTCTAGTACACTGTTAAGCTTAACTAACAAGCTAACAACTTTTCAACCACTAGCTAATCGTCTAGCTAACCATCTAGCTAACCATCTAACTATAAGCAAGAACACGCCACGTGTGAGTCCTATATAATTCCTAATACTCAGTGGTGCTAATTTTAGTTTTTGAGCTGTCTAACTCTGTTTTTAAGATTCAAGTGGAACTCCTCCTTGTTTATTATTATTAGCTTTCGTGGATTAGCAGTTTGATGATTGTGTAACTTTTTGACACGGTTGGTTGTGCTTTTTTGTTCAGGTGTGTGTATGATTTTACCTGATTGTATGTACTTTTTTTCTTCTATATAGAATTAAGGAGGTTTTTAATGAGATATACAATATATGTTAGTTAATTATAATAAAACTCTATTGTCGAGGAAAACAAAGAGTTCAAAATAAAATGTAGCATAGTCTAAAGATCACTTGAACCTCATCACCAAAGGAGTCTTGATGAGCACCGGTCTCATCCTGACGAGCCTTTATCAAATCAAAATGAGAATCCACATGAGAGCAGAGAAATCTGAATACATGCATCATATAATTGTGAAACTCCCCGAGAGACATGTCGTACAGACAACCCTCATCCTCGTAGTAACTATGAGTTTCTTCCATGGGCTAGTCCTCACCGTGATCCGACTCGAGGATCTTTCATGTATCTCTAAACCAATTCATGGATAATTGGGGTTGCTTCATTATATCCTAATTTTTTCAAAGAAGCTCGTCCAATTGTCGTCTCGACCGCAAGAGTAATATCGGGCTCAAAAGATGTGTCAACATTAAGAATGCCAAATATATGATTAAGATGCATACCAATATACCATATATCAAAGTCGGATAATATTTGGCTATAATGATTCTCACTAGGTTGTTGAAGATCGTATTGACAAAGTGTAGCTTGTGACCCTCCTTAATGCAATACATCCATTAATAATCAATCTCTCAAATGATGGAGTATTTAGTGCCACAAGATCGTAGGGCATGAGATATCAAATGAAGGAGCCGCAAATTCAACAATTGAAGCAAAGGGTTGCTTTTGGAGAAGACCATAAACATCAATTACTAGGCATTAATTGGCTTAAGTTATATAATAATCCCCCGACTATAGGACTTACTTTTTTAAGTCATCCGATTATTAAAAGTTATAAAATGATCACCCAACTATTCATATGTTCTAAACTCGTCCTTTTTCGTTAAAAAATTGGTGACCGTCTGTTTACATTATGTTGTCGAATCAATGCTTGAAACATTATATCGTTAATTCAGTACTTGAAAACAACGATGGTGCCAGTAGACATCATTAAAATATGATTTTATCATATCTCACTTAGCAAGTTAACGTCTAGCTCAGACGCTTGTCATTTTTTAACGGAAAAATACTGGTTTAGAACATATGAACAATTATATGACCATTTTGTAACTTTTGTGGACTCAACAAAAATGACCCTATAGTCAAAAGACAATTTTGTAACTTTTATAAGTCGAAAGACTCAATAAAGGAATGTCATATAGTCGAGGGACGATTTGTGTACTTTATCTTAGTATAATTTATGATTTTTAAATTTATTTTATTATGGTCATATGTGATATTAAAATGTCATTTCATATGAAAATTATAGACACCCGTTTTTGTCCGGGACTACCAAAAATATTATTTTATTTATGTATTTATTATTATTATTATATTTTTTAATAAATCAATATTTACACTTATTTTTTGTAGACTCAAAGTGGAGCCTGAATACAACAACTCAGCAAGCACACCAAATCAACCCAAGTATAAGACCCAACTCAACAAACCAACCGACCCGAACCGGCCAAATACCAAACCCGGATCCAGACCTGACCCGAACCGACCCAGTGCAATTAGGGTTTTAAAACCCTAAATGTCATCAACTCAACCGCCACCTATTCTTCAGCTCCCCTGGTGAGTGGGCTTCACCGCTCCTCTCCCCGCGCGTGTGACCACCACCGAGCGCTCCCGGGCCGCCGCCGAACATCTCACCGACCAATATTGTCATCCATAGTGACAACAATCACACCAAAGTCAAAAAAATAGAAAACATAGATAAATTGAAATAAATCAAGGCAAATCCAACAAAATCCCGAGAAAAATTGGATTGTCAATCGGTCGAAAATAGGGTACTCAAATCCTATTTCTTGGGAAAACAACAAGCCATCAAAGATAAAAAGAAGACATCATCACACAGAGAAGGGAGGATTCAAGTTTCAAAGATAAAAAAATCAGAGAGAGTTTCGAATGGGCCGAATAAAAAAACCAAAGTGGAAAAAGAAAGAATGGGAGAAATCTTACCCTAGATCCAAAGCTGATCATCGGTAGCTTTCATCGGATACAAGGAGAGCCTCACCGAAGATAAAAAGACCATCTTGTCTCTTAAGATCTAGATTTTAGGAAGAGTTTGGATCTCGGTTCCTTTGGGGTAGGGTAAATGTCATGCTTGGGTTTTCTAAGGGTTGTTTCGGCTAAAGGGAAAGAGACACTACAGCAAAATGGGTCATTAGCGGCGTTTTTTTAACCCTATAGCGGCGTTTATAAGTGCCGCTAAAAACTTTCCCGGTGCTTGCAAAAACGACGGAAGAAGAGCCGCTACAATGAGCGCCGCTATTGTTAGCGGCGTTTTAAAAAAAAACGCCGCAATAGGTCAAGACATATAGTGGCGTTTGTCTTTACAAACGCCGCTATTGAATGTGTATTTAACGGCGTTTTTCTTTACAAACGCCGCTATTGACTGTGTATTTAGCGACGTTTTTCTTTACAAACGCCGCTATTGACTGTGTATTTAGTGGCATTTGTAATTAAAAACACCGCAAATAAGCCCATTATTAATGGCATTTTCATATAAAAACGTCGCAAATCACACTATTAGGAGTAGTTGCATAAAACAAAACTATACACATTGAAACTATACACATTAGTTCACCTCTAGGCATGACAACACTGACAATCAAAATAATAGAGTAATACTTCAATAACTTAGGAGCTATTAGTAAAGGCATACCGAATAATGAGAAATTAGAAACAAAACAGAAAACAAAATCCTTGATTCAAATGAGTTTAGAAACATATAGGCATGTTGACTCTCCAACTGCACGCTGACTCTCTTTGAGCTTGATCTGCAGTTCTTGCTGCAAATCCAAGCTTATTTTTCATCTTTGCTATGCTTATATAAACCCGTGCCATTATAATTTGATCCCTCATCAAGAGCAATGTGGAATTTGAATTATCATTCTCAAATTCTCTCCTCCATATGTTGTATCTTCTCAGAACAGCAGAGTCCACAACTTTGGATCGCTCAATGGCAGCATTTTCAAGTTTCAAATCCCTGGGACCTTAGGAACTTGTAAACATGCCCACGTTTGCTTCCATTCCAGTCACTACAAGAACGTATAAAATTATACAAAACAGATGAGAATGTGCTGCTCTGAGGAAATCATCAAACAGCAACACTAAACATTACGCTTACCCACAGAGTATGACAGGTGCTTGGTTGAGTTTATGTTCTCTCTGATATGTTTCATTGACTGCTACTTGTAATTTAAAATCCTAAAGTACCCATTGTGTTCAACAATCAACAAACCTGTGGAAGTAAAAGAAAATATAAAATCTCATGACTGTTATTTGTAACTAGTGAATACTTTTAAAAAGAACTAGAATCAAAACAAAACATCAAGTAGTGAAGAAATTGAATTTAAATCTTTCAGGAAGGTCTGTACACGATATAAGGATTGTAAACAGCCTAAAAGATATCCCCATCGCCTTCCCCATCACTAGCAACTGAAAAGATGAGAAAATATGTGAACTATAAAGGAGCCGAATTTGGCCCCCAAAAGGTGAGAAAATGGTCATTCTTCGGTTAACGCTTTCGATAGGAAATGAGCCAAATAGAAGGCTCAAAGACTAAAGGTCATATGAGTTGGACATGAACCACCAAACTGAAGAATAGCAAGCTGCATAAAACTAACATCACAATTTTTTATACCGAACATGGGGTTCTCTAACGGGTTTTAGTCTATTTAAGTTTAATCTACTTATAGTGAAGAAAACATATAAGAACGCCCTATTAATCTACGCCGTTTGCATTAAAAATTCTTAAAAAATGTCTACGTCATGGGAAGAAATGAGTTAAACGAGCATGTACCATCTCCTCGGTTATTGGTTCTTGCAAGCTTAAATGTGTTATAGCCGGCAGCACCGGTGTTATAGCCGGCAGCACCGAGCCTTTGTTCATACATTTGCACCAATTCTTCATTTCCAACCCAAAATTCCTATCATCGAACCAAACAACCACAACAAAGATAAGGCTTATATCATCATATTTGAAATTAAGATTGTGCCTAAAAAAACTGTTAATAGAAGATAAGGGCACATGAAACCCACCTTGAGACATATAATGGAAGAGCTTTCGTACAACAGCCAATCAAATATCCTCTCATTTCTAGTTAACCAAAATGTTCTAAAATCACTTTCACGTACGCTATGATTATGTTCCATAAAAAAATGAAAATTAGCAGAATTTACAAACGGAAACAAATCAATGAAAGAGAGGAAGAAGACATCACCTGCTGGTCCAAGCGCTTGTAGATAGGAGCCAGGATGTTGAAGGTGGTACAAGAAACACAAGGTCCGAGATGGATGAAGCAAATTTACCACTTTTAGTCCTCAAAATCGTTCCTTTAAAAGGAACAGACTCGTTTTTACTTGAATTAATATTAGCAAATTTAGGGTCTTTAAGTAAACTGGCCAACATCACATGTTTCAAAAAAAAAAACATCAACAAGACAGCAAAATCGAAAGAGAAACAAAACCCAAAGTACCAAATTGCCATATACCATTTCAAAATTTTGCCGCCTAAGATTCCTGTGCTTGTTGTTGTTGTAAGCAAGTAGAATAGGGAAAAGGGGGAAAATGTTCCTTTCTTCTTTTTTTGGGTTCAGAAAGGGTGGTTGAATTGAAGTTTAGATTTTTCAAGGCTTGTGGACAAAGGCAGATGTAGGTGAAGAGTAATGAATTAATATGGTGGGGATTATTTTTAATTTGTTTCCACAAAAGTTATGGAAACAATCACTCATAAACAAACCGATCTAAACAATTCCGTTCGAAAATAATGAAAATTAAAAGAAACAAAGATTTACAAACGAAAATAAAAATTGGGATAAAACAATTATTGATATTTTGATGACGAAGGAATCGAACCTTTTCGAAGAGCCGCTTTTGAGTTGAAATGAAAGAGATGACGATGAATGGGAAATTACAGAGGAATTTGGAATTTTATAGCAGAAACCAAGGGCTTGGTTTTAGTTTAGGGTTTCTCTTATGGCCGTTGGATTTTAATGGTCCTTGATTCAACGGTTGCTAATTAAGTTTGCCACGTCGGATGTTCACACTTGATGATGTTGCCGTGGGTAGCACTAACACTGAGGCATTTTATTCAACAAAGGCACCATTTAAACAAACAATTTTTTCGTATTATTTCCATAAATTGTAGTCATAAAAATCTTATTAAATTTATAAATGCTATAAAATAGTTGTTATAATATTATAACAAGTATAATATTTTGATAAATTTAATGTTTATTTTATAATAATTTAATAAAATTTAATAATCATTAATAATAAATTGATTAATTTAAAAAATATTTGATAATTATTTAAAGGTATTTAATAACATTTAATATACTTTAATCGATATGTCAGATCATGTTATGTTTCTTATGTTGATGGTGGAAAAAAGTTTGTTAAATATATTTATAAAAATATATGTTTATCTTTTAAATTTTACAATCATCTTGACCATTAAACACAACACTCATTATATTCAAAATCTTCTTTCAAATCCCAGAGTTGTTTAATAGTCCTAAATGCATCATAAGTAGAGTGTACAAATCCAAAAGTAACCCAAAAGAATGAATTAATTGATATATTTCGAAATTAATTTTCTCAAAATCGTGTAACTAAAGTAGAACACTTGATCTCAAAATTTTCTAACGAAATCACATGTTTGTAAACTTGCGGCATTTGTAAACACAAACGCCACTAAAACACGAGTCTATAGCGGCGTTTGTATAAAAACGCCACTAAATCATGAGTCTATAGCGACGTTTGTAAAAAATGCCACTAAATCACGAGTCTATAGCGGCGTTTGTAACAAACACGCCACTAAAGTATGAGTCTTTAGCGGCGATTGTATAAAAACGCCACTAAAGTACGAGTCTTTAGTGGCGTTTGTATAAAAACGCCACTAAATCATGAGTCTATAGCGACGTTTGTATAAAAACGCCACTAAAGTACGAGTCTTTAGCGCGTTTGTATAAAAACGCCACTAAATCATGAGTCTATAGCGGCGTTTGTATAAAAAACGCCACTAAAGTACAAGTCTATAGCGTCGTTTGTATAAAAATACCACTAAATTACAGACTTTAGCGGCGTTTGTATAAAAACTCCACTAAATTACATTCTTTAGCGGCATTTGTATAAAAACGCCGCTATAGTAGGAGTCTTTAGCAGCGTTTGTTCTAAAAACGCCGCTACAAACGCCGCTATTAACCCATTTTGCTGTAGTGAGAGGAAAGCCAAGGGTTAGTTCGGTTTCAGTTTCCCACCCCATCATCGTCGCCTCACAACAGTCACGGCCTTGTCTGAGTTTCCTCATGGCGGAGGAATAGAGAGGGGGGAGGAGAGTTGAGAGAGTTTTTTTTCTCTCTCTCTCCATTTTGGTTTTGAATCGAGCAAATGAAGTGAAATGGGGAGAAAGGTCTTTGTTTGAGGCTTATATTACTTGATCGAAACGACTTCGTTCTAGGGGACCTTATGCGTGTTTTCAGAGTGTAAGTTAATTACACTTTAGGTCCCTCATGCTTTGTAATATCATATTGAAGCCGTGTAATGAATTTTCACTTTATTTGATTTCGAGCCTTTATTTTCATTACTTATGTTTTAGTCCTGTTATTATCTGCTATGATATTCTGGTTATTATTGGTCTTTGGTCATAATATTTGTTATTATTTCATTTCAGTCACTAAATTAGTGTGGTGTGTATTTTTGTTGATATTCGAATTTGGCCATCACAGTTGTAAATACTTTATTTTAGTCACTGTTTGGTAGTTGGTTTAATTACTGTTTGATTCTTTACGTTTTTGGTTTATTTTATTTTAGTCCTATATATTATTTATGGGTTATTTACATTTCTGGTGCTTGTATTATTTAACATTTGTGATTTGGGCTCTGGTTTATTTGTAATTATTGTTTTAGTCCTTTTAGTTTCTATTTTTATTGTTTATCCCTTTAAGATTATGTTTTTACTATTTAGCCCTTTAAGATTTTGTAATTAATATTTTAGTCCTTTTAGTTTTTGTTTTTACTGTTTATCCCTTTAAGATTTTGTTTTACTATTTTAGTCCTTTGAGTTTATGTTTTTTCTATTTTGGTCGTTGTAATTATAAATACTTACTTTTTGATCATTATATTTTGGGTTGTAATATTCATTTGCATTTATGTCGATCCCTTATGTATGTGCATTTATATTGTTATGTATTCATTTCTATCATAGGTAAAAATTATGCTTAACTCTATGTGTTGTAAATATTTTATTTTGTATATTTCTATTTGTATTTATTTCCATTGTATGTCTATTTAAATATTATCCGAATATTTCAAGAACACGCATTTGTAGAACGGGCATGGAAAGTATCATTTGATCGAAGTGGTACAATCTAATACGACGTTCGAACTAAATGGAACTTGAAATAAATCAATTTTAGTTTTGTTAATTGTTAATTTATTTTTATTTTACATTGAACAATGCAAGTCATGTTTCTATAAATGGCAATGTATTTTATTATACGCAAATGTCGATTCTACATTTATATTTGATTCACATTTTTAAAATGAGGAAAGAATATTCTTTAAAGATAAGAAATAGACGAGTTAGCTTTCCCGACGGGGGATTGCTAATCTCGATATTTCTTTTCAAGTTAAAGAATTTTCTCTGATAAATAATTTGAAGCAAGTTAATTATATTTCAATAAATGGATTATATTTTAATTTTATATTCGATTCATAATTTCCACCAATTACGACAACGCGTAAGTGACACAGTACCAGTTTTTGGGCGTTGTGGGGGGTGATAACCCTTCTCCACGCGTAATCGACTCCCGGACCAATTAATTTATATTTTGGTATACACAAACAACCTTTGTCTTAAAAAACAAGTTTTCTTAAAATTGTTTTAAGAGACGTTTTTAGGTATTCGACCTACCTAACCCAAAGATCGATGGAGACTCATTTTCAATTTAATTTCAATTAATCCAAATCACTAATTTTCCAAAATTAAAGTCATAATCATTTTTTAAATAATATTGAATTGTTTTATCAAAAAAATGGTTATAACAAAAATAATAATAAAATAATTCATATTATCATAAAGCGATTAAAATATGAGCAATTCAAAAGTTAAGTAATCAAAAGTTAAGTAATTAAATTTAAAAAATTAAACTTCAGTTATCTAAATAGGAGTGAAAAGATAATTGAATGATGAATGGATAATTTACCCTTCTACAAAAGAGAGATTCAAATATTATAACAGGTCGGTAACAAAGTGCGGGCATTTCTCTAAGTTTGGACGATGAAGATTGCTATAAAAGCTGAACCTTTCACGAAGTCAAACTGTTGCATACCACAAATCCATTTCTAAAAACAACAAAATAATCTGAGTGTTACATCGTAACATCTGTCATCATGTCCTAATTTTGGTCTCATGGACATCATCTATAAATTCCTCAGCAAATCCTCTGTGAAACTCCGTCGTCGTTTATCTCAGAACATGGACAAGCTTTCTTTCTTGTTATCTTTGCTTCTTGTGGGTACTTTTGGTTTCGTCAATGGCGGAAAATCGAAGGGTAAAAAGAATTTTCAAGTCGAAGTAATTGAGCTGAAGACCGGGAACATATCTGCTAAGTTCACCAACTATGGTGCAAGCATGATGTCACTTGTTGTTCCAGACAAAAATGGTTGGTTCCTTTCCTTCGTTTTCAGATTTTGATTTTCTTGTCTGGGTTGAGATTTTCTTTCGTTTTCTCCTTCTCTGCAAAATTTCAGGTCAACCTGGTGATATTGTTCTTGGATATGATTCTCCCGATGCATATAAGGTTAGCTTTATAAATATATATGATTTGCATGATGACACAAAACTAATTGATCAAACACTGTACAGAACGATGAAACATACTTTGGAAACGTGGTCGGACGAGTCGCGAATCGAATCCGAGACGGGAAATTTTCTTTGAATGGCAAGGAATATCAACTGAAGCCTAATGAAAATGGGAAACACTTGCTTCATGGTAAGCTTAATAATCACTGATAGAACAAGTTTCTGAGATTCTTTGCTTGATCTTTGGTACATTGTGTTGCAATTTAACGAGAAAAAATCATTAGGTGGCCACGGAGCATTGGCTGATGTTGTCTGGGAAGTGAAGAAGATAAAGAAAGATGTTGCCGATCCCACCGTTCTCTTTGCTTATGATAGTCCAGACGGTGAAAATGGTAAGAAAATACATCATCATTTCTCATTGCAGATGACTGATCATAAGGCCAACAGATTTGATCGTTGGTACATTTTGCCGCAGGATTCCCCGGCGAGGTTAAAATCACCGTCCGGTATCTCCTCCGTGCAGATAACCGATTGAGAGTGACAATGAAAGCCAAAGCTATAAAACATGCTACCCCTTTGAATCTAGTGCAGCATACATATTGGAACCTCGGTAACCATGACAGTGGTGATATCTTGTCCGAAGAACTCCAGCTTTTCGCTAATGAGATCACGCCTGTCGATAATGAACAAATCCCCACAGGTAAACTCGAACCTGTGAAAGGAACTCCATATGATTTCCTCGAATCGAGGGTGATTGGAAGTCGAATCAAGGAACTTCCCGGAGGTTACGACATAAACTATGTCATCGAAGGTCCCGACGACCCCATCAAGATGAAGAAAACAGCAATGCTGAAGGATCCGAAGTCGGGGAGAGTTATGAAACTGACTTCGAACCAACCCGGCCTGCAATTCTACCGGAAACCTGATCAAAGATGTGAAGGGTAAAGGAGGAGTAGTTTATAAAGCTCATTCGGGACTGTGCTTGCTGACTCAAGGCTTTCCTGATGCAGTAAATCACCCAAATTTCCCTTCCATAATTGTTTCACCAGGAAAGCCTTACAAGCATAAAATGCTGTATAAGTTCACGATTGCATCGGACAAAGATAAAAAATCCGATGGGAAGAAATCCGATGGGAAGAAATCCGATGAGAAGAAATCTGACAAGTCATGAGTTAGAACAGTTTGTTTTTTTTGACAGTCCTGATATGGGACTTTAGCATGTTTTCTTTTTGATGTAATTCATTCTGTTATTTGATTATCCTTTGATGGATTAAATAAGAACAAGTAATTTTTACTATTGCAGTGTTGACGAAAACGGGTAAAGAAAACAAAAGAACACGAGAATTTTACGAGGTTCGGCAATGTGCTTACGTCCTCGGTGCCTAGGCGGCGCTAGAAGTTTTTATTCAAAAATGATATTTTAGGTCTAGGTTACATCTCTATTTATAATAGAAAACCCTGGTACATAATTACAAAATTAACCCTGTACCGTACCGCGAGGGCTGCGCCCCCGCACCCCCCAACCCACATAATTCGTAACCCCACAACGAGACTTTCTTTGTAAGGACAGTTGATGTTCGCTTCGCTCACTCCGCTCCATCTCCTGTCCTCTTTACTGGTATATTTATGAGCCATACCTAACAAATCTCTACCTTGGCGAATATCCTGCCTCTTGGAAAATTCAATGTGGGTTGGGTTACCTTGATTCTTTAACAACTCGAAACATTCAACAAGTCCAAGCAATGCTTGAACTTGTCTATCGTAACTGGCTTAGTGAACATATCAGCGGCATTTTCATCAGTATGTACCTCAGCGGCATTTTCATCAGTATGTACCTTCTGAAACAAAACCTCTCCAGATGCAACCAACTCTCTGATCTTGTGGAACCTTACATCAATATGTTTAGTTCTAGCACGATACACCTGATTCTTAGCCAAGTGAATAGCACTTTGATTATCACAAAGCAACTGAACTCCACCTTGTTGAACACCCAACTCCTTCACTAAACCAGTAAGCCATAAAGCTTCTTTTGCAGCTTCAGCCGCTGCCATGTACTCAGCTTCAGTTGTAGATAGAGCCACAATAGATTGAACAGTAGACTTCCAACAAATAGGCCCTCCACCAAGAGTAAAGACATACCCTGTCGTAGATCTTCTATTATCCAAGTCACCTGCATAGTCTGAATCCACATATCCTACAACCAAAGGATTATCCCGCTGACTCCCAAAAACAATTCCATGTCCCACAGTACCCTTTAAGTACCGAAAGATCCACTTGACTGCTTCCCAATGTTGCTTACCAGGTTTAGACATGTACTTACAAACTTGACTAACAGCATGAGCTAAATCAGGACGAGTACATACCATCGCATACATCAAGCAGCCAACAGCATTAGAATATGGAACCTTTGCCATATCTTCAGCTTCCTTATCTGTCTTGGGGCACTGTTCTGATGAGAGCTTAAAGTGATTCGCCAATGGAGTGCTAACTGGTTTTGCGCTGCTCATCGCAAACCTTTCTAGCATTTTCTCAACATAACCCCGTTGAGATAGCCGCAGTTTCCTTGAGTCTCTGTCCCTGCAAATTTCCATTCCAAGAATTTTCTTTGCAGCACCTAAATCTTTCATATCAAATTCCTGACTCAATAAAGTTTTCAAACCGATAACATCATCCATGTTCTTCGCAGCAATCAACATATCATCAACATACAGTAATAGAAAAATAAAAGAACCATCATCAAGGCTCTTAACATAGACACAACAATCATACTCACATCGGTTGTAGCCAATCTTGATCATATAGGAGTCAAACCGTTTATACCACTGTCTCGGAGACTGTTTCAACACGTACAAAGATTTCTTCAATCTGCAAACTAAATGCTCGTTTCCAGGTTGAGTGAAACCTTCAGGTTGCCGCATGTAGATCTGCTCCTCTAAATCACCATGCAAAAAAGCAGTTTTAACATCCATCTGCTCTAAATGCAAATCCCAACTAGCCACCAATGCAAGTACTGCTCGGATTGAAGTGTGCCTGACCACAGGAGAAAAGATTTCATCATAATCAACTCCTTTCTGCTGTGAAAAACCCTTCGCTACCAAACGAGCCTTGAACTTCTCCCCCTCTTTTTCTGTTACTACTGGTTTCTTCTTATACACCCATTTGCAACCAATCGGCTTCTTACCCTCAGGAAGGGGAACTAACTCCCATGTGCGATTGTGATTCAAAGACTCCATCTCCTCAACCATGGCTTCCATCCACTTGTCGTTTTCCTGACTAGTAACGGCATCATGAAAAGTAACCGGATCATCACTGCTAACAATAAGTGCAAAAGATACCAAGTCTTCAAAACCCAATCTGTTCGGAGGCTTTATATTCGTCCGTCTCACCCTGTCTCTGGCGAGACTATAATCCTGCAAATCATCCGTAGTGGAACCACCAGAAGTCGGTTGAGAAGTTTCTGGTTTCTCAACTGGAAACTGCTCGAAATCCACCACTGTCGTGTCTTGCTTCTGCTGCAACATGGATTGTTCATCAAAAACGACATCTCTACTAATCACAACTTTCTTCGCAACTGGATCCCAGAACTTGAATCCTTTGACACCTTTCTTGTAACCCAGAAAAATGCACTCCTTCGATTTTGCATCAAGTTTGGATCTCTCATCAGCAGGTACATGCACATAAGCAGGACAACCAAAAATCCGTAAGTTATCAAAACTAACATCATGACCAGTCCATACCTCTTCTGCAACTTTCCCAGCTAGCGATGCCCTTGGCGATCTGTTGATAAGGTAACACGCCATGTTAACAGCCTCAGCCCAGAAGTGTTTGGGAAGCCCCATTCAACCGCAAACATCTGGCTCTTTCATTCAACGACCTGTTCATTCGTTCCGCAACACCATTCTGTTGTGGTGTCTTGCGCACTGTAAAATGCCTCTGAATCCCATGTTCCTTACAGAATTGTAGGAACTGTGAATCTGTGTACTCCGTACCATTGTCAGACCGCAAACACTTGATTTTTCGTCCTGTTTGGTTTTCTACCTCAGCTTTCCACAGCTTGAACTTCTCAAAAACTTCAGATTTCTGTTTCAAAAAATACACCCAAACTTTCCGTGAAAAATCATCAATAAAAGTAACATAGTACCTAGATCCACCCAAAGACGATGTCGTGGAAGGCCCCCATACATCAGAATGCACATAATCAAGAATCCCTTGAGTTGTGTGCTTCGCAGTCTTGAAACGGACTTTAGTCTGTTTACCAAGAACACAATACTTGCAAAAGTCGAGCTTACAGCTTTTGACACCATGCAACAAGTTTCTCTTGTGTAATTCTGCCATACCACGTTCACTAAGATGAGCAAGGCGCATATGCCACAATTTTGTCGTATCATCACAGGACTCAACAGAGTGAACTCCACCTGCAACGGTACTCCCTAACAATCTGTAGATATTCCCTGCAGTCATCTTGCCTTTCATCACAGTCAATGCTCCTTTAACAATCCGAATGGTTTCCCTATCCTCGTCAGCCTTAGGGATAAAACCATTCTTGTGCAAAGTGCCCAAGGAAATCAAATTCTTCTTCAAGTCTGGGATATGTCGAACACCACTCAACGTCCGAACGGAGCCATCGTGCATCTTAATTCTGACATCACCAATACCAACAATATTGCAACATCGATCATCACCCAAATAAACCGAACCAGAATTAACCGGCCTGTATGTCGAAAACCATTCCCTATTTGGCGTGATGTGATAAGAACATCCAGAATCAAGAATCCAAGCATCCGTCAATTGTGTCGTTGAAATAGAAAGCATATCACCCTCACTGCAATCAGAATTATCATCCTCGACCACGTTCACAGACTTGGATGAGCCATCACGCTTCTCATCAGTCTGCTTTTTCAACTTCGGACAGTCTCGCTTCATATGTCCCGCCTCCTTGCACTTGTAACAGTGAATCGTCTTCTTATCCCTGGATTTGGATCTGGAATTCCGCTTCCCGGACCCTGCTTCTCTGGCTTCCGTCCACGATCTCGATTACCCTTGACATATAAGCTATCGGCTTGAGAGCTTTCCCCTGCATTCTGCTTCCGCTGGTTGTGAGCCAACAAGGCTGCAGTAATCTCCTCAACATTGATAGTCTCTTTCCCATATGTAAGAGTAGTCACCATGTGTTCGTAAGAGGGAGGCAACGAACACAACAGAATCATCGCTCTGTCTTCATCCTCAATTTTCACATCAAGCCGAGCCAGATCAGAAACGATTTGATTGAATACATTCACGTGTTGCGCCAAATCGTGATCGTCCTGCATCTTCAGCCCATACAGCCGCTGCTTCAGATACAGTTTTGTCGTTAAGGATTTGGACATAAACTGACTTTCCAACTTCCTCCAAATTTCGTCTGGAGACGATAGATGCATGACGTGATACATGACCTCGTCCGCCAAGCATAATCGTATGGTTCCTGCCGCTCGCTGCTGCAATTCTTCCCAATCTTCCTCATCCATCGACGCCGGCTTTGTAGATCGCAAAGCCTTCAAGATCCCTTGCTGCGCCAATAGATCCTTCACCCTCGTTTGCCATAATCCGAAGTTACCCTGACCATCGAATTTCGCGACTTCAAATTTTGCTCCTGACATCTGATACCAATTGTTGATGAAAACGGGTAAAGAAAACAAAAGAACACGAGAATTTTACGAGGTTCGGCAATGTGCTTACGTCCTCGGTGCCTAGGCGGCGCTAGAAGTTTTTATTCAAAAATGATATTTTAGGTCTAGGTTACATCTCTATTTATAATAGAAAACCCTGGTACATAATTACAAAATTAACCCTGTACCGTACCGCGAGGGCTGCGCCCCCGCACCCCCAACCCACATAATTCGTAACCCCACAACGAGACTTTCTTTGTAAGGACAGTTGATGTTCGCTTCGCTCACTCCGCTCCATCTCCTGTCCTCTTTACTGGTATATTTATGAGCCATACCTAACATGCAGGTATAAACAGATTGCAGTAATTTTGGTTGATGGTGTGGGTAATGCAAATGCAAAGTTTTCCACTTTAGTTGGACACTGTGAATTTTAATATAATATTTTACTTTCCTTCTCACATTGAATAGTGTGGTTAAGGTTATTTTCAATTCTATACATGTGCACCGAAGCAAACCGCCATAAAGATAAAGATTTTATACCGAAAAATGAATTCTCCTTTTAGATTAATTTGATAGAATCATGTTGAGTATATAGCGGCGATGAGTCGTCCGAATATTTTTACGTTAATATATAAATGTTCAAACTGAATTTGAAGATTTAATTAAATTATATAAATCTATATGAAAAATTTCACCAACTCATAGGTACTTAGGAAAGAAAAGATATTAATCAAACTTATTTATGACAAAACTTCAGCTTTTGCATGTTCTACCTTATGTAGAAATCTATTGGGGAATCAAACGTTAAGTTTATTTTTGAAATAAAATAAAATTTAAAGTACCAGAACGAAATAAAATTAATAGTTTAAATATTAAAATAATTTACCCTGAGTTAAATTATATTCTATCGTTTATGTTATTTTTTTGTGACCATGGAGTGGGCCATTGTCTAAGTAGACGCACCCCTATATTCGCCCAGGATCTTAATAGGGGTCTATTTATAGTTGAGACCATTAAAATGAGAAGAATATGTACTTTTAAAATTAATTTTACATTTACTAAGAGAAAGCTCTAGCAATTGTGAAATTTGTAATTGAGATCCTAAATAATTTTAAACCTATATTAAATCAATTATTGTGAGGAAAATTGTACTCTTAGAATTAATTCATACAGATCTAATAAATTTTAAAAGCACATAAAACAAAAGAGGAAAATTCTATTACATAATTTTTATAAATGACAACTTTAAATATACAAAAAATTATCTTCTAAGATCTAAAGATGAATCTGAATAAACCTTCTTGATTTATAAGATAGAAGTATAAAATCAACTTGATAAAAAAATAAAATGAGTTAGATCTGATAGAGGTGGTGAATACGATTCTAAGTTTCTAAAAAATATATGTGAAAAACTTAACATTATTTACGATTCTAACTTTCTAAAAAATATATGTGAAAAACTTAACATTATTTGTGAGTTTCTAGCCCCTTACTTCCCACAATAAAATGGTACAGCTGAAAAGAAAAATAAAATACTAAAATAAATGATCAATGCTATGTTGTTAAGCTCTGATTTGACTAATATGTGGGATGTGGTAATTCTTAATGCAAATTATATTTTAATCAAATGCCTCATAAAAGATTAAAATATACCTCTTATGAATTAAGAAAAGGTTATATCTCTAATATGAATTACTCGAAAGCGTGGGGTGTTTAGTTAAGATAAATTTGTCTTCTTTCAAAAAGAGCATTATTAATTCTAAAACTTTTGATTTATATTGAGTGATATGTTTATACTAATAACTTAATTTAAATGACTGAATGTTCAAGACAGAAGACAATTTTTTGGACTCAAATTTGTTTGGAAATTGTGTATGTGGGGTAGCCTTAAATGTAATTTCAGATGAGAAATGGACAGATTTTGGAGTCAAAAAGTGGATTATGAATCTTATGAATATTCCATTTTGCGTGTTGAAAAATGGGTTAGTAGTCATATTAGATTATTCACTTTATATCTGAAAAAAGAAAGAAGGATAAAGTCAATACTTGAGCCCCACATAATATGTTTTTAGTCAATACATTGATATCACTTTGTATTTCCCTGGAAAAGACTGAAAGATAAAATCACTTGACAATTATATATCCAAATGCTTGTCTTTGATCTGCGGTGATGACAGTCACAACACAATACATCTCAAAGAACAACTGTCAACATTTGGAAGAAGATCCTTGACTTATGCAATCTGGAGCGTCCGGTGCAGCCGTGGGATTTAGAGTTATAATTGGGGATGGCAATTTAGTCTAAAACTGACAATTTTAATCTGATCCAATTTGATAGAATCAGATTTTTTTTTAAAAAAAATTTGAATTCATATCGGATCGGGTCGGATTTTATGTATGAGTGAGCTCAAGTTTGGGTTCGGATAGAGGGTGAAAAATCTTCGACCCAACCCTATCCGGGGGTAATAGTGTAATTTTTCATATAAATATATAGATAATTGTTATAATACATCTCTCTATAATTTTTTAATTATGTCCTTATTTTATATCGGGTGGGTCAGGTCGATTAGGTGGAGAAAATATGCTCTTCGGATTGGATCGATTGGAAGGTATATATTTTTCGGATCAGATCATATTCGGGAGGAGATATATATATTTTGAGTCGATTGACCAAAAACCAAATCCAACCGGACCATTGCTATCCCTAGTTATCCTGAGCTGTTTTGCTCTTAAAGTCTTAAAGATAGAAATCTACTTTCCTTTTGGTGAAGAAGAAAGGAATCAGAGAATATTTGAGGTGTAATTAGACGAGATGAGGAGCTACTTAACCTGGTGAAGGAAGTTAGAGTCAAACTTTATGACAGGGAAACCAATAGATTTGGGACTGTAAAATCTAACTAATCTTTGTATAAAGTAGGGTTTTCTTGAGTAGGTATCAAGTTTTTTTTAATACTTTTGTTACCTTGTAGCAGCTTTTTCTTATGGATATATAAAACATACAAATTATCCTTAAAAAAACAACTATTAACACTTATCAAAATTGACCCAAAGACTTAATTGATTTAATTTTTCGATTTTAGGGTTCATTAGACATAAAAATACAAATGAATTTAATTGATTTTTTTTCAAAAATTCATATACTTTATACACACTTAAACAAAAAATTAACTAATTCTTTAATAGTAAGGGTAATTACAATGTAATACTTGTTCATAACTTTTTTAACCAATTGACAATACATATATATCTTGTAAACACCATTGCTTAAACTAATGATCTCTAGGAAGAACAACATTCTCTTTTTTTTATTGGGATTGCTTCTTGATGGATTTATAATTAACTAATTTTTAAGAATTGGAAATAAAGCTTCAATCATAGTTATATAGCCATGGCATCATACATCATATGTTTACACTATCATGGCTAAAATATCTATACCCTTTCCCGCTATTTGTACCTAGGGACGGAACTATGCGTAGTTCTACGGGACACTGTACTCTTTAATTTTTTATTATTAAAAAATATATTGAAATAAATATCTATTTAAACCTTTAATTTTTGATGTATTTTTTTATTTCGTTCAATCTATTTTTTACTGTTAATTATATTTTTTCCTCTTTAAATTAAAATTATGGCTCTTTCTCTGTTTGTATCCGAATCTTCAACATTGGCGTGCGATGCGATAGTAATATGAGAAACTGTATCAGCGTCTCCCTGAAGTAGTTGAGGAGTAGACGGATGATGTTTAGATTCACTCAATCAATGGACAATTTTGAACACTAATTAACACACTTAACTTTTGTGTGTTCATATATCTAATCATCTTGAAATTTTCTCACCTTTTATCATTATTACTTCATTACGATTTTCCGTTGAGATTAGAAAGAATGAACCGCTATAATTGCAATTCAAATGTTCCGATCAATAAACTAGTAGTCATGTGAACTTTCTCATTTTATATGTGTATACGTGTTTACCAGCTTCCTTCAATTAGCAAAAGTTTGATAATTGAGAGCAATCCTGAACTTAATAGCTATGGCATCTTATGCTTACTCTTATATCGCTATAACATTCTGTTCATTCTCTCTAATGGTGAGGACCAGTGGGATTACAAAGGCAACTAAAGGTGGTTCAGAATCTCTGATAGCAGAGGCAAAAGCATTGATGGGAAGTGGGTGGTGGAGTAACCATAGCAAGGAATCCGTCGACCATTGTAGATGGCCTGGCGTCAGCTGCAACGCTGCTGGAAGTGTCTTTGAGATCGATCTCGGTGGTTATGGTCTAATTGGGAGTATAACACCACAAATAGGTGCCCTCTCAAAAGTTGAGTTCCTCAACCTGTCCTGGAACAATCTAACAGGTGAGTTACCTCCTTCACTTGGAAATTTCACTCGATTATCGGTGCTCGACATTTCTCGTAACAAAATCGAGTCCATTCCCATGGCAATTCAGAACATGAGGAATCTTGTTTCACGAAATCTGGCTAGGAACTCCATAGTTCATATGCCATCAGCTATAGGTCTTTTCACCAATATCACCAGCTTGATATTGGACTAAAATCCATTGCACAGCATCCCTCCCCAAATATGGAACCTACAAAAGCTAAGGACCCTCTCCCTTCGTCATTGCATGCTCAGTGGTTCCATTCCACCAAATATACGGAAGGCAAAGAGTTTGGTTAACCTCGATCTCTCATTCAACATGCTCGTCGGTCCGATCCCGTCTTCGGTCGGCAACTTAACAAATCTTGCATCGTTGGTCCTTGAAAGCAACCAACTTAGTGGAACCATCCCTTCAGAAGTAACAAATCTTAGGAACCTGTCTTTCTTTGATCTTTGTGTCAACAACATGAGTGGTCAAATCCCTTCATTTCTAGGCCTCTTAACCAGTTTGAACAGGTTGTACCTTGATTCAAACCTGATGAGTGTTCAGAATCGTTAATATTTGCTCGTTATTTCTTTGATTTTGTGGATTTATTATTGTTGATTTGGTTGTATTATGCTTGTTTTCATGCAGGTCCTTCCTTTCCAGAACTAGTGGTAAAACGGTCGTATTCTACAATTTTTTTATTATTTGGTCACGGGTGGAGACATGGTCACGGCTGGAGACATGGGCACGACACGGTCTGACGTGGTAGTTTCTAAAAGGTTCAGTCAGCGGCAGTTTCTAGAAGATCTACTCAGCGCGCCTTCTGGAAGATGGACGAGCAAAGTTGCATTAGGAGACTTGTTTAAAGTTTGAATTTAGAAAGAAAAAAAACAATTATATTTAGGATTATTTTATTTTAATTTCTTTGTTTATCCTTAGGCTTTGAGAGACTATAAATACCCTCTTGGGGTAAGCCTTAACTCAGAACTCAGATTACAATTCTCTTATTCTTTCTAGTTTTATTAAAGCTTTCTCTTTTATTTTACTTTTCAAGTTTTTCGATTTTTCTTTTTATTTTAAAGCTTTGTTTTTAAATATGCTAAGTATGACTTTTATCATGCTTAGCTAATTTTCTCATAAGCCAAGAGCTGAAGCGATGACTCAATTCCAACGAGAGAATTGAAACATGCCCTTAATATCTTCGGAATATCTCTCTCAATCTCTGCGCTTATTTTTCAAAATCAAAACAGTTTTCAAAATCAAAAGATAGACTTTGGTCAAGAGGTTGTTGTGATTAAATGTGTGGGAGGAAGATTCGGCTTATAGAAAGCACATTCGACTTCTTGGGAACACACTTGGCGAGATAGCTTCGCCAAGAGGGAATTGAGATCGGAATTGACGGTTATAGAAGCAACAATCCGAGTCGGTCGTCACAGACTTAAACAGTAATTGATATACGACTATTGATATTGATTAGATCAATTTCCGAAGTCGGAATCAAAGATGCCTTCGGTATTCGGTATACAAAATAGAGTCACGGGGATTTCCCTTGTAGACAAAGTAATCGACGTGAATCCCGAAGGGGAAATCTAATTCGATGATCTAAAGGAAATTGAGTCAAAGTGAAGCTTGAGGCTGTTTTTACCATATCCATTTATAATCTTTATTCTCTTATTTTTTTACTTTAATTACCTTTTATTTAAACTCTTTATTACTTAATCACTTTTTACCAAAACCCCCTATTACTACATCACGCCTGGCTTAAACAAATCAGACATAAATTTATGATTTTCCAAGTCCCTGTGGAATCGACTCTTACTTCTCTTTACTACGCATTTTATTCATTTATCAATTGAGGAAGGAATTATTTTGACATCGAAACGACAGTTGTCAAATTTACGCCGTTGTCGGGGACTTCGCCAAAGTTACTAATTTTTGTTTGCTTTTGATTTATGACCAGGACTAATCCGGGCACAATAGTGGAGTACGACCTGGAAATCGAAGCCAGAGCCAGGAGAATTCACACACAGACGCTTCGAGAAAGAAGGAGACAACGATCAAATCCAGAATCAGAATCAAATTCAGGTGAATCCGTTAATACATACCAATTCCGATGGTCAATCCTACTATCAGAGAGTTAGCCGCGGCACCTACTAAACAATATCCTTTGTGCATTGATTTTCCCTAAGGCGAAACTCCATACCAGCTGAAAACTGACCTTATTCATCTCCTCCCTATATTCCATAGATTGCTAAAAGAGAATCCAATAAACATCTCACGGAGTTTCACATGGTCTGCTCCAGCATGAGACCACATGGAGTAACTGAGGATCAAATAAAACTTAGAGCTTTTCCTTTTTCCTTAGCCGATTTGGCTAAGGAGTGGTTATTTTATCTACTCCCTAATTCTATTACTACATGGGCTCAAATGACTCGTCTTTTTCTTGACAGGTTTTTCCATGTAGTGAAAGTAAGTGAACTACGGAGGAGAATACTTGGAGTCAGACAACTTGATGGAGAGTCACTTTACGACTACTGGGAGCGGTTTAAAAAGTTATGTGCTAGTTGCCCACAACATGGGTTAACGGATCAAACACTCTTTCAATACTTTTATGAATGATTAACTCCCCTGGAGATGAAGATGATCGATGTCGCCAGCGGTGGAGCCTTGGTGAACATGACCCCTACTGAGGCTAGGGATTTAATTTCCACAATAGCCGCAAATTCTGAACAGTTTCGCACAAATAAAGAACCTCCTCGAAGGGTTCATGAGATAAGTTCGTATTCTTTAAAAAAAATAAGATAGATAAATTAACTAAAGTCGTCAACTCTCTTATTGCAGGAAAGACATGATCAAATAGATCATGTGGAATATGTGCATTACCTGATCATCCAATAGACTGTTGTCCACTAATCCAAGATGACACAGCAACCCAAGTCAATGCAGTCGAAAACTTTCCAGGACCTCCCCAAAGAGCTTATAATCTCTACGACAATACTTACAACCTAGGATGGAGAGATCATCCGAACTTCAGTTATGCTCAGAACTCAAGATCGAATCAAGGTTATCAAGCGAGATCACCTCCACCACAACAACAGGCGCATAAGACATCATTAGAGTCAATTGTCGAGAGGTTGACACTTTCCCATGAAAAATTTCAGATTCGTATTGAAGCTCACCTATAAGAAATAGACAAGCAAATGAACCAACTGGCTCAAACCGTAGGTCACTTGGAGTCACAAGGTAAACTTCCATCTCAAACCGAGGTAAACCCGAGGGAGAATATCAACGCCATCACTCTTCGAAGTGGTACAGTTGTGGCGCCACCTATTCCATCAAATGAAATAATCCAAAAAGAGAAGAAGACTGATGATTCATGACCCTAGAAAAAGAGTGACGAAGAACAAATGGATCCAATTCCATCTCCCTATGACGTGCCACCATTTTTTCCATCAAGGTTAGATAAAAGGGATAAACAAACTGAGGAAAAGGAAATACTAGACGTACTTCGGAAGGTGGAAGTTAACATACCTCTCCTTGAGGTGATCCGAAAGGTTCCAAGATATGCCCAATTTTTGAAGAATCTTTGTACGAAAAAAAGAAAGCTTAACGGGGTTGAGAAAGTGAATTTTTGAGAACACGTCTCAGACGTCTTCCAACGAAGTTACCACTGGAACTAAAAGACCAAGGTATGTTCGCAATACCATGTAAAATTGGTAAAGTTAGGATAAAACGAGCCATGTGTGATCTTTGCACCTCTATTAATGTATGCCTCTATCTGTTTACAAAATGATTAATAACTAGCCTTTGAAGGATACAAAGATCTCAATAAAGCTTGCCGACAGATCAGTGATCTATCTAGAATAACTCTTAGAGAATGTATTGGTGGAGGTAAACGACTTAATATTTCCTGCTGATTTTTATTTAATCGACATGGAAAATGATCGCACAAGCACATCCTCTGATATCCTGCTGGGGCATCTTTTCCTAAGTACTGCACACACAAAAATTGGCGTAAGAAACATTATTATAACTATGTAATTTGACGGTGAGATCGTTAAATTTGACGTGTATAAGGTAATGAGATATCCTAACAAAGTGGAAAGTCTAAATTCTGTTGATATAATTGATCATTTCGCTGATGAATTTTTAAGGACAAATTTTTCCTTTGATTTATGAAGGGAGCTAGAAGATCATGATGAAAACATATATTCTTATTGTGCCGAATTGAATTTGATTTCTTTTAAGCCTAAAATTTTACCCTCTGTGTTGCAGGCGCCTGAGGTTGAACTGAAACCGTTGCCGGATCACTTGAAATACCCCTTCCTTGGAGCAAATAACATTTTTCCAGTGATCATATCAAAAAAATTATCTGAGGAGGAAGAAAAAGACTTAATAACGGTTTTGCGCACACACAATGAGGCTATAGGATGTACCATCGGAGATATAAAAGGGTTGAGTCCATCCACTTGTATGCACAAAATTAAAACCGAAGAAGGCGCAAAATCGACATGTGAAAGCCAACGCCGACTAAATCCATTGATGATGGAAGTGGTAAAAAATGAGATACAAAAACTTCTTGATATAGATATCATATATCCAATTTTGGAAAGTAAATGGGTAAGTCTGATACATGTAGTTCCTAAGAAAACAGGAGTTACTGTGATCAAAAATTCTGAGGGAGAATTTGTACCAACACGAGTTTATAATGGATGGAGAGTCTGTATCGATTACAGGAAGTTGAATTCTTTAACTCGAACATACCATTTTCCTCTTCCATTCATAGATCAGATGATAGAATGATTAGCCGGTAAAACTCACTATTGTTGTCTTGATGGATTTCAGGTTTCTTCTAAATTCCAGTAGCACCGGAATAATAAGAAAAGCCGACATTCACATGCCCCTTCGGCACTTTCGCTTACCAACGGATGCATTTTGGACTTGCAATGCACCTGCCACGTTCCAGAGGTGTATGATTAGTATTTTTTTCTGATTATATTGAGAAAGGTATTGAAGTCTTCTAGGATGACTTCAATTTTTACAGTAATTCATTCAATGAGTGTCTATTAAACTTGACAAATGTATTACGCCAGTGCCTAGAATTTAACCTTGTTTTGAACTACGAAAAAGTGTCATTTTATGGTCGATAAATGTTTAATTTTGGGCCATATTGTTTCTTCCAAAGGAATTGTGGTAGACAAGGCAAAAACTGATATAATACGTTCACTTCCTTACCCCACTACGGTGAGGGAAATCCATTTTTTCCTTGGTCATGCAGGTTTTTATCGCAGATTCATTAAAGATTTCTCCAAGGTGGCGCAACCATTATGCGGGTTGTTACAGAAGGATAAATCCTTCAATTTCGACCAACAATGCAGAGAATGATTTGACGTTTTAATGGAAAAGTTGGTTTCAGCACCCATAGTCAACCGCCAAATTGGGATTTTCCCTTCGATGTCATGTGTAATGCTTCAGATGGAACTGTTTGAGCTGTGCTAGGACAAAGGATTGGGAAATAGCCTCACGTTATCACCTATGCATAACGTACCTTAGATTACACACAACAGAATTATTCAATAACCGAAAAAGAATTATTTGCTATCATTTTTGCATTAGATAAGTTTAGATCATATCTTATTGGCACTAAAGTTATTATTATTTTTTATCATGGAGCCTTGAAGTACTTACTTAGCAAAAAAGAGGCGAAGCCACAACTAATCTGTTGGATCTTACTCCTCCAAGAATTTGATTTGGAAATCAAGGATAATAAAGAAATTGAGAACTTGGTGACCGATCACTTAAGCTGGCTTCCAATCTCTACAGTTGATCCTCTTATTCGTGAGTAATTCCCGGAAGAAAGCTTGATGATGGCGCAGAAGTCAATGCCTTAGTTTGCAGATATGGTTAATTACTTAGCTACAGGTAAATTACCATCTGATTTGATGAGAGCTAAAGTAAACCGTATTAAAAGAGAATCTCATTTCTTCATTTGGGATGATCCGTATCTTTGGAAACATTGTCCAGACCAGGTAATTTGACGATGTGTTCCTGAAAGCAAGGTAAGCTCAAATTTAAATTTTTATCACTCTTATTCATGTGGTGGACATTTCGGACCGAAGCGAACTACTCATAAAATTTTGGAATGCGATTTCTTTTGGCCTCATATTTTCTGTGATGTTTACTTATTCTGCAAAGCCTGTGATAATTGTCAACGTGCAGGTAATTTGACTTGAAGAAAAAAAATGCATCTTATTCATATATGTGAAATATTTGATGTTTGGGGACTCGACTATATGGGTCTTTTTGTTTATTTTTTTGGTAATTGTTATATAATTCTTGCGGTTGATTATGTTTCAAAGTGGGTAGAAGCTAAAGCCACTCGAAACAACGATGCCAAAACTATTGTTCAATTTCTAAAGAATTGTATTTTTTCCAGGTTTGGTACACCAAGAGCGATAATAAGCGACTGCGACACACACTTCATCAATCGGGTAATTGATGCGCTTATGAAAAAGCATGGAGTAAATCATAGGATTGTCACGGCATATCATCTGCAAACGAACGAACAAACAGAAATTTCAAACCGTGAAGTAAAGAAAATTTTAGAGAAAATAGTCAAACCAAATCGTAATGATTGGAGCTTGAAATTGATTGACGCTTTGTGGGCTTATCGAATTGTATATAAAGGACCTATCAGCTTGTCGCCATATCACCTTGTATTCGATAAGCCATGTCATTTACCTGTCGAGCTGGAACACAAGGCATATTGGGCTGTAAAGCAATGCAATATGGAGTTAGAACCGGTTGGCGAAACACGAAAGTTACATATACAAGAGCTTGAGGAAATCCTGAGAGATGCCTACGACAACGCCAGATATATAAGGACAAAACAAAAGAATTCCATGATCGAAAAATTGTTTTTAAATCTTTTTTTGTCGGACAAAAATTTCTTTTTTTTTTAAATTCAAAGTTAAAACTTTTTGCAGGTAAACTTCGATCGAAGTGGAGCGAACCTTATACAGTAACTGAAATTTTTTCTTATGGCGCAGTCGAACTTGAAGATTGTTTGGGTACTCGATTTAAAGTAAATGGACATAGGATTAAACCATATTATGTGAATAACCAAGCTTTCTTAGTTGGAGATCTCAACTTAGAAGAACATGTAGTCTGAATCAGATCATCGAGCTAACGACGTTAAATAAAAGCACTTCATGGGAGGTAACCAATTTTTTTAATTCAGTTATATTTTTATTTTTATTTTTTAATTCATATTTTAATTAAGCATATTTCATTTAATTTTATTTTGCAGGAACTGAATGTTCTTCAAACTTAAACAATGAAAATTTGCGGAATTATCATCTGAACAATGTCAAATTTGGACCCCAGGAGCAGTGTAAAGTCGTACAAAACAGTGTAGTACCAATACTGCTAAGGCAATATCGATACCGTGGAAACAGAATCAAAAAATGGTACTGATACCATTAAATGGTATCGATACTACTCTATATAGTAGAATCGATACTCCTATGACAATATCGATACCGTTGACTTCATTCGGCGCACGTTAGCACACTTCTAAGGAGATCGGCGCACGTTAGCAAAACCCAAATTTCCCCCATTTCTTGTTATCTTTCTGCCATCCCCATTTCCCAATCCTCTATTTCCTTTCCCTTTGACCGTGGAGCCCACCCCCATCCCTATCTCTATCAAATTTAAATTTACTTTTACACTCCTTTTTACTCCTATCACAATTTCACTCAAACTCCAACACCCCCACGCACATCAGAAATAAAAATCCCTAAACATTTTCATCTTCTTCAAAACATTTCATTCCTTCCCAAAAAAACACCATCGTTTCTTCCTCTTCTCACCGACCCCGACCCTACCGAACCCCTACGCTTTCACTAACGTGCTCACTCCATGATGGTACGCATGAGAAACCAACCGGACAACACCAACGCTCCTCCACCCACCATCCTTGGAGGACGTTGCCACTTTAATGCGTCGGCGTTCGTTGAGTTGCCCAGTGATTCTGACTCGGTTCCACTGCCACCCCCTATTCGCCCGACGCAAGGCCATGGCCAAGCTTTAACGTCATCGTACCATTCAGCGTTTACGTCGACCGCCTCCCTACACCCCGGGCCGAGCACCTCTTGCCGTCCGTCACCACCACGCTCCCCATCTCTATTGTTCCACTCAATGTCGGCAGTAGCAATATCATCATCTCGTCCTCAGCCAACGGGTTTCCCGTCATATTCAATGCATTCGACAGCGTCGGGCAACGCTCCAGAGGTAAATTCTAGTCTTGTTTCGGTTCAGCCTTTACTAAGTACCATTCAATTTATGGTTTTAAAGAGGACTTTAACGCTGGTTTTCCACCATCGGATCTCTCTCCTGTGACATCGAGCTCTCGACAGCAACCCGGGCGTCATGCTTCGTCGACCCATTCCCTTAGCCTGGATGATGCCCCTGCTTCTGACTGTTCACTGCTTGCCTACGAAAATCCTGAGCACAATCGAAAGGGTCGGTCATACGCTATCCCTGTCGAAGAGACGTTGCACGGGTATTTGCAATTTTCGGATGACAAATTAGTACATTTTGAGTCGGTAAGACATCATCCTTTCCATGTAGGTAAATATATTCTGACTTTAACTTTAGAAACTTTGCATTTACGTGAGTCTGTTCATGCATATTTTGCTGCCATTGATTGGACTTTATATCCGATGATTAACTGTTGAACGTTTTATGAACTTGTTTTTGAATTTTATGCCACTTTTAATTTTTCACTGAATCGTCTTCTTAATGTTAATTCTCCCGATGTCGTTATATTCCGACTTTGCGGAAGTTATTTTTCAATGTCTATATAGGAGTTTAATCTTGTTATAGGGTTCATGACGGATGTCACAAATCATGCGTATTTGACTGCTTTACTTGAGATTCCGCAGGATTTCGATACTGATATGGCCTATGAGACTCTTACCGCCGGCTTGGCTGGCCATACGTTCAACACTCGCTCGACTCGAGCTCATCTTATCCATGAGCCGACTTTGCGCTATATCCACCGCTTCATCGCCTACAATTATTCCGGGTGAAATGACTCATCCTCCTCCTTGAGCTGAGTTGAATTATTCTTCTTATGGTGCATGTCAGCCAGCCAATGGGTGAACTTGGGATTTTGGTTTGCTCAGGGCTTTGAGATCGTTATTCGATCCAATCGTCCACTTATCCTTGGCTCTTACATTACTCATTTAGCCTCTTGCATCGCTAATTTTGATATTACACGGTTTACTTATACTTTTTCTACATATGCTTTGGATGAGCGATGCTTAGATTCGATGGGCTTACTTGCTGGAACCTCGAGCTTCATTCCACCAGGTGTCATAACTCCTCGCCGCGAGCAAGTCTTCGTTCGCCATAATACGCCACAACCACCACCTGTAGCACCTCACCCAGATATGCAGTCTCAAATGGATGAAGTCTACAGCCGCCTCCATTCCATTGAGACGATCATTACTGAGATTCTTTCTTATCTACGTCCCAGCGCCTCCCACCGCGGCCGAGGCCATGGCCGTGATCGACATTAAATCCGGGGAGTACTCTATTCCTTCTCTTGCACTTTAATTTTACGTTTTGAGGCAAAACACTTTAAGTGAGGGAGAGTAGAGTGTAGGTTGAATTTCCCTTTTTCTTATCTTTATGTTTTGATGCTAGTATGTGTTGGTTGGATTTGCGAAAATTTCTTTGAATTTCTTTTTCTTGTTGAAATTTTTTGGAATGATATGCTTGTTTGAGAACACATGATTGTTTAGGTTAGGATGTTCTTGATAGCGAATAGCATGAATTGTGATCAAGTTGGAATTTTTTTGATATTCCATGATTTTGTTTGTTGAAATGTGTTTAGCTCAATGCATGAAACAATTTGGTGAGATTTCAACCTTTACGAGAGTATCATTTTTGCTCTCATTTTGTTGGATTGAGTGTGTCGAATTTGATATTGTATTCTAGAACTGCATTTTAAATACTGTCGAGATATACATGAACATGATGCTTAAAAATGATTTGGGCACCTTAGGATTAACCATTCTGTTTTCCCCCGCTAAATTGTCTACCCATGCATTTTCCCCCTAGTTAACCACTTTTGTGCCTATTCCCATTTCTTTGTTTTCACCAAATTTATAAACCCGAGACTTTTTATTTTATCCCTATTTTCTACCATTTTCAGGGCAAGTAAACAGTTTAACCGATGTATGCTCCATGAAAAAAAGAAACAGCAAGCAATTTGAAAGAAAAAAAAAGAGAAAAGTTGTTCGAAAGAAAGAAAAAAAGAAAAAAAAAAGAAAACGAAACAACAACAAAGAGAGAAAAAATCAAATGCATTTAGAAAAGAATTTTTTTTATTTGATAGTTTGTCTTTTTATCTTGTTGTGCTTAATATTTGATGGAGTTGAACTTATTATTTGTTTGTTCCACGCCTTGAATTTTTAGCCATATATTTAGCCTTTTCCCCACCTTTACCTAAGCCCCGTTACAACCAATAAAAGACCATTTGATTTATGCATCTTGTTCTTATTAGTAGTGGAGATTTGATTTACTTGCAGGCCTATGGTAATATCGTGTCAGTTCTGACATTGAGCATTTCTTTACCCCAAACACATTGAGTGATTTGAGTGAATCCCGGTAAGGTGTAGAGTTATAAGCATTGAGATTGATAAATGAATGGATGTTACAATTGCATTTGACTTGTTCCAATTGGTGATATTCAATTGATTGATGTCTTGACTTGAATAATTCTTGTGGTCTCTACCTTGCTTTCTTGAATGTGAAACTTGACAAAGAACGGTAAATGGAATTTTCGACAAATTTGTTTATATCATACTTGAGGACATGTATGGGATAAGTGAGGGGGAATTTTATGAGTGTTCAAAATTATTAATATTTGTTCGTTATTTCTTTAATCTTGTGGATTTATTGCTACTGATTTGGTTGTATTATGCTTGTTTTTGTGCAGGTCCTTACTTTTCAGGACTAGTGGTAAAACGGGTGTATTATGCATTTTTTTATTATTTGGTCACGGCTGGAGACATGGGCACAACTATGGGCACGACACGGTCTGACGTGACAATTTTTAGAAGGTCCAGTTAGCGGCGGTTTCTAGAAGATCTACTCAGCATGCCTTATGGAAGATGAACGAGCAGAGTTGCATTAGGATACTTGTTTAAAGTTTGAATTTAGAAAAAAAAACAATTATCTTTAGGATTATTTTATTTTAATTTCTTTGTTTATCCTTAGGCTTTGAGAGGCTATAAATACCCTCTTGGGGTAAGCCTAAACTCAGAACTCAGATTATAATTTTCTTCTTCTTTCTAGTTTTATTAAAGTTTTCTCTTTTATTTTACTTTTCAAGTTTTTCGATTTTTCTTTTTATTTTAAAGCTTTGTTTTTAAATATGCTAAGTATGACTTTTTTCATGCTTAGCTAATTTTATCATGAGCCGTGAGCTGAAGCAATGACTAAATTCCAACGGGAGAATTGAAACATACCCTTAATATTTTCGGAATATCTCTCTCAATCTCTGCGCTTATTTTTCAAAATCAAAACAGTTTTCAAAATCAAAAGATAGACTTTGGTCAAGAGGTTGTTACGATTAAATATGTGGGAGGAAGATTCGACTTATAGAAAGCACATTCGACTTCCTGGGAACACACTTGGCGAGATAGCTTCGCCAAGAGGGAATTGAGATCGGAATTGAAGGTTATATAAGCAACAATCCGTGTCAGTCACCACGAACTTAAACGGTAATTGATCTACGACAATTGATGTTGATTAGATCAATTTCTATAGCCGGAATCAAAGATTTCCTTGGGTATTCGGTATATAAAATAGAGTCACGGGGATTGACCTTGTAGACAAAGTAACCGACGTGAATCCCGAAGGAAAAATCTAATTTGATGATCTAAAGAAAATTGAGTCAAAGCGAAGCTTAAGGCTGTTTTTACCATATCCATTTACAAACTTTATTCTCTTATTTTTTTTACTTTAATTACCTTTTATTTAAACTCTTTATTACTTAATCACTTTTTACCAAAACCCCATATTACTATATCACGCCTGACTTAAACAAATCAGACATAAATTTATAATTTTTCAAGTCCCTATGGAATCGACCCTTACTTCTCTTTACTACGCATTTTCTTCATTTATCAATTGAGAAGAAGGAATTTATTTTGACATCAAAACAACAGTTGTCAAATCACTTTGAAGGTTTCCTCCCATCAGGTATTGGAAACTTGACGAGTGTAACTGTGTTGTGGCTCACTAATAATAAACTCACAGGTTCGATCCCTTCGTCTCTTTGTTATCTGACTAATTTGCAAAGGTTGTAACTTGATAGAAATCTTTTACATGGTTCCATCCCTAGTGAAATTGGAAACATGAAGAAGCTGGAATATTAATACCTTTATTCCAACCACATTTCCAGTTCCATACCATCTCCTCTACTTCGTTTACCTAGTTTATCCAGGCTATCAATGGGGTTAAATATGTTGGAGGGTACCATACCCTATGAAATTGAGAGTTTAAAGGCACTGGAATACTTGGATCTCTCCCACAACAAGCTGAATGGACCTATTCCAACTCAGATTGGTAATTTGCCAAGTTTATGGTCCTTACGTTTGGGGAACAATCAACTGAGTGGAAGGATTCCACTGCAAATTGGTTCCTTATTATCTCTCTCCTACCTTGATCTGAGCCAGAACTTCATTGATGGTGTGATACCTTCATCAATGGGGAATTTAACTCAATTAACCTTTCTTGATTTTAGTCAAAACAATCTCACGGGCATGATTCCCAGATTGTCATATCATCTGCAACACTTCAACTTGTTATTTAACACACTGGGTGGTCTGATTCCTGATGGATTAATGCAGATTCCAACTAAGTCGTTCACAGGAAACAAGGGCTTATGTGGTTCCATTACAGGCTTCCGTCGTTGCCTTCCTTCAACAACTGTAAACAGGAAAAGAAAGATCAAAGTGAAACATAATTTGACTGTCATTATTCTCGTTCCAACCTTGTTATTTCTCATCTCAACTTGTGTGTTACTGATGGTGATCCGATTCCGATGTCTTGCGAAAAGTTTGAAACCTGATCATACTCCAACAAAAAACGGAGACCTATTCTCCGTATGGGACTACGATGGGAATATCGCATTAGATGACATCATCAGAGCCATCGGGGATTTCGACATCAAATATAACATCGGAACAGGTGGTTACGGTAGTGTCTACAAAGTAGTGCTACCAAGTGGCAACGTTATTGCTTTGAAAAAGCTCCACCGGTTCGAAGCCGAGCAGCCGGCTTCGATAAAAGTTTCCGAAATGAGATCAAGTTTCTAACGGAGATATGACACAGGAACATTGTCAAGCTCCATGGATTCTGTCTCCACAACCGTTGCATGTTCTTGGTTTACGAATACTTGGAAAATAGAAGCATGTTCTATGCATTGTCAAAGGTATCGCACATGCTCTATCTTATATGTACCATGATTGCAGCCCACCGATTGTTCATCGAGACATCTCGAGCAATAACATTTTGTTGAACTCGATATCTGAACCCTTTGTTGCCGACTTCAGAACCGCAAAACTTCTTGATCCCGATTCATCTAATCGAATGATAATGGTTGGAACATACAGATACATTGCCCCAGGTTCAACTCCTCCACTCTGTACTTTATTTTTATCATATTTCATCCATTTATAACTTATTTTTTCATTTTCATTACAGAACTTGCTTATTCGATGGTCGTGACTGAAAAGTGCGACATTTATGGCTTTGGGGTGTTGGCATTGGAAATATTAATGGGAAAGCATCCAGGTGAACTGTTGTCAACGCTATCATCGTCGTTGTTGTCGTATCGTACCCGATGTGTCATGTTAAATGAAGTTTTGGACTCTCGGTTGTCACCCCCAAGAAGTCAAAAAATGACGAGAGACACTGTTTTCGTTGCCCTTGTTGCCTTCGCATACTTACGGACAAACCCCATAGCTCGACCGACAATGAAATCAGTGTCTCAAGAATTTCTGGACATCAAGTCTCCAATTGCAATGTCTCTTCATGAAATATCTCTGATTGAGCTTTGTTAAGTCCTTCAACTATTACAAGTTGCAAAATAATTCTCTGACTGTAGGACGTTGCTTTGTTGAGTCTTTCGATTATTAAAGGTTACAAAATGTCCATCTAACTATTCATTTATTGACGTAGATGTTAACAAGTTGATTGGAGGATGTGGAAACCGTTTTTCACCCTGGTGGGGAAAAATTAGTACCAACTTGGGGTTTTTTCTTTGAAAATGTTTTGAATGTAAGGAGTCGTCACCAATCATTTTAAGGTGCGATTGGGACACCATAAAAACTTGTGATTTTAATAAAACACTTTATTTTTATTAAAATACAAAGTTTTAGGGTTTATAAAAATCAAAAAATAGGTTCGGGAGTCAGTTACGCGTGGGGAAGGATTAGCACCCTCACAACACCCAAAAATGGTACCTAGTTGATTACCTTATATTTAGAATCAAAAATTTTGAGTTCAAACTTTATCCAATTTAAAAATCATTAGAGATGCAAAGTTGAAAAGGGTATTCATTTATTAAAGCCAATAACATTTGCCCCTAGCA
Organism: Hibiscus syriacus; assembly: GCF_006381635.1. Taxonomy (NCBI): domain Eukaryota; kingdom Viridiplantae; phylum Streptophyta; class Magnoliopsida; order Malvales; family Malvaceae; genus Hibiscus; species Hibiscus syriacus. Next base: position 210,378 of record NW_024063033.1, read on the forward strand.
TGAATGCGAGAGATAAACTATTATTCCCAATAACCGAACATTGCCTCGATTTTAGAAATCATGATATAGTCTTGAAAAGGATGCCGACCTATTTCGGGAATCACCAGTAGTCACCCCTGAGCATACTTGCGGGATATATACTATTGACTTCCTAATAAGTGAATATTGCCTTAGGTTTTAAAATAATATGCAATCAAATAATTTATTATTAATCCTAATTAAACTAAAGGTAGATTAAAGCTTTCTTTATCTAAAAGTGTCAAATTATGAAAATTAAACAACATAGAGGCACAAACATAAAATTTTAGGATCTAATATTAACTTAAATTAATTTTAACTAGTTATTGAATTGAATAATCGATATGATACCTTGAGCATTTAGGCGAGGGCTAACTCAGATTACTCCTTAAATTAAAGGGACAAAATTAAAATCTAATCTAAAGTGGAGGCTCTAATTAATAGCCTATTTAATTTTAATCAATTATGCAATTCGAGGAATTAATTTGGAACCTCGAGAAAAAGAGAGGACTAAATGTGAAATTAGACATAAGATGGAGGCTCTAATATTATTCCTAATTAATTTTAATTAATTAAGTGATCTGAATATATTAAAAGCTCTAGGGATTAAATCAAAAGGAATCTAAATTTAAAAGGTAAACTTAAAAGATATGGTAATCTAAAATAGGACCAAAATACAAGATAGCAAAATAAGGCACTCAATAATAAATATGAAACATGCATACATATTTAGTGGACTAAAATAAACATAAAATTAAGTGCAATAATCAAAGGGCTAAAATTAAGGTTCTGAATAATAAAGGATAGAAATAAATGGTTGTCCCTTGTTCCCATATTCAATGGGGTAAGGGGGAGGTAAGATAGTAGGCTGCCCCCGACACTAGGTTGAGAGCAGCTTCCGTAGGAGACCTCCAAATTATGAAATGCCCTCCATGTGACTCGATCCCACGACCTGAAGGTTAAGAACCTTGTGATCTACCAACTGAGCTGGATGGTAGAAAATTAAAGCAATGAAATTAGAGGACTGAAATTAAATAAATAAAAAGTAAAGGGTAGAAAATTAAATGTGCATAAAATTTAAATTAAAAAAAATTAAAGAGCAATAAAAATAAATCTTTAATGTTAATTTTTAATATTTAACCCGAATCGTAAATAATGTGAGTCGTACCCCGGGGTGGGTCATCGTAAGGTCGTACTATGGTTCAAAAATAAAATAAATAAATAACAAGTTAGTGGTTAGCGGTTAGTGGTTAGATGTTAATAGAGTCCAGACCATAATAATATGGGTCGTATCCCGGATCGGATCACACAATGTCGATAAAGTTTAATATTCGTATTTTAAACAATAAGGATTAAAATGAAATAAAAAATAGTACCCAAATCAGAAATAAATAGTGACTAAAATGCATAAAATAAAAGAACAATAGCTAAATCAAAAATAAACAATGACTAAAATGCATAAATAAAAGAACAATAGCAAATAAGAAATAAATAGTGACCAAAATGCATAAATTGAAAGTATCACATCAAATTCATAAATAAATAAAGATAATAGAACTAATTAGTGACTAAAATGTAATAATATAAAATTTAGTGATCAATTTCAAATAAATGGCAAAATAAGACAATGACTAAATTAAAATAAAATAAAAGCAGAGTATTGAAATCAAAGAAAATGAAGAGTGTAGTGACTAAAATATAAAAACTCGGCAAAGAAAATGATTTGACCCTAAAACTAGTGACCAAAAAGTTAAAACATGGTGAAGGTTAAGGGACTATAGCATGATTAACCCTAAAATTTTAATATAAACCTAATTATATTAACATGATAAAACCTAAACTAACCGATTTTTACTCTTACACTCTCTTCTCCCTCTCACTATGATTCCGGTCACCATGGAGAACCCTAACGATGGCCTTGTCTCATTTCGATCCTTCCTAACTCCGACCGAGAAGGTGACCTAAGGTAAAAATAAAACGACTAAATCCCCTTCTCTCTTTTCTTTGTTCGACCGAAGGCTCCCAACCTACAAACCACCGTGAATAGGCCACCCATGCCTTCCGATCACCACCAACGGTGGTCGGACCCTAGATCTAAAACACATAAACCCAAAGGAACCCCCATACGAAAACCTAAAGTCTCAATTTGGGGCTAAACCTCTAAAACCGAGAGCCTAACCCCTCTCAAATTTTAAACTCCTTATTCTTCGACGACCCAAACTCCGACGATAAGCCCGAAGAGACAGTTAACACTAACCTTCTTCTTTCTATTTTACCTTCAAACTTTCATGCACACTAAAAAAAGAACCCAAAAAGAAGAAAGTCCCTAAGGTACCTTTAGAAAAATGTTTTTTTTTCTATTTTTCTTGATATATTTGAATACCCTCTTTTTGTTGTATTGGTTTCGAAAAAAAAATCAAGGGAATGGGAGTTTACAATCTACTCTTTTTTCTAGAGAGAAGATAAAATTGGGGAAAGAAATAAAACCCTTATATCTTTATTTGGTTTTTTATATAACCCGTTCTTTTTGTAGACAAAATAATAATAAAAAATCCTTGTTTTTTGCTAATTTTCCTTGTCCTGTATGGTTGTTGGTGAGGATTTGGTGAAGTTGAATAGGCATGGTGTAGAGGTGGCAGGGCATGGGTACTACAGTTGAGTTGGTGTAGAAGGGATGGTGTTGCTGTGCTGGTCAGAGGTGGATGGTAGGGTATAGTGGCCTTGTTTGACTTTTTTTGTATTATTATTATTATTATTATATGTATTTTGGGTAAAAATTGGTGATTACAGTTGTTCCTCTTTGTTCATTGCTGTGAAACAGGAATAGAGCAAAGACATAAAGCACCAATTTTTATCCGACTTATGTTGCTGCAATTCTGGCACTACAAGCTCTTCTTATCCGGCGAGTTCTTCTCATTATGAACTCTTCATTGGGGATGTCAATCCACTCCCTTCTATGATGGGTAAGACCTAATTGAACAAGTTTTTCTCATTATGAACTTATTCTCTCAGAAACGTTGACCCAACTCATTTGCGATGGTTATCCCAAGGAGATGCTAATCCAACTCCTTATGTGATGGACAAGCCAAGATGATGATGATCCAACTCCTTATGTGATGCACAAGCAAAAGTGATGCTGATCCAACTCCTTTTGTGATGGACGAGTGAAATGATGGTGTTGTTGCAACTCCTTATACGATGAAATCTAGCTAAGGTTGAACAAGTTCTTCTCATTATGAACTTCTTCTCCCTCATCGGATGAGTTATTCTCATTATGAGCTCCCCATCAGAAATGTTGATCCACCTCCTTCTTTGATGAAATCGAACAAAGTGATGATGTTGATCCAACTCCATATGTGATGGATGAGCCTAGTATTGGTAATGTTCCAACTCCTTATGTGATTGAAACGATATAAGTTTGAACAAGTTCTTCTCATTATGAACTTCTTCTCCCTCATCAAATGAGTTCTTCTCATTATGAACTCTCCAGTAGAAATATTGATCCATCTCTTTCTGTGATAGAATCGATCAAAGTGATGATGCTGATCCAACTCCATATGTGATGGATGAGTAAAGTGTTTGTGTTGTTCCAACTCCTTATGTGATGAAAATGAGCTAAGGTTGAACAAGTACTTCTCATTATGAACTTCTTCTCCCTCATCGGACGAGTTCTTCTCATTATGAACTCTCCACTGAAAATGTTGATCCACATCCTTCCGTGATGGAATCAATCAAAGTAATGACATTGATCCAACTCCATATGCGATGGATGAGCAAAGTGTTTGAATAATTTTTTCTCATTATGAACTTCTTCTCCCTCATCGGATGAGTTCTTCTCATTATGAACTCTCCACTGGAAATATTGATCCACCTTCTTCTGTGATGTAATCGAACAAAGTGGTGATGTTGATCCAACTCCATATGCAATGGATGAGCCAAGTATTGGTGCTGTTTCAACTCCTTATATGATGAAAACGAGCAAAGGTTGAACAAATTCTTCTAATCGGGCGAGTTCTTCTCATTATGAACTCTCTACTGGAAATGTTGATCCACCTACTTCTGTGATGGAATCGATCAAAGTGATGATGTTGTTCCAACTCCATATGCGATGGATGAGCAAAGTGTTTGTGCTGTTCCAACTCCTTACTTGATGGAAATGAGCTAAGGTTGAACAAGTTCTTCTAATTACAAACTTATTATCCCTTATCGGACGAGTTCTTCTCATTATGAACTCTTCACTGGAAATTTTGATCTACCTCATTCTGTGATGGAATCGATCAAAGTAATGATGCTGATCCAACTCCATATGCGATGGATAAGCAAAGTATTTGAACAAGTTCTTCTCATTATGAACTTCTTTATTAGAAATGTTGATCCACCTCATTATGTGGTGGATCGACCAAAGGTTGAACAAGTTCTTCTCATTATGAACTTCTTCTCATTATGAACTTCTTCTCCCTCGTCGGACGAGTTCTTCTCATTACGAACCCTTCCATTGGAAATGTTAATTGGTTTATCATCTCTTTGAAAAATTTTAAACCTGTAAAAGATTATCATATTCCAGTGATTTGTATTTAAAGTACCCAAAGGTAATGACCCAATGGTCCTCAATTTTTGTTGAGATCCATTTCTTTCAATGGTGAAAAATATGGATTAATTCTTTGTTGAAAGCGTGAAATGAAATCTTTATTGACTCTTTGAATTCCTATCAAATATTCAAAACTTGATGAAAAATGAATGTGTATGCTCGTATTTTGCAAATGCCTAAATATGCATGCATGTTGTCATTTTAGTGTTGCAAATTCTATTGCCTGGTGAATCTTTGCTCATTTATCTTTGCTGAGTTTTCGTCTTTGTTGGGTCCATCTTGGAAACAACACTGCATATTCGCATTGAAACGATCTTATCAATTCCTGGTACATTCTTGATTTCTCTAAACAAAAAAAGTCAAATTGAAGAAAGGTATTACTGAAAAGGCTTCTAGGGAAAAAACTTAAAAATGACTCAAATGACATTCTAGATAAACAGTCCTAAGAATGACTCAAATTTTTTTCTAAAAAATGATCCTAAGAATGATGAAATAGTTTCTCTAAATAGACTTTACAGACATCCTCATGAGAGGGAAATCAAAATTTATCATGTGTATGAAATGATAAAATGCATGATGCAAAAATGTAAATTCATGTAATATATATGAATGCATGTTCTCTTGATATGTTGGGAATGGTTGCAAGAGCAGTCTTCTTTCTCTTCCCAGTTCGATTGTCTTCTTTATATGTCGCACCTGAGTGCATTCTTGCAAATCTTGACTTGTGAATGGGCGCATCTTGCCCTAATAAATTTTACCTTTGATAAATTTGGCTTTTCCTGCCTTAACTTGTGTAGAAATCCAATAGAGCTTTCATCTTTTCCAGAAATATTTTGAAAAAAGAATTTATCATTTCAAGCTTTGGAGACCGTGTACTCGCTACTACCTTTTGGAAAAAATCAACAGCCACTGTCTTAAAAACTGACAAAACATTCACGTTTCCTGACAAGTTCTACGATACATCCATGAAAATGATGATAGTTGGAACCTTAGAAACAACCGGAATTAAAGGTTTTTGCTCGATTGTTAACATCGAATTCAACCTTCCCAATTTTGTATTAATTTTTTAAAAGTTCTATCGCCCATTTAGCGGAAAGAGGACTTCCCGGTCATCCGCTTTTAATCTTGGTGCAGACAGAACACGACCTTCCAAATGGGTGAAATTAGAATTTATAGAAATCCCTTATGAACTCCATATTGGATCGGCATCATAACTACTGGTAGGGAAACATTCATTGTTTCTTTTGCCTTTGACATTTATGCACAAAAAATCACCAGAATAATGAAATTGTATGTTACAAGGCCCGAAGAACTCATCATTGAGAAACCTTTGGAAATCGAACCTTACTTCTTCAAAAATTCATTTACCGTTATCATCAAGGAACCTCTAAAAATTAGTCTTAGATTCTTTAAAAATTCAATAGAATAATGTTAAGAAACCTCTGAAAATCAGACTTAGTTTCTTTTAAAAAAACATGATAGCTGGGTAACATGTATCACTTCAAAAATGATTGTTATGTATATTGGGTTCCTCAATTCTTGAGGTTCTACCACTCGTAATGTAATTCCCTCCATTTGAGGCTTGAATTCTAATTTTTCTTTTCTTTCTTTTATTTACTTGGAAAATATGTAAGAATTATGTACAAATGTATGACAATATGAATGCACTTAAATGTATCTAAATATAATGTTGACTTTCTTCTATGCAGAAATGGTGATCATCAATTCTTTTTCTCGCATCAAAGTGAAGATCTTAGTCTTTCTTCACTTGGTCGTCTTTGAATGGATCATTCCTCAATAACTTGTCAGCTAAAGTTTGTAATTTTTTGGGGATCAACCTGATCATCTTGTGTTCTTTATTTTCTATCTTCATTCCGAAGGAAATGCTTTATCTCTTGAATTCTTGTTATGATTAGGTATACGGCCTTGACACCATTTTGTCCCTAACTCGATCGGTCAATCAAATTTGTTTCTCGGGACAAGACTTCCAACTAAAGCATGAATGATATGTTTCTCCAGGTAAACTCTGTTTGTTTTCATTCTGCCCTTAGTACTCCAAACGGTGAGGCTCATTCATCATGTCTGTTTGATTTGAATATTGTGATCTCAACGAGATTTGGTTTTGGTAATGCCCCAATGAGGGCATTCATGGCTCTCTTTGTGCCAAAACCTTAATCTCGAATGGTTTCACTTTGTGTCACTAATCAACAATCATATGCCATCAACAGAAATGTTATCGAATAGTTCAAGGGCTTCTCTTCATGATGCTACACTCAAATTGACACTTAAGAAGTGATAAATTCTTATAACAAAAATGTCTTGCATATTTGCTATGAACTGAGATATGTACCCTTTTCGACTAAGGCGATCATCTGCTTCTTAATGGGTTATCGATGACGTCACAAGGAAGTGTTAGAAGTTTTATCCTCTAGTCCTTCTGATCTCTCGGACTATTTGCTTTTAAGATTGTGGAATGTTTCATTATTATGGCATCGTTTGTTCTTTTTCCAATGGAGGCAGAATGATTCTTACCAGCTTCAAGGACCTTTTTTACTTGATATTGTTCTATTTAAATATATTTTTATTCATCTTTTAATTTTTAGAAATGTGAAAAAAGTTTGATGAATAAGTTTAAAAAATGTTGCCATTTTCTTCAAGCTCATAATCAAAGAAAATTGTAAAACAAGAGTTCATTGAATATCAAATAAATCAACTTTATTTTAATCTTTCGAAAATTATATACATTTGACAAGTGTAGAGATTAATACTGATATAAAGCTTAGGCTGACTTGGGAAGGTAGAGTGTTTCAGATTAATTTGGAGAGGTAATGTGTTTCAGGTTGGTTTCATGGGTTGAAATCTTGCATCCTTGATGATGAAAAGTGATCATTATGCTCATCTTCTAAAAATATTCACCGGTTCCCAGCCTTCGTGAACGCCTTTGGGTTGTGCAGTACTCAAGAGATGTATAAGACCATTTACTCTATAATATATGTACAATCTTCATATTCTAGTCGCCTTTTTAGGTTTTCAACTCAAATACTCCTTTTTTCAAGATGCCATCTAAAATTTTACGTCTTGAACCCTTTTTTTGTTATTTTTCCCTATCATGCATTAAAGATTTTAGAAAACTATTTTTTTGCAAATAAAATTAACCCTAAGGGGTGGAATGAAATCTGAATATACTCTTTCTACTTAGAAATCTATGTATGATTAGAAGGGACTTTTCAGGCACGTAACGTAGGCCAAGGCTCACGGTTATGAAAGAAAATGATAAATAGGCCCAAACAAGTATTTAAGGGTTATCGAACCAATGATCAATTCGTTCTGTTGTCTTCAATGATTTATTGCTCGATTTGAATCTTCTTATAACCATTTCATTTTCTTCATTTTTCTAGATCCCACTATACTACCAATTTTGGGTTTTCACCTTAGAGGTCATCTCCCTCTCGCTATGCCATCGCATTCTTGATCTTCTTATTGAATCTGGATCTTCAAACTAGTCGTATTTTATCAACCTTGTGGTTTGAGGATTATTGAGTCACTCGTCTTGAAGTATTTTTTTCTCTCTCTCTATTTTTTACTTTCTTTTTTTATGTTTTTCTTGTTCTTTTTGTTATATCTCTTCTTTTTTCTCTATGTGTTGTTGTAACCCCCTCAGACACCCACTGTAAAAATAGCATAAAATTTAAAACTTTTTATCAAAACGTAAACTTATAAAATCATTTATCATTATTCAAAAATAAAATAGATTTTCAGACTCGTATATAAAACAAAATACAATTACATGGCCCATAATCACATGTACCATACTCTGCAAACAACGCCGGAAGAATTCCTTTACTGATGTCAATAGATGCACTGGTTCAATCCTTTTAACCTGCAATGGTGAGTAATAGATGAGCTTCGAAAAGCTCAGTAATACAGAACTACCAGATGATGCTGAAGAACGTGCAGATACAGATAAACATATATTTTCTTATTGGTTCAGATATCTATAGATTTTTTAGGTTGAGTTGAGGTCCCATTGATATTTCAGGTAGTACAGATAATATTCAGTTTAGATGGAAATATTTCAGATATCTAGGTTCAGGAGATCAGAATAGGTTATCTAGTGTGTTCCCAAAAATCATGTAACTTTTCAGATCTTTTTAAAACATATATATATATATATATACCCCCATCCGTCAAGTCCAAAATGTGTAGGTTCCCCAGAACCATACACCCACCGTCAAGTCCAGTAAGGCCCTGAGCACACAGCCGAGAAGCCTCCAGGTATTCTTCCTCCAATATTACCCCCCAAATAAAACATGTTCCGTCCGTAAACGGATATATCAAAAATCAAATCAAAATTCACGTCAAGTATCTTATCAAAATCCAGGTCAAGTATCAGATCAGAATCCAAGTCAAGTATTAGATCAGAATCCAAGTCAAGTATCATATCAGAATCCATGTCAGATATCATATCAGAATCCATGTCAAGTATCATATCAGAAATCAAATAAAAAATCATGTAAAATATTCATGTGAGTAGGGAACACACTAGAATTTACAGATAGTATTCAAAGATATTGGATAATCTTAATAAGTAGAGGAACACGGATCTTCAGTATACCGATAGAATATTGGAATTCAGAATCACTATTGGAAGAGTTCAATAACTGACAGAATCATCAGTTATTCTGAATGCGACTTGAGCTGATAAGGAAGAAATGAAGGTTCAGGACATTTACATTCTATGTCGATTGATCGAATTATCGGACAACTCTTAGATGAATATTTCCCAGAACTAATGCTTGTCGATTGGTCAATTCATTGTTCTTCCAGGGTATTTACTCTTTAATACCACAAATTCTTGTCCAAATATCATTTTTTGAAATCATCGCTGAATAGATCTTCCAATGTCTTTATTTCATTTCCACGCTTCCACAATATCATGTAATGCTGGCGTATTTGATTATTTTATTCATAACCCATTATAATTGTACACTATTCAAACTCATCAGAGTTTCCAAACTTATCCAAATCACTTACTAAATCCTCAATCATTGAGGTTACCTAGTTCATTTAGCAATCATGTCCATTCCAGTTACTTCGAGATTTTCCAGAGTAATTCAAACATTCCTGAATTTTAGATACATGTTGTACTTCAGTTTCATTCAATTTGGTCTTCGTGGTTGATTTGTCGAACAAACGTCCAATTCTTAGTACTGAATGTGATCTAGAGTTGAGCTGATCTGAATACTTCCAAAATTTATCATCGAGCCAAACTTGAGAAGACGAACACGCATTCAAGTAATATCTATGCCATCCAAGTATTGGCATAGCTTTAGGGTTGATCTACTCACTTAAATTGTGTTCTATTACTTTTAAAGGTAGTCCAACACCTATGCTTATTTGGATTCCTTAATTAGTCCAAGACATTTACTTAGTTTAGGTCATAAGGTTATTTTTGGTAATTTTGGTGTTCAGTTTTATTCCATTCATTTCAGAGCTCGAGGATATCCAATCATTCCTGAGCTTGGTGATATTCTTAGGTCATTTCCATTACAGGGGTATTATGGTCATTCTACAGATCCAATGTATTTCAATCATTTTCTTTCATCCTGTCTTATTATTTAATTCCAATTTATCATCTATTTCAGTCCCTTCGAACAATTCTGATAAAAGAGCACCCCGATAAATTATTCTTCAGGTATTTACTCGTAACTCGGATATTTTCGGGTCAAGTGCCTTCTCAGATTTTTACCAACGGAATATCAAGAATTTTATGCACTAAGTTAGGATCTTAACAATCAAATTCGTACTTAATCGAGTTAAGTACAAATCCTTAAAGTATTTTCTCATTCAGGGTCAACTCGGACTATTTTACCTCTTAGGGGCATTTTCGTAATTTCCTAACCAGATAATTTCGATATTATCTCTTAACGAAAATAATTATAATTTAAAAATCCTATGGTCAATTGCTTTGCCGAACATTCTCTGATCTTGAAATTATTCCTTAACAAACTTCTAGCATCTTGCGCAAACCCTTTTTGGCATTAAAAACCAGTTATCCAAATTTTCCAAGCAAAACTAGCATTTCTTATGCACATCTATAATTATATCAGATCAATATGTCTTTTCAGAGTTATTAACCAACTTCCAGGGACAATTCTTGTCATCCTACAATATAAGGGTATTTTCGTAAATTTACCCTACCGGAGTATTCTCATAATTTTCCATCCAAATACCTTTAACATTTAACCTTTGATGATATAAAATATAAGTTACAAATCCAGAGTTGATTTCTTTATCACCAATCACAAACTTGTAATTTAATTCTAATAATTCATCAATCTCTTATATTAGTCATTCGATCCGTATTCAGTTACAGAATTTCTACCACATTCATATCGAGTGTATAAATTATTCAAGTCCACAAAAGTGATCAACATCATCTTATTCATGCATTTACCAATATCAACATGTTCCATAAAGCATAAAGAGGTAGTAAAGTATTACCTCGATTTTTGTGTCATACTGATCGACCATATAAATTCCATTCGAACGTCTTTGATCTTAAATTCAACTTCCAATATTTCCTCGGATCCATATCAACAGAAATTACATAAAAAAATAGAGCTTAATTATGAAAACGGATCGAATCGGCTGATAAATCAGTAAAAAAACAGCTTGCCAAGTTTGAATTTGGCGAAACGGACTTCGGATTCAGGACATCGAAAGCATAAAATATGACTTTTCAAAAATTTGAAATTTTTTGCCAAAATCAAAGTTAATGGGTTTGACTGGCAATTTCGAGACCTTCAAATCCTAATTTCGAAAAACGGAATGCGGAATCGGATTCGGAACGTCGAAAAACGTCCGGATAGGTATACTTGGTCAAAGTCAAAGGTCGTTTAATGCCCGGTCAAATTTTTGGTCAACAGTGGTCAACGCCAGTTAACAGTCAACAGTCGACCATTTTACACAAATATCACCCTAACAGAAATTAATTACAAAATTAGCAACATTCTGTAAATATTTACGAAACTAACACCTAAATTTTACACAAATAGCACCCAAACAGAAATTAATTACAACCAAACGATGCCCACTCTTGGGGGTGGCGTGTGAACAGTGATACGGTGTCGGAAAATTCCCGAAAAAATTCCTAAAAATTATTTTAAGCGATTTTGAGGCACTTATAAATCCCGGTTCAATATTTTGAACCGTGGAGAGCTCGATTCTAAAACGTCAAAAACTTTGATGGTCTCACCCCTCCACGTGTTGGCGATGACGGAGAAACAGAGAACACCGGTGGACTCGGAACGATGCATGGAACACGATGGTGCGGGAGGTGTCGTAAACTGATGACCGGATCATCGTGAATCGATAAAAAACCAATTGAAATCAAGTTATTACCGACGATACTTCGAATGAAATTAACGACGAACGACGACGATTCACGACGAAAGGTTTGAGGGGTTTTGTTCCTCGGTCGAAAATGAACACGATGGTGGTTTCAGTTCGTCGATAGGAGGTCGGACGACGAGTAGATCGAAGTTGAAAGGAGGGTTGAAGGGGGGAGGGAAACTGAGAAGTTCATCTGCAAAATACACGGGAAATGGGTGTTATAATTTATCCCAAAAGAAAAATGGTCAAATCATGAGTTTAGTCACTGAATTTCTTGCACTTTATAAAACGGTCTGTCAACTTTGAAAATTTTCAATTTAATCCTCAAATTCCTTCCAAAATTCCAATTAAATTCACCACTTTATAATTTCTTAAATTTAGCCTCTAAATTAGGGTCTTACAATTCTCCCCTCCTTAAAAGAATTTCGTCCTCGAAATTCATTCATGTCACATTATTGCAGAAATGAAACTTTCATCAGTTCTTTCATATCTTTAATAGCTTTTACAAAAGTACGTGTTCTCTACTAATCCTTAACCAGCTGAGTATACATTCTCATCAGAATTCTTCCTCAGTCCAAGTAAATAATCAAAACAACTTTATCCTTGTGAAATCAATTCAGCATTGGTTACGTGAATAGGCTCACAGAGCAGCAGCATATCCCAATTTCATTTCTGGAGTCGAGTCAGCATTTCTCGGATAATTAACTCTTACATGGCTCAGTGGTACTTTACAGCATTTAGACAGATGTTACTGGTATTCCTTTTTGTACAAGTATAGCCTTAACGGATAGAAACTTCGGTTTACTCATTATAGATAGGAACTCAGCCCTGGAGTTCCGGCTTAGAGAGATACGATTGTAGTCTAGGGGCATGTACTGATCAGACATATTTTGACATTCAACCGGTCGGTCTATCTTGAAATTTTTGACTCAAACCATAGCTCTGATACCACTAAATGTAACCCCCTCAGACCGATACGGGTAACCCGATCTGATCTAGAGTGTCACATTAGGGCCACCGGAGCGACCCACTGTAAAAATAGCAGAAAATTTAAAACTTTTTATCAAAATGTAAACTTATAAAATCATTTATCAGTATTCAAAAATAAAATAGATTTTCAGACTCGTATATAAATCAAAATAAATTACATGCCCCCTAATCACATGTACCATACTCTGCAAACAACGCCGGAAGAATTCCTTTACTGATGTCGATAGATGCACTGGTTCAATCCTTTTAACCTGTAATGGTGAGTAATAGAGTGAGCTTCGGAAAGCTCAGTAATACAGAACTACCAGATGATGCTGAAGAACGTGCAGATACAATAAATATATATTTCCTTATTGGTTCAGATATCTATAGATTTTTTTTTAGGTTGAGCTGAGGTCCCATTGATATTTCAGGTAGTAACAGATAATATTCAGTTGAGATGGAAATATTTCAGATATATAGGTTCAGGAGATCAGAATAGGTTATCTAGTGTGTTCCCAAAAATCATGTAACTTTTTAGATCTTTTTAAAACATATATATATATATACCCCCATCCGTCAAGTCCAAAATGTGTAGGTTCCCCATAACCATACACCCACCGTCAAGTCCAGTAAGGCCCTGAGCACACAGCCGAGGAGCCGGTAAGTAAGGTCCTGAGCACACAGCCGAGGAGCCTCCAGGTATTCTTCCTCCAACATTACCCCCCAAATAAAACATGTTATGTCCATAAACGGATATATCAAAAATCAAATCATAATTCACGTCAAGTATTATATCAAAATCCAGGTCAAGTATCAGATTAGAATCCAAGTCAAGTATCAGATTAGAATCCATGTCAGATATCAGATCAGAATTCATATCAAGTATCAGATCATAAATCAAATCAAAAATCATGTAAAATATTCATGTGAGTAGGGAACACACCAAAATTTACAGATAGTATTCAAAGATATTGGATAAACTTAATAAGTAGAGGAACACGGATCTTCAGTATACCGATTGAATATTGGAATTCAGAATCACTATTGGAAGAGTTCAATAATTGACAGAATCATCATTATTCATAATGTGACTTGAGCTGATAAGGAAGAAATGAAGGTTCAGGACATTTACATTCTATGTCGATTGATCGGATTATCGAACAACTCTTAGATGAATAGTTCCCAGAACAATGCTTTTCGATTGGTCAATTCATTGTTCTTCCAGGGTATTTACTCTTTAATACCACAAATTCTTGTCCAAATATCATTTTTTTGAAATCATCGCTGAATAGATCTTCCTATGTCTTTATTTCATTTCTACGCTTCCATAATATCATGTAATGCTGGCGTATTTGATTATTTTGTTCATAACCCATTGTAATTGTACACTATGTAAACTCATCAGATTTTCCAGACCTATCCAAATCACTTACTAAATCCTCAATCATTGAGGTTACCTAGTTCATTTAGCAATCATGTCCATTCCAGTTATTTCAGGATTTTCCAGAGTAATTCAAACGTTTCTAAATTTTATATACATGTTGTACTTCTATTCCATAAAATTTGGTCTTCGTGGTTGATTTGTCGAACAAACGTCCAATTCTTAGTACTGAATATGATCTAGAGTTGAGCTGAGCTGAATACTTCCAAAATTTATCATCAAGCCAAACTTGAGAAGACGAACACGCATTCAAGTAATATATGCCATCCAAGTATTGATATAGCTTTAGGGTTGATCTACTCACTTAAATTATGTTCTATTACTTTTAAAGGTAGTCCAACACTTATGCTTATTTGGATTCCTTAATTAATCCAAGACATTTACTTAGTTTAGGCCATAAGGTTATTTTTGTAATTTTGGTGTTCAATTTTATTCCATTCATTTCAGAGCTCGAGGATATCTAATCATTCCTGAGCTTGGTGATATTCTTGGGTCATTTCCATTACAGGGGTATTCTGGTCATTCTACAGATCCAATGTATTTCAATCATTTTCTTTCATCCTGTCTTATTATTTAATTCCAATTTATCATCTATTTCAGTCCCTTCGAACAATTTTAATAAAAGAGCACCCCGATAAATTGTTCTTCAGGTATTTACTCGTAACTCAGATATTTTTGGGTCAAGTGCCTTCTCAGATTTTTACCAACGAAATATCAAGAATTGTCTGCACTAAGTCAGGATCTTAACAATCAAATTCGTACTTAATCGAGTGAAGTATAATTCCTCAAAGTATTTTCTTATTCAGGGTCAACTCGGACTATTTTACCTCTCAGGGGCATTTTCATAATTTCCTAACCAGATAATTTCGGTATTAGCTCTTAACGAAGATAATTATAATTTAAAGATCATATGGTCAATTGCTTTGCCGAACATTCTCTGATCTTGAAATTATTCCTTAACAAACTTTTAGCATCTTGCGCAAACCCTTTTTTGGCATTAAAAACCAGTTATCCAATTTTTCCAAGCAAAACTAGCATTTCTTATGCACATCTGTAATTATATCGGATCAATATGTCTTTTCAGAGTTATTAACCAACTTTCAGAGACAATTCTTGTCATCCTACAACATAAGGGTATTTTCGTAAATTTACCCTACCGAAGTATTCTCATAATTTTTCATCCAAATACCTTTAACATTTAACCTTTGATGATATAAAATATAAGTTACAAATCCGGGGTTCATTTCTTTATCACTAATCACAAACTTGTAATTTAATTATAATAATTCATCAATCTCTTATATTAGTCATTCGATCCGTATTCAGTTACAGAATCTACCACATTCATATCGAGTGTATAAATTATTCAAGTCCACAAAAGTGATCAACATTATCTTATTCATGCATTTACCAATATCAACATGTTCCATAAAGCATAAAGAGGTAGTAAAGTATTACCTCGATTTTTGTGCCATATTAATCATCCATATAAATTTCATTCGAACGCCTTTGATCTTTAATTTAACTTCCAATATTTCCTCGGATCCATATCAACAGAAATTACATAAAAAGTGGAGCTTAATTTTGAAAAACGGATCGAATCGGATGATAAATCAGTGAAAAATAGCTTATCGGGTTCGTATTTGGCAAAACAGACTTCGGATTCGGATTCAGGACATCGAAAGCATAAAATATGACTTTTCAAAAATTTGAAATTTTCGGTCAAAATCAAAGTCAATGGGTTTGAATGGAAATTTCGAGACCTTTGGGTCCGAATTTCAAAAAACAGACTGCAGAATCAGATTCGGAACGTCGAAAAACGTTAGGATAGGTATATTTGGTCAAAGTCAAAGGTCGTTTAATGCCCGGTCAAAGCCGATCAAAGTTCTAGTCAACAGTGGTCAACGCCGGTTAACAGTCAACAGTCGACCATTTTACACAAATATCACCCTAACATAAATTAATTACAAAATTAGCAACCTTCTGCAAATATTTACCAAACTAACACCCGAATTTTACACAAATAGCACCCAAACAGAAATTAATTACAACCAGACGATGCCCACTCTTGGGGGTGGCGCATGGGGCGCGTGAACAGTGATACAGTGTCGAAAAATTCCGAAAAATTCCTAAAAATATTTTAAGCGATTTTGAGGCACTTATAAAGTCC
The DNA here is from genome assembly GCF_006381635.1 of Hibiscus syriacus. Lineage (NCBI taxonomy): Eukaryota > Viridiplantae > Streptophyta > Magnoliopsida > Malvales > Malvaceae > Hibiscus > Hibiscus syriacus. The sequence continues at coordinate 226,962 of NW_024063033.1, forward strand.
GGTTCACAATTTTGAACGACGGAGAGCTCGATTTCGAAACGTCGAAAACTTTGACGATCTCACCCCTCCACGTGCCGGTGATGACGGAGAAACAGAGAACACCGGTGGACTCGGAATGATTCAAGGAACACGATGGTGCGGGAGGTGGCGTAAACGGATGACCGGATCATCGTGAATCAATAAAAAACCAATTGAAATCAAGTTATTACCGACGATACTTCCAACTGAAATTAACGACGAACGACGACGATTCACGATGAAAAGTTTGAGGGGTTTTGTTTCTCGGTCGACAACGAACACGATGGTGGTTTCAGTTCTTCGATCGGAGGTCGGACAGCGAGTAGATCGAAGTTGAAAGGAGGGTTGAAGGGGGGAGGGAAACTGGGAAATTAATCTGCAAAATACACGGGAAATGGGTGTTATAATTCATCATAAAAGAAAAATGTTCAAATCATGAGTTTAGTCACTGAATTTCTTGTACTTTATAAAACGGTCTGCAACTTTGAAATTTTTCAATTTAATCTCAAATTCCTTCCAAAATTCCAATTATGTTCACCACTTTATAATTTCTTAAATTTAGCCCCTAAATTAGGGTGTTACAGTTGTCAACTCGATTTGATCTTCGAGTGCATCGTATTTGATCCACCTTGTGTTATCTTGTTATTTCTTACTTTATTTTTCCATGACTTGCCTCTGTAAGCAGATTTCCTTCACCTTACCCCCCGGTATGGAGGGTGATCCTTGGTTAGAGTTGAATTAGAAGAAAAATACTATAGGATCAAATGGGGACAACTAGGGATATTTTTTTTGAAAGGATAACTGAAATAAAGGTGGTCATCATCTCATAAATGAAAGTCTTTGTAAAAGAGGTATCCCTAGGGGACAAGTGTTCTGGATTAACCTTATTTACATGAAAAAATGTAATTATTGCATGATATAATTATTTCAATTATTCCCTTTATTTCTACTTCACTTTGCTCCTAGTATGCCCCAATTATTCGAATTCTCTTACAAAACTTGATATGTTACACTCCATATTGTCTTTCTTGCAGAAATGGTTCTTGTACATACGACCATCTCGTACTTTATGCCTCCAAGATTTATTGAGGTTAGTAATAAATGTCGGTTGTGTTTAGGAAGGGAAATGAATTAATCTGAAGCCATCTATCTTGGAAAATATAGTGTTAAGGAGGGATCATCTCTGTCTGGGAAGGTAAAAGTATGAATTTTGGTGTCTCATGGAGGATAAGGGCATGAATTTATTATTTCAGCGGGAAGAGATGTCAAAACATATGTTATTTCGGGTAAGGAACCAAGTAATGGTTTTTCCGGCTTTGGATGGGATATGGAAGGTCTAATCTTTCCACTTGTCAAAAGTCTATAATTAATGGAGTAGTAAAAGAAACTTTAATTAATTCGATATTCAAAGAATTAAAAGATTAAAACTTGATTTATTGCTCATAACCTTGGAAAACGACATAAGTTCAATCATCAAACTATTTTAAGAAAATAAAGAAAGAACACAAACACATTCAAACAGGATAATTCCAGTGCAATAAGGTTTCATGGTGGATGGAAGAACTTCTTAATTGGCACCAGAATGTCTCATTACGTGTTAAAGGTCAATACCCCTGGGTCAAACAAAATCTAGACCTTGCTCTTCGGTGCCCCATAGATCTCAATGATGTGACTCAAACTTCAGACGACGCTAACAACACGTCCATAACTCTCAATCCTTTTCAAAGTACGAATATGGTGACTTCAATTTACCTCAAAAACTTCTATTACGAGATTCTCGCGAGTTACTCCCAAGATCAGTGATTAATGCATGTTGAGATGCAATGTATATCATGCAATGTACAATGTATAGATGCTAATGCAAAGATGCAAAAATAGGAATGCAAAATGTAAATGCAACAAAGGAATTGATCCCAAAAGTAATTGTTCCTTGAACAATTCTTGAGAAACCAACAATGTCTGGGGAAATGAAAATTTGGTCCATCTTCAAGTTGTCTAGATCCTGTGAGCGTTTGTGTATTACATCATCTTTCATCAGATTTAGGCATATTGAAAATCTTTAAAGCTTCTACTTCGTCTCCTACTTTCAGAAAATTTTCAAGCTGGTTTCTAACCTTCAACTATTGGCTTCAGCGTCGAATCTTCTTGAGTCCAATTTGTTACCTCAGCAAGTAGATGTCTGGCTTGTCTCTCTAGTAGGTAGACTATCTCTTGATGCTACTCGATCTACGTAGAGAATCTTCAAAATTCTATTTAACCCAATGAAAGGCATTGTTGTGGGCATTTTTTAAACCTTCTAAAAGACCAGTTATTTTAAGGATCAATACCTTTGAAGGATATGTCACGTTCATGCAAAAATACAACAAAGCACAAGAAGACTACAGGAAATCAGGTTAGTAGAAACATAACAAAAAAGAATCAAGTTAGTTAAAAATGATTATTTAAAGAAATGCAAGTTTAGCACAAATAATTAAATATGACTCCAAGTTAAGACTGAAAAATAAAGCATACAAAAGAAATTAAGAGTCCTAACCGTATGCGTTTTAGTTCTCTTATGTTAACCACATGGCTCTAGCTGGGTAGGTCTACTAAATTCTATAAATGAGGTTGGGTTATAGCAAAGGGTTCCCAAGCCATCTTTACAACCTACTAAGGTTGACTCCGAATCTGGCCCATTATAGACTTGCAAATCGGGCTCTACTTAGGGGATCACACTGGTAAAAATGTACCTCTGAACTGATATTTGTACATGCAACTTAGAATGATCTCCATATATAATTTTTCAGACCCACACGGGGGAGCCTAATGCTCCCCATGAGGTACGACGTTTCTCTTACTTAGGTAAATTGAGATTGAGCTCGGGTTTAGAGCTATGATATACAACAATCCTAAATAAATTCACATAAGTGTAACCATTAACCAAAGAAAAAATCTTTTTCTTTTTAAATAATGAATTATAAATTAAATAAATTCAAACTCAAAATTTCTAAATTCCAAATGTACGGTAATCAACTCATGGCTTAACTCTCAAATTGTTTTAAAAAACAAAATACGTCCCCATTGGAGTCGTCAAGCTGTCAACATCATTTTTCTCCTGGGTGGGGGAAAATTAGTACTGATATAAGAGTTTTTTCTTTGAAAAGGATTTTAAATATGAGGAGTCACCACCAATCATTTTAAGGTGAGATTTAGACACCATAAAAACCGGTGATTTTAATAAAACATTTTTTTATCAAAATACCAAGTTTTAGGGTTTGTAAAAACCAAAAAATAGGTTTGAGAGTCAGTTACATGTAGGGAAGGATTAGCACCCCCACAGTGCCCAAATATTGGTACATAGTTAATTATCCTATATTTAGAATAAAAATTTTGAGTTTGAACTTTATCTAATTTAAAAATCATTAGAGATGCAAAGTTGAAAAGGATATTCATTTATTAAAGAAAATAGCATTCACCCCCTAGCATAAATACGGGAGATCAATTGTTGTGCACAATAACTGAACATTGCCACGATTTTAGAAATCGTGATGCAATCTTGGAAAGGATGTCGACCTATTTCAGAAATCATCAGTAGTCACCCCCTTAGCATACTTGCGGGAGATATATTATTGACTCGCTAATAAGTGAAAATTGCCTTAGGTTTTGAAATATGATACAATCAAACAATTTATTATTAATCCTAATTACACTAAAGGTAGATTAAGGCTTTCTTTATATAAAAGTGTCAAATTATGATAATTAAAGAACCTAGGGGCACAAACCTAAAAATGTAGGCTCTAATATTAACTTAAAATAATGTTAACTAGTTATTGAATCAAATAATTCATATGGTCCCTTGAGCATTTAGGCGAGGAACAACTTAGATTACTCCTTAAATTAAAGGGACTAAATTAAAATAAAATCTAAAGTGGAGTCTCTAATTAATAACCTATTTAATTTTAATCAAATATGAAATTTGAGGAATTAAATTGGAACCTCGAGCAAAAGCGATGACCAAATTAAGAATACTCTTAATTTAAGGACTAAATGTGAAATTAAGCCTAAAATAGAGGCTCTAATATTAATCCTAATTAATTAAGCAATATGAATAAATTAAAAGATATGGTAATCTAAATTAGGACCAAAATGCAAGATAGCAAAATAAGGCACTCAATAAAAATATGAAACATGCGTACACATTTACGGAACTAAAATAAACATAAAATAAAGTGTGATAATCAAATAGCTAAAATTAAAGTTCTAAAAAATAAAGGACAAAAATAAAGAACAAAAAATTAAAGCAATGAAATTAGAGGATTGAAATTAAATAAATAAAAAGTACAGGGTAGATAATTAAATGTGCATAAAATTTAAATAACAAAAAATAAAAGAGCAATAAAATAAAAATGTTATTGTTAATTTTTAATGTTTAACCCAAACCGTAAATAATGTGAGTCATACCCCGGGGCGGGTCGTCGCAAGGTCATATTATGATTCAAACATAAAATAAATAAATAACAAGTTAGCGATTAGTGGTGAGATGTTAATAGAGTCCGGACCATAATAATGTGGGTCGTATCTTGGATCGTATCACCACAAGGTTGATAAAGCTTCATATTTGTATTTTAAACAACAAAGACTAAATGAAATAAAAAAAATAGTAGCCAAATCAAAAATAAATAGTGACTAAAATTAATAAAATAGAAGAATAATAGCTAAATCAGAAATAAACAGTGACTAAAATGTATAAAATAAAAGAACAATAGCTAAATCAGAAATAAACAGTGACCAAAATGCATAAATTGAAAGTATCACATCAAATTCATAAATAAATAAAGATAACATAACTAATTAGTGACTAAAATGTAATAACATAAAATTCAATGGTCATTTTCAAATAAATGGCAAAATAAGATAATAACTAAATTAAAATAAAATAAAAACAGAGTACATAAATTAAAGAAAATGGAAAGAGCGTAATTACTAAAATGAAAAAACTCGACAAAGTTTAGGGATCTATATGGTGATTTGACCCTAAAACTAATAACCAAGACATAAAAACAGGGTGAAGGTTATAGGACTATAGCATGATTAACCCTAAAATTTTAACATAGACCTAATTATATTAACCTAATAAAACCTAAACTAACATATTTTTATTCTTATACTATCTTTTCCCTCTCAACATACGGCCGGTCACAATGGAGAACCCAAGAGCCTGTCGTCGACCGTTAAGGACCAAAGACCTCCAACGATGACCACAACACCCAACGGTGGCCTCGTCACACTCCGATCCTTACCAACTCCGATCGGGAAGGTGACCTAAGGTAAAAGGAAAATGACCAAAGCCCCTTTTCTTTTCTCTTTGCTCAACTGAAGGCTCCCAACCCACAAACCACCATGAATCGACCACCTATGCCTTTCGACCACCACCAACGGTGGTCAGGCCCTAGATCTAAATGACATAAACTCGAAAAGAACCCCATACAAAAACCTAAAAGCTCGATTTGGGGCCAAACCTCTAAAACCGAGAGCCTAGCCCCTCTAAACTTCTAAACTCCTTATTCTCTGGCAACCAAACTCGGACGAGGTATGTAAACAATAACCCTCTTTTTCTCTCTCTCTCTATCTCTCTCTCTATTTTACCTTCTAAGTTTCATGAACACTAGCTGTAATCACCAATTTTTACCCAAAATACATATATTATTATTATTATAATACAAAAAGAAAAAAAAAGAAAAAGTCAAACAAGTTCACCATACCCTACCATCTACCTTTGACCAACACAACAACACCATCCCTTCTACACCAACTTAATTGTAGTACCCATCCTTGCCACCTCTGCACTGTGCCCATACATCTTCACCAAATCCTCACCAGTAACCATACAAGACAAGGAAAATCAACAAAAAACATGATTTTTATTTTTATTATTATTTTGTAACCAAAAAGAACAAGTTATATAAAACCCTAAATAAAGATGTAAATAGGGTTTTTCTTTCCCCGATTTTCTCTTCTATCTGGGAAAAAAAGAGCAGATTGTAAACTCTCATTCCCCTTTTTTTTTGAAATCAATACAACAAAAAGAGGGCATTCGAATATATCAAGAAAAACATAAGAATAAAATGTTTTTTAAAGGTATCTTAGGGGCTTTCTTCTTCTTTGGTTCTTTTTTAGTGTGCATGAAAGTTTGAAGGTAAAATAGATAAAAAAAAAGAGTGTTTACATGCCTCGTCGGGCTCCTCGTAGAGATTGAGTCACTAGAGAATAAGGAGTTTAGAAGTCGGAAGGGGCTAGGCTCTCGGTTTTAGAGGTTTGGCCCCAAATCGGGGCTTTAGGTTTTCGTATGGGTTTTTTTTGGGTCTATGTGATTTAGATCTAGGGCCCGACCACTGCTGGTGGTGGTCGAAAGGCATGGGTGATTGATTCACGTGGTTTGTGGGTTGGGAGCCTTCGGTCAAGCAAAGAAAAGAGATAAGGGGCTTTGGTCGTTTTCTTTTTACCTTAGGTCGCATTCGGTCGAAGTTGGGAAGGATCAGAGTGAGACGAGGCCACTGTTGGGTGTGGTGGCCGTCGTTGGAGGTCTTTGGTCTTCAACGGTCAGGGGCGGGCTCTTGGGTTCTCCATGGTGACTGACCGTATGGTGAGAGGGAGAAGAGAGTATGAGAATGAAAATAGGTTAGTTTAGGTTTTATTAGGTTAATATAATTAGGTTTATATTAAAATTTTAGGGTTAATCATGTTATAATCCCTTAACCTTACCGTGTTTTTATGTCTTGGTCACTAGTTTTAGGGTAAAATCACCATATAGGTTCTCTAAATTTGCCGAGTTTTTGCATTTTAGTCACTACACTATTTTCATATTCTTTGATTTTGATACTCTTCTTTTATTTTATTTTAATTTAGTTGTTGTTTTATTTTGCAATTTATTTGAAATTGATCACTGAATTTTATGTTATTACATTTAAGTCACTATTTAGTTATGTTATCTTTATTTATTTATGAATTTGATGTGATACTTTCAATTTATGAATTCTGGTCACTGCTTATTTTTTATTTAGCTAATGTTATTTTATTTTATGCATTTTAGTCATTGTTTATTTGTGATTTAGCTACTGTTAATTTATTTTATGCATTTTAGTCAGTTTTTATTTATGATTTTGGCTATGTTTTTTATTTTTATTTCATTTTAGTATTTGTTGTTTAAAATACGAATATTAAACTTTATTGACCTTGTGGTGATCCGATCCGAGATGTGATCCACATTATTATGGTTGGACTCTATTAACATATAACCACTAACTGCTACCTTGTTATTTATTTATTTTATGTTCGAACCATAGTACGACCTTGCGACGACCTACCCCGGGGTACGACTCGCATTAATTACAGTCTGGGTTAACATTAAAAATTAACACTAACATTTTGTTTTTATTGCTCTTTTATTTTTTATTTAAATTTTATGCTCATTTAATTTTCTGCCCTTCACTTTTTATTTATTTAATTTCACTCCTCTAATTTTATTGCTTTAATTTTTTGTTCTTTATTTTTGTCTTTTATTTTTTTGAATTTTAATTTTAGCCATTTAATTATTGCACTTTATTTTCTATTTATTTTAGTCCTGTAAATATGTATGCATTTTTATATTTTTTATTGAGTGCCTTATTTTGCTATATTGCATTTTGGTCCTAATTTAGATTACCATATCTTTTAAGTTTACTTTTTAAATTTAGATTCCTTTTGATTTAGTACCTAGAGCTTTTAATTTATTCATATCACTTAATTAATTGAAATTAACTAGGATTAATATTAGAGCCTTCATCTTAGGCCTAATTTCATATTTGGTCCTTAAATTAAGAGTATTATTTAAATTTTATGGTCATTTAATTTTCTACCCTTTTCTTTTTATTTATTTAATTTCATTCCTCTAATTTCATTGGTTTAATTTTCTATTCTTTATTTTTGTCCTTTATTTTCCATCTATTTTAGTCCCGTAAATATGTATGCATGTTTCATATTTTTTATTGAGTGCCTTATTTTGCTATCTTGCATTTTGGTCATAATTTAGATTACCATATCTTTTAAGTTTACCTTTTAAATTTAGATTCCTTTTGATTTAGTCCCTAGAGCTTTTATTTTATTCAGATCGCTTAATTAAATAAAATTCATTAGAATTATTATTAGAGCCTCTATCTTAGGCCTAATTTCACATTTAGTCCTTAAATTAAAAGTATTCTTAATTTGGTCCTCGCTTTTGCTCAAGGTTCCAATTTAATTCCTCGATTTGCATAATTGATTAAAATTAAATAGGTTATTAATTAGAGCCTCCACTTTAGATTAGATTTTAATTTAGTCCCTTTAATTTAAGGAGTAATCTGAGTTGAACCTAGCCTAAATGCTTAAGGGACCATATCAATTATTTGATTCAATAACTAGTTAAAATTAATTTAAGTTAATATTAGAGCCTACATTTTTAGGTTTGTGCCTCTAGGTTCTTTAATTTTCATAATTTGACACTTTTAGATAAAAAAAGCCTTAATCCACCTTTAGTTTAATTAGCATTAATAATAAATTGTTTGATTGCATCTTATTTTAAAACCTAAGGCAATGTTCACTTAATAGGGAGTCAATAATATATATCTCGCAAGTATGCTCAAGGGGTGACTACTGGTAATTCCTGAAATAGGTCGATATCTTTTTCAAGAATGCATCATGATTTCTAAAATCGAGGCAATATTCAGTTATTGGACACAATAGTTGGTCTCTCGCATTCATGCTAGGGGGCAAGTGCTATTGGCTTTAATAAACGAATACCCTTTTCAACTTTGTATATGTAATGATTTTTATATAGATAAAGTTCAAACTCAAAATTTTTTATTCTAAATATAGGGTAATCAACTAGGTACCAATTTTTGGGCGCTGTGGGGGTGCTAATCCTTCCCCACGCGTAACTGACTCCCGAACCTATTTTTTGGTTTTCGTATACCCTAAAACTCGATATTTTGATAAAAATAAAATATTTTATTAAAATCACCTGGTTTTTATGGTGTATCAATCGCACCTTAAAATAATTGGTGGCGACTCCTCACATTTCAAAACCTTTTCAAAGAAAAAAACCCTAAGTCGGTACTAATTTTCCCCCACCCGAGCGAAAAATGGGGTTGATAGATGAGATATGATAAAATATGATCCAAGAATCGTTTGAATTGAATAGTTATTTGGAATTTTGGGATCAAATGTGATCATATCTTGTCAATATGTTATATGTCCGAATCCGAATGATTGATGTTTTTGGAGGTACAAGAAAGGTGTTAAGTTTTAAACATATGCCTCTAGTTAAAATAAGGATTCTTTTATCCTAAATAGTCCAGAGAATTATTACAAATATACCCTTATATAATATAGTTAGGGTTTTTAAAATTTTATCCACTTTTCCTCTATATCTTTTGAATTGTATAGTCATTTGGAATTTTGAGATCAAATGTGATCATATCCAGTCAAAATGTTATATATCCGAATCCGAATCCGAATGATTTATGTTTCTTAAGGTACAACAAACATGATAAGTTTTCAACATATGCCTCTAGTTAAAATAAGGATTCTTTTATCCTAAACAGTCCAGAGAATTATTACAAATATACCCTTATATAATATAGTTAGGGTTTTTAAAATTTTCTCCACTTTTCCTCTATATCTTAATTTTACTTTTCACTTTTTAAACACCTAAAGCTTCATTTTTCTATCTACAGTGATATGTGATAACTCCTTAATGGAATTATATTTGTATTTTTAGATTTCAGTTTTTGTACTGTCTTAAATAAATTATTGGATCTTTGTATTTCATTTCATCATATTTAGTTCATACATGTAATACAGGGTTTTGATTTGGTTATCTACACTTTTATCTCCAAATCATACTTCTACCTCAATTCAATTGTCATTGCACTTTGTCATATTTTGAGTTTTAAATACACTACAGCAAGTTGATAGTTGACATTAGGTCGAGACTCGATAGAACTAAAAAGGACAATTTTTTACGAGAGAATAATCCAACTTTCACCGTAGAGTCTAACGATTATAAAGGACACCAAGTTTATTATTCTAGGATGGTGTATATGGCGTCAGAACTTGACCTAAAGGAGTATATTGGACGGTGTAAATATCTTTTTGAGGAACTTCTTTTTCTTTCTCATCCAGAATTATTCTCGTCTCCTAAAATTTTTAAACTTTAATTTTTATATTTTTCTCAAACAGTGGAGCTCTAAAACCCAAAGGCCTTTTGTGTCAAACGTTTGTAACTAGTGAGTCGAAAGGTCTTCATGAACTTCTGACCAACTTTACTAACCGTATATTGTCTTAAGGCATTCGAAAAGAGCTCTTACACGATGATCAATCCTTTGTTGTTGGATTTATGCATTGTTGCTTTTGGTTTAATAAATGTTATTTTTTTCTTATGGAATTTATGTTGATATTTGTTTGTTAAGTTAATGGTTTGCGCTTTATCACGTTAAGCATTTGCTAGGAGATTTACGTTTATTTAAAATCTTAACGTATTGAAAAATCATAAGGTGCCTCATAGAAATATTAGTGTAACCAGAGTTATTTGATAGTGTAGAGAAATCTAATTATCTCTAAGAGCCACGACATTTGTTAGGTTAGATTTACTTTGGTTTTACTGTTTCAAAAACCAATTGAACACTTCCTTTTTGTTGGGATCAATACTCGACAAACGAGGGTGTGTCTACTTTATTAATATAATATTAATTATTATTTATTTTACATTAATTTATAAACATTTAAACTTTTAAATAATTATTTTAGAAAACGTAATATAGTATTAATTATTATTTATATCATACCATATTGTTTACATAATATACTTTACTATACCCACTAGGGGTGCTTAATGAGTTGAGTAGCTCGTGAACAGCTCGAATTTCTCTAGGTCAAAGCTCGATAAAAACTAGACTTGAGATGACTCGAGCTCGACTTTAGACCTTAATGAGTTGATTCGAGCAAAGTCCAACTTGACTCGATAAATTCACGAGCAGCTCATTAATTTTTTATATAATTTTTAAGTAGTTATCTTAAAAAATTATTTCATTAAAAATATTAATTTACTAATAGATAATAAAAAAGATGATGAATCTCTAATCTTAAACAACAACAAAATACTAAATTATTAACTAGTATTTTACTACATTAAAAACTCAAACCATATTTATTATTTTAATGTATTTGTGGATTGTTACTTAGGAGTTTAGACTTGGAAATTGTTTCATAAACTCTTTTGATAATATTTTTGGTTAAATTCATTAATTTATGTTTATATTAAGCTTTGTATAGTATTAGTAGATTTTACCTATAATTAAGAAAATAAGGTAAAAATTTCGGTGAGCTTAACGAGCAATTAGTCGAGCAATAATTTTTTTTGACGAGCATGAGTTGAGCAATTTAACGAGCTTAACAAGTGTTGAGAGAGCTTGCAGCTATTAAACTAAGGAACCACAAACCAGAAACAAATGCACTATTTCTCATTGATTAACACCATCCTTTACATGCATTATATAATATTCATTCATACGGTTACAAGACTGCTAACAACTCTAACTGACTAACAAACTAACTGCAGCAACTCCAAGAGCAGTAATCATCCATGCACGAGCACTAGCAACCATCGCACAAGCAACTGTATACACTAGTGTACTTCAACATTCTTCCTGCTTTCTCTCTTCTCCTACTTCTCAACACAACTTCACACACAACGTCACACACAACTTTGCACGAAATTCTTTAAAGGCATTTCGAGCCAATGGCTTGGTCAGTCCATCAGCAATCTGATGAGAAGCAGGCACATAATTGACACGCATCTACTTTGCTTCAACCTTCTCGCGCACAAAGTGTATGTCACCAAGCTCAATAAGCAAGGCTTTAACCCAGACCACATCTGCTGCAGTGTCAGTAACACTCTTGTACTCAGCTTATATTGTAGAATGAGATACGAACTTCTGTTTCATTGAGCTCCAAGCAACCAGATTATTGCCAACAAAAACATTATGCCCAGAAACTGATCTTCTGTCATCAAGGTTACCACCCCAATCTGCATCCGCAAAGGCAACCACCTTCACTCCGGTTCCAACAGCAGTGAACACCAGACCAAAGTTTACTGTGCCAACCAAATAACGCAAGATTCGTTTAACTGCAACCATATGTGACTGTCGTGGTGCATGCATAAATTGTGCAACTTTGTTTACACAGAACACAATATCAGGCCTTGTGTGGAACACATGCAACAACCCTCTAACAATGTTGTGATAGTTATGTGCATCAACAATAAGTTCTCCATTATCACAGCACAACTTAGTGGCTGCTACCATGGGAGTTGGTGTGGAAGTAGCTTTCAACATGTTAGCTTTCTCAAGAAGCTCCATGGCAAATTTCTTTTGTGACAAAGAAAGATACTCACTAGTTCGTTTGACTTCAATGCCTAGAAAATATGAGAGTTGACCTAGATCCTTCAGTGAAAACCTGTCACTTAGCAATCAAACTACTTCATCTACCTCAACACTTGAATGACATGTGATGATTATATTATCAACATATACCAACAAATATATGTAGTGCACACCCTCCTTCTTGATAAATAAGGACACACCAGCTCGTGACTCTTTAAAGCTAATACTCAACAAGTTGTCTCGAAGCTTGTTATGCCAACTCCTGGGTGCCTGCCTCAGTTTTCAATCGGCATACCAATTTATTTCCATCTGGAGTAGTTTGTTCAAAACCTGGTGGCTGTTTCATGAAGACCACCTCTTAAAGATCACCATTCAAAAATGCATTGTTTACGTCCACTTATCTTAGAGTCTAGTTGTTAGTCACTGCTAGTGAAAGAATAACATTCAAGGTGGTGAATTTAACAGCATGGTTGAATGTGTCTCTAAAGTCATAACTAGGAATTTATGAGAACCCTTTAGCAACCAATCATGCCTTGTAACGGTGAATCAAGCCATCGGTTTTTCTTAAGTCTGAACAACCATTTACAGCCTACCACCTTCCTTCCCTCTGGTAACTTAGTGAGCTCCCAAGTCTCATTGCATTGTAGTGCATTATATTCCTCATAAACTACTGCCTTCCACTCTGAAAACTTAAGTGCTTCATGCACATTGCAAGGAACATGTCAACAACAGATCCGATATATGCTTTGGGTTAAACACCCCACATTTGCTTGAGTCGTCATAGGATGAGTGTTGCCATGACTTGCCTCTATTTCAGCACCATCATTTATGGCTAAACTATTTGTATGTTGTTCTGAGCCCATTTCATGCTCTACACTTCTATAAGTATCGACTGTAGGTACTTCAGGAGCAATCTCAGTTTCTTCCATAGAACAAGTACCATCTAACATTTGCAAGCCACCTGATGGACTGCTGGTGGCACCTGAGGACAGCTATAGTTTTCAAGTTGTTGAGACCTAAACCTAGTGACATTAGTGACCAGCTCAAGTGATTGAGACTGCTTCCCACTCGGGGCTACAGCAGAATTCCTGCCATAACTATCTGTAAAAGGAAATACATCCTCATTAAATATCATATGCCTGGAAACATAAGCACGTCCATCACTCGCTAAACACTAAAACCCTTTGTGTTGCGTATTGTATCCTAAGAAAGTACACAACTATGACCTAAATTCAAGCTTGTGACGCAACGGTCTTATATGTGGAAAACATATGCATCCGAACACCCTCCAGTCCACTATAATCTGGTGTTTTTCCATACAATATCTTAAATGGAGATTTATCATGCAATACTTTCGATGGCAACCTGTTAACGAGATGAACAGTGGTCTGAATGACATAGGACCATAACTTAATGGGCATGGAAGCTTGAGCAAGCAGCACTAGGGCCATTTCAATAAGATGTATGTGCTTTCGTTCCACCACTCCTTTCTTTTTCAGAAGTATGGTGACAAGTAAGGCGATGATTAACACCAACTTTGCTTAATTCATCTGTCAGTGGTCGAAACTCTCATCCTTAATTGGTCTGAAGAGCTTTAATTGTTCCACCCAACTGTGTAGCAATAAGTTTCTTGAATAACCAAAATGCAGTCACAACCTCAGCTTTTGTCTTTAATAAATATAACCATGTAAATTGAGTGGCAGCATCAACAAATGACACATAAAATCTAAAGCTATTTGAGGAAATGTGTGGAGGTCCCCATAGATCAGAATAGACAAGCTAGAATGGTTCATTATATATACTGTCAAATCGAGGAAATGGAAACTTATGGCTTTTACCCAAATGACAAGCAACACAATTCTTATTAACATTCTGAAGAGTCTTTACATCAATTTGTTTACAAATTTTAACAAGAGTATCATAGGCAGGATGACCAAGTCTTCTGTGCTAGATCTCTAATGCTGTGGAAGATGCCATGGAAGCCTGCACTTCAGCTACACCATTTCTGTGTCGAGAACTACTAGTTTTGAAAGTATACAATCCATCACACTCTTCACCTTGCAGTAATACAACATTGATGACTTCATCTTGAACACAACATGTTTTGGCATGAAACTCAAGAAACACATGGTTATCCCTAGCAAGCTTGGAAAAAGAAAATAGGTTCTTAGTTATTGAAGGAACATGTAGAATGTTACTTAAAGACAAAGTTCGTGATGAAGCATGCAACTCAGCCTTGCCAACTATATGAACAGGTAGGGAATCATCATTCCCTACCATCAACTTACCAAGATTGCTACAATTTGAGTGATGAGTGATCGAGGCTGCGTTGGAAGTAACATGGTGTGTTGCACCAGAGTAAATCACCCACTGATCTTAACCAGCAGAAACTGCATATGCCTAACTTTGCCCAGCAGTCCTGTTATCATCACGATATGTGCCATTGTGATTACAGTAAGTACACGCATTGTCATTGTTCATATTTGCAACATAGTAAACTTTTTAGGATTCAAGGGCAGAAGCATGATCATCAAGTGTTATACCAGAGAAGTCCTCATCGAATCTGTTCCAACACTGACTAACTAGATATCCATTCTTGCCATATAACTGGCATTGAAATCTATGTCATCCTTTCCTATGCCTCGAGACCTCCTACGCGAGTAGGATGGATGATTGGATCAATACTGTTGTTTTTCCCGATTCTTGTTAGAATCAGGCTCAACCTTCCCTTGTGCAAGATTGACACTAACAGGAAGAGATTCAGGCTAGTAATCGAACCCCTCAAGATGTGTTTCAGTATCAATAAGCATGGTATATATGTTGTCAAGTAATAGCGTGTCACACATAGCAGATATGACTGCTATGAAGGGTTGATACTCCCTTGTAAGGCCTTTAAGAATGCTTGCAACATGTTCAGATACCGAAACTTGACTTCCACAAGAATTCAATGCATCAGTAACCTCTTTTACTTTTGTAAGATAAACTCCATGTTATTTCCTCCTTTCTTGAGGGATTGTAGCTTGTAATGTAAGCTCATTACAAAAGTGGCAGAACGATTAACAAAGAATTGCAAGACTTTGTTCCATACATGCGCTGATGTTTCATCCCCAACAAACTGAGGGAGTAAATGAGGACTGACCGTTGATAGCAAGCAAGAAGCCAACACACTATCTTGAGCCAAGAACTCCTCATACTCTTCATTGACAACTGTAACTCCTGCTTCACCAACCACCATTTCTAGAGAGGTAACATCGTTCCAGTCAACATTCGCTTAAGACGATGTCTCCTCATAGTGAGTAACACTTGTTGTTTCCAAAGCAGGAAGTTTGTTTCATCAAGAATTACGTTCACCCTTTTGTTGGTGAATACTTTGGTGTTTCTTGTAGAAAACTCCATTGAAGTGGCTGTGGAGGAAACACTTTGATCCATAACAACACGAACAGTGAAAGAAAGCCTATGTACACAACGAATGATACCATGTTAAGAGCTTGCATCTATTAAACTAAGGAACTACAAACCATAAACAAATGCACTCTTTCTCATTGATTAACACTATCCTTTACATGCATTATATAACATTCATTCATACAGTTACAAGACTACTAACAACTCTAAATGACTAACAAACTAACTACAGCAACTCCAAGAGCAATAATCATCCATGCACGAGCACTAGCAACCATCCATGCACGAGCACAAGCAACTGCATGCACTAGTGTACTTCAACAACAAGCAACGAGTCGAGCACTATCCAACTCGCGATCGACTCGCTCGATAAGCGCCCATAGTCTCCACAATAATTAACTATTTTAATAATTAGAAGAATTTATATGTATAATTTATGTGAAAACATTAAAAGAGAAAGCAAGATTATTGTATATTATTACATTCTTAGCTTGGCAAGAATAACTGTAACATATGAGCAAAAACGTGGATTCCATTGGAATTAAAATAAAGGATAAACTACTCTTTAGTACCTAAACTATCAGTTTTTGTTCATTTTAGTATCTAAACTTTCAATTTTTAAATAATATCTAACGTTTAGTTTTTATTTCATTTAGATAGGCTCACCGGCCACCACGTCTACAATCGTTGGCCGATGAAGCCCAAACTTTCTAGCCCACACATTTTCGACCCCCTAAATGCGATTCTGAAGTTCATTTCATCGGAAAATGCCTCAATCTCCCCAAATCGATGATAAACTCTTCGATTTCTTCATCCTCTAATATATATGGTCCACAATCCAATGGGCCTAAAACTGAATTATGTTGGTTGACTCGTCATTCTCTTGTGGTCCACTGTTTAGATTGGTCGCCCGTCCACCGGAGTTATGTCATATTAGTCCATCCGTTAAGTTTTTAACGATAGTGTACTAAAACGAAATAAAAACTAAGCGTTAGGTATGATTTTAATAAAACTAAAAGTTTAGATATTTAAACATATCAAAATTAATAGTTTAAATACTAAAAAGCATGATTTATCCTAAAATAAAGTAGGAGACCCATCTCAAATTTCAATGGAGAATTCCCAAGAAAAACAATCGAGAAACAGTCAAAAAGGTCTTTCAATATTCTGACCACCGCCATAGGCTGCCCCATGTTTTGCAACAGAACAAAGAACATAAACAAAACCCTTTAATAATAATAATAATTGTTGATTAAACTTAAACAACCATATTTATGCCGAGGGATGGGCATGAGACCAATCTCGACCGGTTTGATCTGACCTGATCGGATCGAATCGGGTTTTTTTCAAAAGAAATTGAGTTTGGGTCAGGTCGAATTGGGTTTAGGGTAAAAAATACTAACCCGACCAGGAAAAATATAATTTTACCTTATATATTTAAGAATAATTATAATAATACCTCTCTATATATTATTTTTTCAATTAAATAAATATTTTTATTGAATAAAAATAATATTTTTTATTATTTCGGGTAGGGTGAGATTGAGTTCGGATTTTATCTCAAAAAATTGGGTCTAATTTTGGTCTGATAGAGGGTATATATTTTCAGGTCGGGTCGGATTGGTTAGTCGAAACTCAACCCATGCTCCCTATTTATGCCGGTTTTCCCTCATTAATTTCATCAAAATCTTATAAGAAATATAAGTTTAATCTGTTAGAGATATCGTAAACGTTTGTCTTTCCCTATGTATGACAATTGGCTGCACCTGGTCCAGTATATCAAACAAGATATGGCAAAACTATGCAAGTTTTGTCATGAATTTGATCAATGTTCATTTTGGTTTCGAGCCGACAAATTCAGAAATTTAAAATTAAAGTTTAAAAAAATTATTTTTTTAATAAAATGAGTATACATTCTTTTTTTTTCTTAATATATTAAACTATATTTAAGTACTTATCTAAAATAATGAGATGTACTTGACTCCCTAAAATTAGGGAATAAGTATTCACCCCTTGTTTCGAGTCATATCGGGCTTCAATAATTTCAAATTGAATCATTTTGAGTTTGAATAATTTTGAGTTATCATCTTGGATGCTACTAGGCTAACAGATGAATTTGTTGAATTGAAAACAACAACTAGGGTATAAACCACCATCCTTTTAAGGATTGTTAATAGTAATAAGATGATTATGTCGATTGTGAACAATTCATTTTTTCTGATTTGAATAAAGAGTCTAGTTAACAATTGATCGGAAAATATTCGATAATATTGACATTAAAGATATATGAGTAAGTTGCGAATTGAAATGAATTTAGAAGAAGTGTTTGAAGGAAAATAAGATCTCTTTCTTTACTTGTCATTGAGGTTTATGTACCGGCCCCTCATGCATATTAGTGTTATATTTTGGATTATCATTATTGTTCATAAGTCAATAAGATATATAAATATAATCATCGATTACTAGATTTTATCCTTACAAATTTTTTACTTGAGAGTAATACGTCCGAATTCGAAGGATTTATATTTCCGGAGGTATAACAAAGATGATAACTTTTCAACATATGCTTCTAGTTAAAATAAGGAATCTTTTATCCTAAACAGTGCCAAGTTGTCCATTTGATTTCAGTTTCCAGATCTGACAGCTACCCAAAAAACCAAGCAAAGCATCAGTATTTTGCTTAAATTATCAGATTATTATTGTTTAGCCCCAGATTTTGAATAGATTACAGTCTCGTCCCCCACCCAACAAAGATAAAGATAAGCCTCACTGCACAATTGGACACTTTGGGGACCTTTTTGTGACATAAAAAAAGATTGTATAGAAGAAACAAGGGACAACTTCTTTAATTTTTCTCGTCTTTCTGTAACTTAAATCTTCTCTAGTTTGGTGCTGTTAAAAAACAAACATACCTGCAAGCAAAAAGATTGTCCTTTTTTCTTTCTTGGGATCTGATCAACAGCAACAAAAAAACAGTAGATTAATGCTCAAGTTAATTTGTTTCTTTAATGTTATTAGAGTTGACCCATCACATAAAAGCATGTGCTTTTATGATACCCCACATTTAAATGTCCCCATAATGTCAATGCCATGAGCATTATGTTCGGATTCGAACTTACGAATGATTTTATGAACTCGAACTTTTTTAAAAAAGAAATGCATGAAAAAATCAAAATCCATGACCTAAATTTAGTGAAGCAAACCCTACATTTCCACATTAGGAACATGCATGGACACCCCATAGTCCCATTTGAATTACATTCAAAAACTGCGATCTATCAGTTTTTAATCATGATATCTGCAAAATAAAACACAGATGATGAAAGGGTTTCTTTTATATGATGTAGTGACAATGATAGGGGGAAGAAGTACTGGTCGACAGTAAAGTCACATGGATTGCTTACAGAAGAGGGGCACAGTTAGATACTTTCTCTTGTCAGATAAATATATATATGTATATGTGTATATATCTTTCTTCCCTTCTCTTTGGCTTCTTTCCCCTTGGAATTGTTGCACAGAATCTTCCTCTATCGTCTTTACCTCACTCGATCTTCGGTTAATCGTGAATAAATTTATATGTATTCGAATCGGAGATGTAGATGAAGTGTGTTAATCACATACATATTTGAATCGGGCACGTGTAGGCTAGCATGACTGAGCTGGAAAGCCACCCAGTAGCACATGTAGGCTAAATTATTTTATTTTTCTCTTTACGATATGATCCAACCAAGAAAATATATCAAAATTCATCAAATTATGGGAAGCAAGAAAAGAAAATGTATTATTCAGAGCCAACCAACTCTCCATATTGATTTTTCTGATATGTGGAAGCAAATATGTCCAATTCTATACACCAAATCTACAGCCAAAACAAGAGTTTGAAGTTGGCATGTAAAAAATGAATTCCTAGCTTTTCTTCTTCCTTTTAATCAACTTGTTAAGCAGAAGCTGGTGAAAATGGATGATTAATCAACTGTCGGGGGGGAATTCGGTGTTTTTCAATGGAAATTTTGCTGCTCGGACCATGGCCAAAACCCTTGCTGTTCATCGACTCCATTGAACATGTTGCACAAGCTCTCTTCTTGAACCACTTGGTCGAGTTTTAGGCATTGGAGGTCTGGTCTTGATGAGCCTTGGAGAAGCTGAGTCATGCTTGTCGGCCTTGTGAAAAGCTGTTTACTGCTCATCAATGGCGTTGTTGCAGTTCTGCAGATATCTAAGTTGATGTCATAACTGTTATCGCTTCCGTTTTGGCTCCATGAACCCTCGTTTTCTTTCTTGATGCTGATGATTTCATTGGAATCTCTGGTTTTCAAAGCCAACAACTACACAGCACTAGTATATCAATGGAGAGAAACATGAATAGAAGACAACTTATATGTATATGTGTGTGTATATATATATATAGATATTACCTCAGCATTAAGTTTGTTGTTTTGAGCTTGAAGGGCGTCGTTATCAGCCTTGAGAGCATCAAACTCTTTCTTCAAGGCATCATAATCTTTCTCCAATTGCTTGGTTTTCCACCTAGCCCTCCTGTTTTGGAACCAAATGGCAATCTGCCTCGGTTGCAGCCCCAAGGCCTTAGCCAGATGAACTTTTCTCTCGGGTTCGAGCTTGTTGCCTAGCTCGAAATTCTTCTCCAGTGCTTTCACTTGTTCCAAATTCAGTCTCTTCTTCTTCTCCCCTAGATGTGATCCATCATCAGACAATTCATCGTCTCCATGCACTTCCTCCAACTTGTCCACACCTGAGAACGACACTGATCTCTTCATCATAAACGGCGCACCACCACCAACACCGCCGCCGCCGCCGCCGCCGCCTATAGATCCAAATTCCAAACAACATAAACACACACAAAAAAACGAAGAGAATATATATATATATAAGAGAGAGAGAGAGAGAGATAGATGGAAGAGAGAGGGAGGAAGAAGGGAGGAAATGGAAGAGATGGGGAGGGCAAGTTGAGGGAGGGGAAGGGAGATGGTCATCGTGTTGATCTTCATGGGATTGGAACATGAAAGCATGAGGGTGGAAAGCCATTAGAGAGGATGAAGATTGATCAATGATTATTCATGAAAAGGCTAAAGGAAGGGATTATAAGGACTGAGCTCTCAAATGATTAAATCATAGGAAGAAGACACGGTAGGGAAGGGGTGGTGATGGGGTTTCAGAGAGACTGAATGACAGCGATTTTTAGGTTGACAGTGAGAGAAAGAAACATGCACAGAGTAAACGAAGGGTATGCATCCCCCCTCTCTCTCTCTACACATGGTGCTATATAGTACACATAATTTTCAACGGGAATGTTACTTTTTTTTTAAAACGAAAGATTAGATTTGTAAGATATAAATTCATTATTAATCGTTAAAAAAAATTATGACGTATGAACCAAACAACTTCAACAATTAATTGATTATTTTTATTATTTGAAATTTTGAATTAAAGTATTACATATATAGATATATCAACATTTAATATCAAATAATAAAAATATTTTAAATAAATATTATTTAATATTAACCTTAAAACTACCTTTATAATCACCAAAAAAAAATATTCAAAATAAAAAAATTCCTCAGTCTTACAGTTAAATTGTTTTACAGTTTAAGCCAAGCTAGCTCTTCAATGTTTGATTATGGAGATTAGGATCACAATAAATACATTATTAGGATTAAGAAATTCGATTGATCAAAAACTTATTTTTTTTATTTTTTGGTTGTTAACAAATTTGACTTAATTTAACTCGATTAAAAAATATAAATAAAATTTGAGTTTAAAAATAAGATTTCAATAACTCAAAATTTTAGTAATGAGTGGATTGGTTTTCAAGTTCGAATCAAGTCTTTCAATTCTAAATGATATATGTATATCGCATATGAAAATTATGTTGAAATCTATATGTATATTATATATAGTTATAGGAAACCGTTTCAATTAGAATCAATTAGTATCATAACATTATAGATATTAATTTAAATTGAAACTCGAATGGTTTGACTCGGATCGAATGTCATAAACTCGATTTGGAAAATTTTCAAATAAAATTTAAGTTATAAAATAGGACTATTCAATTCTACTAACTTAGTAGTATCAGTTCAAAACTTTCTTAATTAATTAACATCAAATAGTCTGGCGTAATTACAAGATAGTACCAGTTCAAAATTTTCTTAATTAATTAACAACACGCACTGCAAACGTAACTATTTGAACTCAAGACTTATGAGGAAGATATTATTCTCTTTTACCACTGAAGTCATGAGTTCGAAATAACTTAATTATTTTGATAGGTATTGCTTGATATATTATATTATTAAAGAAACTGATATAAAATAAATCACAATCCACAGCATATGATTGTATCAGTTGTCAATGTAGGAGAAGTTGCAGTGTCACATTAGTTGTAAGCAGAAGTAAGAAATCAATGGTCATAGTTTCAATAGTCATATGGTGGTTGATTAATGGACAAAATGCAATGAGAAAGCAATCTTGAGGTTCAGAATATAAAATTCATCAAATCAGACATAGAACCTTTTTATTTATTACACAACAATATCTTCTTCTGTCATCTTTCACCGATCCCACCACAAAAACAAGTGTTTGTAATGTGACGATCAAATTTCAATACCAATTATGGGGTGAAATTATTCGTCAATTATTCAAACATTCTTTCACATCCCCAGTAACTCATCACTGTGAATAACATGATAAAAAAGCACAACTTAAACCTTAAATAAGAAAAAGGTTAGAATTCACTTGCACAACGTAATTTTTTTTTTAATTTTACAGAAATTTAGAACTGTTGGATGAGTGAAAATAAATGGTTGAGATTGACTCTTTTTTTCCTGTTAATATCTTCTCATTTCTTACTGTTAATCTCAGTCATCTATTTTTACTGATCAATCAATCTAAATCTATGTAAACTAAAAAAAATTACATTAGGTAACATGATCTTATCCCAGTAATACAAATAGGATCATATAAAGGAAAACACTTTTGGTTTATATCTATCAATACTAACATAAAATTAAATATAACGATGATGAAACGTTGACAAATAGATTTTATCATAATTCAAATGTGATCTATTTGGAGTAATTACTAACATTTATCAATATTAGAAAACTAGTACGATGGTCCAAATTAAGATTAGATCAATAAAATAATCAAATAAACGTCAATTGAGGAGATACACAATTTCAACCCTAAAATAATATACTACAAGAGTAAATAAAATGTATTACGACACGAGAGCATACAAAAAATATCCATTGTTTTAATAAAAATAAATAAAAAATTATTAAACAAAATAACACTAAAACTCAAATATGTAAAAAAAAAAAAACTAAAAGAAGATGAAGGAAAACACAATAACAGTAATAACAAAATATGAGTGATAAACGGTTAACCAAAGACCAACGAGTAGGACTTTTCATATTTATAAATCCTAAGAAAAAAATTAATTGCATTTTTTTATTATTAAGACTATTTATATTTTTAAATAGTTAATTAAAACTTATTTTGGTTCGTGTATATTATTTTTTAATAAATATACTAATATTTTATATTTTTATATATTTTCCTTTATCAAATTATTGAACATAAAGATTTTAAACCATTCTAATTTTAATTTAAAACATTATATATTAATCTTTATATGATGTAAACTACATAATATGTATAAAAAATAAAAATATATTTGTTATAGTTGAAAATTAATTGGGTTAATTAGGGAAAGATCCTTTTAATTCTTGTTGTTATTTACCATGTCAGAAGTTAACTTTTGAGTTTTAAATAGTTTTTTTGTTAAACTATTGATATTCAATATATTAATTGATTAATATGGATCAAGTACTACAAAGATCGAATGTGGGAGTGACTCTTCTAACCCATTTTACATCTTTCGCAAATGACAGGATTTAAACTCATAACCTTACTTAAAGGATTTAGTATATTATTCTACTAGATTAATTGGTTATTGATTGATCTTTAAATAAATATTTTTAGTTGCCCTTCTGATTTTATGGCTTTGCTCTTATTAATCTG
The DNA here is from genome assembly GCF_006381635.1 of Hibiscus syriacus. Lineage (NCBI taxonomy): Eukaryota > Viridiplantae > Streptophyta > Magnoliopsida > Malvales > Malvaceae > Hibiscus > Hibiscus syriacus. The sequence goes on from NW_024063033.1 coordinate 250,865, forward strand.
AACCAACCCACATAGTACATTTAGCTTTGATAGGTGAGTTTCACAACAAATTTTTTTTACATATATACTACCTCGAACTCGAGACCTACTTACTATTTGAATCAACCTTGTTAGTTGATCTTTAAATAATTTGATTAGTAATAAAATACTTCTTTTTATTTGAAAATAAAGGGGGGAAAGTTGGGCAAATATGTTGTTTCACTGGCCACGTGTGATGAAGAAACTTGGGCAACATGGAAAGTGGAGAATCCAAGGAGGGAAAATAATATAAAAAAATATGCATTGATATTAGGAGTGATCCCACAAACATTCATACATGGTGGAAACCTTTGTTTAATTTTACTTTGTAAAATGTTGGAAATTTTGGTTAAATAATAATATTAATTAATCATTGAATTAATGTAAAACCAAAGTGATTAAATTAATGTAAAAGATTAATTTAAACTTAGTTAAAAAGGCCTGAGGTTGACTTAATGCAAAACATAAATTAATATTGTATATCTCCATTTTCTAAAAGGTCTAAGCACATTTTAGTTTCCAAATTATACTATATATTTTAGATATGTTTTATATATTAATAAATATTATTGATTGGATTAATTAACCGTTATTCAACATTGATTAAACTTGATTTTTATTTTTTAAAATATTAAAAGTTATTTAAACTTTCTACACTATTAAAAAAAATTAAAGTCAAGTGTGGTCATCGATCAATGACCTATCAAATAGTTTAATGAATAAAGTATTTTATGAATCCTGCTCATAACATCTTTTATAGTTTCAATCCCTAAAAATCACACAAATCATCCTTTTTCTTCACGTCACTAATTCACTCATATTTTTTTACTAACTAAATTATGTACAAGCTAGTATCTATTCAAAAATAACTCTAAATCATTTGACATTGAACGCTCTAGATTTAATATGCCCAATAATCTCATAATAACATATTTTACTTGAGTTTCTAGATTTGGACCTAATTTTATTATCATCACTAGCACTTAATTCTCGTGTCCTCCCAAAAACAATGAAACTTTCTACCTGATATTGGAATTTAGTTATAACCATGAAATATTTCATCTTATCATACGAGGATAAAAAAATCATAAACTTCATTAATAATAAGAGGCCTGCGATTATATAAAATACTATTCCGGGAGGTTGAATAAGAAATGGATAAAGAATAAAGAAAGTTAACCTTAAATTTTCTTTATCATGTTGAACATCCATAGTCTCTAAATATGAAAGTATCTTTCAAAATAGTTAAGTGATCTACTGGAGATGAACTTTCTACCAACCAATGAGAATAAAGTCTTTGCTTCACATGTAACTTGCTAGTTAAGGTTTTTTCCATGCACGGTTGCTCCAACTTCAACCATAATGTTGAGAAATTCCTTTTAAAATCTATTCTTCGATTAAAAAAATCGGGATTTTGTAAAAACATTCGCCTCGAATAATTTGAGACTCAAGTTTAAAAAACAATAAAATCGGTTCGTGGAGTCACTACCAATCTTTGATTAGGGTGTGATTGGGTCCCAAAAACATATTTTTCATTTTAATAAAAATATTAATTTGATTAAAACAACAATTTTACGGTCTGCGTTACTAAAAATTTGAGTTCGGGAGTCGGTTACGTGTGGGAAAATATTAACACCCCACAACGCCCTAAATCGGTACCTAAATAATTAATTAGTTGTCTTTGCAATAAAACTTATAAATTTGAATGTAATTTAATTTAGGCCCCTTTTAAACACATACAAATTAAAACACATTTCTAATGCATACAACGGAGTAAATGCAATAAATTAATTATATTACCAACCTTTAATAAGAATAAGCATGTTCAATTATTTAAAGATCGAGACTAGAACTTAGATCCATTCTAACAGTATTTTCTCGTGAATTTAAGTAAAAGAACATGATATTTCTCAATCTCAAGTTTTAAGTGAAATCAATTTTTATTGTTTCGATTGATAGGATACCCTTTTATTTTAAGGCTATTGAAAGCGACCTCTTATTCCTTAAGACAAATACTTCCCTCAATCTCAAAATAAACGGATATTCCCTTAATCAAATTATTTTGATCGGGTCAATAAATTCTTATGAAAGTATCATATAAATTAATTCAAATTAAACCCTAAACTTGTATGCACCAAAGTTTTTTTTAAATATACTAAATAAATAGACATAATGTTAACATTAATTCAAAATATCCATCACATTTAATACAAAACAATAGCATAAAAGTCAGCATGTATTCAAAAGTTATTTACATAAATACATGTTAATAGCCACACACTACAACATAAATGCATTTACTGTATATTTTATAATAAAACAAATGTGCATAAATAAGGAAAGAAACATTTTTAATAATAAATCAATATACAATAACGAGATTAATGCAAATACATGGAAATAAAAATTATAAATTTAAAAGGTATGAAAAGTGAGTTAAATTATTAAATAAAAAAAGGAAATTAAAATGAATTTGGAAATGAAATTAAAGGGTATATCATTAAAAGTAGACATCATACTATATTAAACATATATAAAACTTTTACCTATTATTTAATAAATAAACATACGCGCCTACTATATATAAAACTATATATAAAATGTTATGTGTAAATGCTTAAAACTTTTACCTATTATTTAATAAATAAACATACGCGCCTACTATATATAAAATACATTTAAACTCTAAACTTAGGATAATTTACATATATTTAATTAATAGATCAGAATATAAAGCATTTTAAATCAAAGCTAGCTAAATTAAAGGAATTCGTAAATTATGGAGGTTAAAAGTTAAAGTTACTTAAATTAGGATTTAAATAAAGGCTACATTAAGGGTCTAACAAATTAAGAACAACATCTAAACATTAAAAACGAAATTAACACTAAAAAACCATTTAGGACTAAAATGAACGTAATAAATTACAAAATCACAATACAAATATTCAGAAACATAAGATCTACTCATAAATAGCACACGTATTCAAGGACCAAAAATAATTGGCTTTAAAATGTAGGAGCCAAATTGAAATATAACAATGAAGAGATCAAATCAATAAAAAAAATAAAAATAACGGTTCAAAATAAAATTGGGAGAAAAGATTTATAAACATTGAAAAGGGGACTGAAATGGAATCATAATGAAAATGGGGTGCTAAAACGCAAACAAAGAATTATTTTAGATACCAAAATGAAATGTTACAAAGTACAAGACCCTCCTTCTGTGATTAGACCATGCGTCGATTTCAGGAAAACCCTAGTTCCTAAAACGACGTAATTTTGGATGGGATTTAAATACCCTATTATAAACCTTATGAAAACCCTAGCCCTCATTTCCTTTTCTTCCCCCTTTTCCATGCGCCGTTTTCTCATCTCTTCTCCCCTCTCACTTATTTTTTTTATCCAAATGAGAGAAGAAAAACCTTCTCTGGTCATCCTTGAATAACCCTGATGAGGGTCCGATGAACCTATAAACACCTCTCTTTTGAATCCCTAAACAAACCAAACCCAAATCCAACATAACCCCTCACAATCCCTCAAAAATAAAACCAAAAAAAGGCTACCTTTGATGTTATGGAGGTCCTCTCGTCACTGGTGAAATGAAGACCTTTGAAATCGAGGTAAAGTCTCTCTCTTTTTCTGTTTTTGAAAGTTTTTATTTTTTTCTCAGTTTTCCCCTTAAAGCTCTCTCTTTTTCTTTTGAAATTGGGTTCCTGCCCTTTTTTTAATCAATTTTTTTTTCTTTCGGATCTCCTCTAGTTTCACTTCCTTAATGATTTAAAATAGTTTTTTTTAGTAATGGTTTGGTGAAGCTACTGGCAGAGGGGGTGATGATTGTTCCAACCCAAGCATTAATCATCCCAGATTTCGGGATTTAATCCCCTTTTTTAATAGGTTTATTAGATTTGGTTTGGTGACTGACATTTTCCACTGTTCATGCTTGATATTTTTTGGTTGCTGCCTAGATCGACGTGATAAGAGCAAACGGCGAAAGTGATAATGGAGGGAGTGGTTCTTTGTATGAGCGGCGACGGGTAATGGAAACCCTAATTATTTGGGTTCTATTAGGCTAGGGTTTGGGCTGGTTGGTTTCTTTGTAATTGAGCCCGATTTGGGCTTGTAATGTCCTGCAAAAATAAGGAAATAATATTAATATTTAATACTTAATAATTATAATAAAAACAATGAAAACCCAGACAAAACGATGTCTACAGCTGCCCTCTTTGTCCATTTTTGTGTTAACAAGAATAGGGCAAAGAAAAATAGATAACGTGTTTTTCTCTAGTTCCATCTTGATGTTGTCTCAAATGAGACTGAAAACAATCATCTCAAGTGAGAATTTTGAAGATCAAATTTGAAAAAAAGTATATGCTCTGCTACTCTTCAGGGTAGATCATATATGAAAACTTCGATTCACTTCACTATTTTCAGGGAAGATTGAATCGAGATAGATTTGTTCTACTTCTCTTCAGGGAATATTAAATTTGAAAAAAGGGATCTATTCTGCTGCTTTTCAGGGTAGATCAGATTTGGAGACTTTGATTCACTTTACTGCTCTTTAGGGAAAATTGAATCGGTGGTTGATTTGCTTCACTGCTCGTCATGGAAGATTAAATTTAGAAAAAAAAAGATATGCTCCGTTACTCTTCAAGGTAGATCAGATCTGGAAACATTGATTCACTTCTCTTCAGGGAAGATTAAATCGGGGTTGATTTGCTTTACTGATATTTAAAGAATATTAAATTTGAAAAAAGGGATATGATATGCTGCTCTTCAGGGTAGATCAGATCTGGAAACTTTGATTCACTTCACTGCTCTTCAGGGAAGATTGAATCGAGGTTGATTTGTTCCATTGCTCTTTAGGGAAGATCAAATCTAGAGGAAAATGCTATGTTTTGTTGCTCTTCAGGGAAGATAAAATTTGTAGATCAAAATTATAATTTGTCAGTGTATATTCAAAAATTCATAAATATCATACATGAAGGTCAATATTCAAGAAATCTTTGAAAATTAATTTCTCGTATGAAAGTTCATCTTCAATTCAACAAACATCAAGCTCCGCCTTGAATCTCATGACTTTTCCCCTTCTTTATCTTGAAGGTTTTGAACTGGTTAATGAGTTCTTGTCATAAATCTTTAGTTTTCTAGAAAAACCAGTAAAATATTTATCTTGAAAGTGCAATGTATTTGCTATCTTAATAATTATCTCATGAATGCAGTGATGCAATTTATTTATCTTTACTCCTTTGATAATTTGAAAAGGTCTTTAAGAAAGACAAAATTATAACTTTCAAATAAACGACCCAAAATAAATAAAGTTGGTTTCTAGAGAAACAATCTTATGAAAGACAAGGCTGAGGTTTCTAGGGAAACGATCTTAAGAAAATCAAGAATGACGTTCCTTGGGAAACAATCTTTAGAAAGACCAAATTGAGTTTTCTCGGATACAAGTCCTAAGAAGGTCATGGTTGAGGTTTCTAGGGAAACAATCTTAAGAAAGATAAAATGATTTCTAAAAATAGATTTTAAAGACATTCTCATGAAATGAAAAACTCTTCTTGCTTTGATGAAACGATGAATGATGCCCATATGCATGTTCATGTAAAATGCATGAATCATTGGTGTGAAGACACGAATAGGGCAAAGAAAATAAGGTAACAATTTTTGTTCAGTTGTATTTATTTTCTTGCTTGGGAATTCGATGCTAGAAATGACACTGCCCATCCACTTTGAAGAGATCTGGCCACTTTTTGGTGAATAGTTTACTGAAGATGACATTTTTCCTTCTCGTGGAGGAAGTCAGATCAATTTGGAGATGATTTAATGCTGAAGATGTCATTGTTCATCCTCATTTAAGAGATTTGACCGCTTTTTGGTGAATGCCCGACTTTTCTACACAAAAAAGTTAGTTTGAAGAAGGATACTACTGAAAATTTGACTCCTCTCCGCGAGAAATTTAAGTCAAGAATGACATCACTAAAAGGTTGACTCCTTTTCGTGAGAAAGTCAAGAAGGACAACACTAAAAGATCGACTTCTCTTCACGATAAAGTCAAGAATAACATCACTAAAAGGTTGACTTCTCTTCATGAGAAAGTCAAGAAGGACAACACTAAAAGATCAGCTCTTTGTGAGAAAGTCAATAATAACATCACTAAAAGGTTGACTCCTCTTCGTGAGAAAGTCAAGCATCACATCACTAAAAGGTTAATTCCTCTTTGTGAGAAAGTTAAGTAGGACAACACTAAATGATGGACTCCTCTTCACGAGAAAATCAAGAATGACAACACTAAATGATTGACTCATCTTCATGAGAAAGTCAATAATGACAACACTAAAAGATTTAACTCCTCTTCATGAAAAATTCAAGAATGAAAACACCAAAGATTGACTCCTCTTCACGAGAAAGTCAGAAAGAACAACACTAAAAGGTTGACTCCTCTTCACGAGAAAGTCAAGAATGACAACACTAAAAGGCTGACTCATCTTCATGAGAAAGTCAAGAATAACATCACTAAAAGATTGACTATTCTTCACGAGAAAGCCAAGTTGAGGTTTTTACGGAAATAATCCTGAGAAGGCCTAGAATTAATTTTTAGAGAAACGATCCTATGAAGGACTCTAACAAATTTATAGAGAACCCATTCTAAGAATGACTAGAGTGAGGTTTCTAAGGAAACAATCTTAAGAAAAAACAAAATGCTTTCTCAAAATAGATTTTTCAGGCATCCTCATGAGAGTGAAATCAAAATTTATCATGTATGTATGAAATGATGAATGTATGATGCAATGATGCAAATTCATATAACATGTATAAATGTGTGTTTTCTTGATCTATGGTGGGAATGGTTGCAAGAGCAAATATTCATTCTCTTCCTAGTTCGGTTGTTTTTATTCTTTTTCTACACCATAGTGTACCCTTGCAATTCTTGACTTGTGACAACTTGTTCTTCTTGCCTGAGCTCATTTTGCCCAAAACATTGCCAATTACCCCAGTTTTGGTAAAGTGCTTCTATGTCTGAGAGACACTTTCCATTTTCAAAGATCTACTCCAGAGAGATTGTCTTGTTCGAAATTTTTTTTTTCTCTTTCAATTTTTCAAAATATGAAAATGTTTGATGAAGAATTTTTGAAAACTAGTGCTCCATGCAATGGGCTCGCAATTAAAACAAATTATAAACAAAAGTTCATTGGATATCAAATAAATCAATTACTCTTTTGATTATTCAATAATTATAGCCCTTTAACAAGTGTCAATATTAATGGCAAATTTGAGGTATATGTTGATTGAAAGGTAAGGTCTCTCAAGTTGGCCCTTTGGTCTAGATCTAGCATATTCACTTATTTAATGTTCATTGATTTGATGAAGTAGCTTTTATGCTCATCTTCTAGAAGTGTTCTCAAGTTCTTAACTCTCGTGAGTACATTTGGGTTGTACGGTGCCTTATCAAGAGATTTAAGACCGCTTCATATTTATTAACTGCACAATCTTCATATCCAAGCCTCTTTTTAAGATTTTCAACTCGAATCCTCCTTTGGTTTCAAAATGTTATTCAAAATTTTACATCTTGAACCTCTCTTTTTTTATTTTTCCTATCATGCATTAAAGATTTTAGAAAACATTTTGCAAATAAAATATTAATCCTAAGAGTCGAAATGAAATCTGAAGATAGTCTATTTTGCTTAGAACTCCATGTATGATTAGAAGGGCATAATGTAGGCTACGATTCACGGCTATGAAAGAAAGGGATAATAAGCCCAAACAAGTGTTTAAGGGTGATCAAACCAATGATCAATTTATTTTGAGGCCTTCACTCTTGTCTTATCAGATTTGAATATGCTTGCCACTTGTCTTTTATTTTCATTCTTTTTCTGGATCTCTCTTAACTTCCCATTTTTGGGTTTCCACCCTAGAGTTCATCTCTATTTTTCCTATATCTTCGGCATTTCTCGCTGCTATTGTTGAATATGGATCTTTGAATCATTTTTACTTGATCAACCTTGTGGCTTGAGGCTTAATGAGTCATCTTGAAGTACTTGATATGCTCTCTTTCTTCTTCTTCTTCTTCTTCTTCTTCTTTTTTCTCTTTATTTTTTTCTCTTTTTCTTTCTTTTTCTTTTTTCTATCTTTTCTCTTTTTTTCTTGAATATGAATTTATTGAATGATCTTAGGACTTCAATTGTTTTGAGCACCTTCTTGTCCTTTTTATTTGAAGAATTTTACATTTCTATCTAAGTAAAAATTATTTCTTGTATTCAAACATCTTTTTTTATTCTCGACTTGATTTGATTTTCGAGCACTTATACATGGCCTACCTTGCGGTGTCTTGTTATTTCTCACTTGATTTCACATGGGCTTGCTCTTTAAATAAAATATGGATTGATAGATTTCACTCATACGAGCAGATTTCCTTCACATTGCCCCCCCAATATGGAGGGTGATCCTTGGTTAGGGTTGAATCAGAAGAAAAATAATTCAGGCTCAAATGGGGACAACAAGAGATATATTTTCTCTTTTTGTGAAGGGATAAATGAAATAAGGTCGTTCATAATTTCATACACATAAGTCTTTACAAAAAGGGGTATCCCCAGGGGGATGAATATTCATAATTAACTTTTATTCACATGAAAATAATGTAATTAATGCATGATATAATTATTTTAATCATTCCCTTTATTTCATCTTCTTCTTCTTGCTTATGGTATGCTCCAATTGTTTGAGCTTATCTTCAAAAACTTGATCTAGGATGCCCCCTATCGTCTCTTCTTGTAGGAAGATTCACCGACAAATGAAAGTTTTGCACTTAAGGCCTTCAGGTTTTATTGGCGTAAAAATGAGAATTTTGTGTCTGAAAAGACGAGGGTGTGACTTTGAATTCATATATATAGAGAAATGTAGTGTTATAAAAAATCGGCTCTACTCGAGAAGGTAAAAGTATGAATTTGGTGTCTCGAAAAAGGTAAGGGTATGACTTCGGAGTCTCAAATAGAGGTAATATCAAGGTAAAGAATCAAGTGATTGTACTTTTGGCTTTGATCGAGATACAAAAGGTTTAATCTTGCCACTTCCCAAAGATCTATAATAATTGAAAAATTAAAAGAATCTTTAATTCATCAATATTTAAAGAACTTCAAGATTAAAATTTATTTAATTGCTTATAACCCTAGAATAAGATATAATTTCAATCACCAAACATTTTTACAAAATATTTAAGTAAATAAAGAGAAAAATAAAAAAAAACAATTTCAAACAAAATAATACAAATGCAACAAAGCTTCAGGATGGGTGGAAAGGATTTCTTCTTGATTAGCATCAGAATGCCTTATTACTCATTGAAGGTCCATGCCCCTGAATCGATCAAATTTTGAACCTTGCTTTTCAGTGCCTCATAGTTCTTAGTGGCATGCCCCAAGCTTCATATCCAAGGCTCCCAATTCTTCTTTAGATACGAACGTGGTGGCTTTAATTTACCTTTAATATTTTCATCACAGAGTCCTCCACAAATTACCCCATACTCTAGGATTGATGCATGTAAAAATACTTAAATTAAAGAAGTACAAATACAAATGTAGATGCAAAATGAAAATGCAAAAGGTTTTAATTCCATAAGTGACCACCATAGAACAACCTTCATTTAAACAAAAAGTTTTCATTACATCATGTAGTCAAAATAAAATTATGATTCTTCATTTCTTCATTTCCTTGAGTCGTACTCTTCATGGGATCTAACATTGCACCTAAAGTTTTTGGTGTACTTTATCACATTTGATGATGCATGATTCCCTTAAATTTCTTATTGTCGAAGAGTCTTCTCATTTTTATCTGACTGCATCTCTTGAGAAAGCATCTTGGCTTTAGTGCCTTCAAAGGAAGTCTTCAACCAACTTCAAATTTCTTCATTCATCGAATGTCTTTCTTCATGGATCTTTAGAACATTCTTAAATCTCCTGGTTTTGACTACATGGCTAAGAGTTCCATATCTCTTTATAAACAACATTTTATTTAGTCAATCAGTTACAAATTAACACCTTTGGATGACATGAAGATGCAAATGCAAGAAAATAAAAATAAAATAAACACAAAAAATGGGTTAGTACACATAAGATAAACAAGATAGTAAGTACTATAAGCATCGAATAAAACATACCCTCATAGGTTGACTACCCATATATGGTACAATAAATCCTACCCAAATATGTTTTCTACCCACATGCTTTGTTATTCACAAAAAATCCTAACTGTATGATATCTAATTCGCATGACTGTTTGAAAAATAAACCTAATTGCATGATATCTAATTCTTATGTATTTATTCGAAACATCAAATTATTCTAAGAAAGACTCATATAAGCTTTTCCTTGTGTACACTTCTCACGGGATTTCTAAGGGTATGGCAAGCTCTATAGTCCTGGGCTCACAATATGTTGGGTTCGTCTCTAGGGCAAGAGGTACTTGAATCAATCTTGTCAGTGCCTCCTTGGGCTGCCAGACCCTCAATCCTGGCCCTTGATAGGTATATACAGATCGAGTTCAATACGAGGAGGTACACTTCCCTATGTCTGTATGTTGGTGATTACCTTTTCAAGCCTTTTGATTTTTATAGTGTGCTTTTAATTTCTGAATAAATATATGCGAACTAGAGATCATGTGGTTAGGTTCATTTTTTTCCGAACGAGCATGCGAACTAGATGGTATGAGGTTAGGATTTATATATTGAAAAAAACATGGGGGTAGAAAACATGTCTCGATAGAACTGCTATAAAAGCATGTTAGGGTAGATACCATGTTGGGTAGGATTTTTTCTTTTCGTGAATACTTTTCTGCTTTTTTGGTTAAGTGGTACTAACAGTTTCTTTTATTTTATCTTATTTTTGTCTATTTTATGTTTGCATTTTCATTTTCACGTCGTAACCAAACAATGTGTTGATTCGCAAGTGATTGACTAAGTAAAGAGATTGTTCATAATGAAATAATAAATTATTAGCCATGTAGTCAAAACTAGGAGATCCAAGGATGTTCAAACAATCTATGAAGAAAGACATCCGGTGAATGAATGAATTTGAAGCTGGTTGAAGACTTCCTTTAAAAGTACCAAAGCCAAGATGTTTCCTCAAGAGATATATACAGTCAAATCAAGGATGAGAAGACCCTTCACAAAGGTATGAATACCACTTTACAAAATGGAGATCTCACGATTCAACCACAAATAATTTAAGGAACTCAGACGTTGTCAAATGTGATAAATTACCCCAACAACTTTATGTACGATGCTAGATTCTATAAAGAGTACAACTCAAGAAAATAAAGAAGTGAAGAATTGTAATTTTATTTTAACTACTTGGTGCAATGAAATCTTGGATTCTAAATGAATGTTGTTTTATGGTAGTCGTTTTTTTGGAATTAACACCTTGTGTATTTGCATTTGCATATGCATTCTCGTTTTGCATTATCTTATTAATTAATTTATTTTTGTATTTACTTTTATAATAATTCTTTTCATCTTGTTATCTTATTTGTACTAACTTGTTTATATGCTGATTTTCTTTTTGCTTACATCACATGTTCATGACATAATAAATATGTTGATTTGTGAGTGGTCATCATAGTAAAAGGTTTTCATGATGCACAAAGGGTTTCATGATCAAGTAAACTATAACACCGCTAGGGAATGGCATCCTGAGGAACCTCCGAGAATTTTGGAGAGTTATGTGCCCAAGGATTGCGTGTCCAACGAAGAGCAAAAGGGGATAAGAGAGAAAATGTCCAAGATGATGGATAGAATAGATGCTTTGGCCAAGAAAAAGAGACTTCTGCAAACGAAAGAAAAGTGCTTGAAGAAAATGATCCTACAATGTCAAGTACACAAAGGACTACTTTAGAACAAGCTAATCCTAGCCAATCTAAGAAATCATGCACAATCACCATTTGTATCAACAAATTGTCTGGAGACCCCAAGAAAATGGTGACAACTGTAGAAGTTCAGAAAGATAAAAAGAAGCCATGCAATCAAAACTCGTGGGCATTTGAGAGTATATTTACAACGTCAAGAGAAATAAACCTAAAGACTCCAGTTCAATCCAAGCTGAAAGGTGGCTTTCATTTTGATTATATCCATATGTCATATAAGAATTATATGATAAGCTTTTAGAAGCCCGAGAGATGGCCCCTCATTATGTGAAACATCGGCAACCTCTGTATCCAAATTGGTATGACGTCAATGTTTGTTATGAATATCATACCGAACTCAAGGACATCCCATTGAGAATTGCACCGCTTTCAAGCATCGAGTCAAACATCTTTTGGATCATGGAATCTTGGAGTTCGAGATCAAAGGTCGACCTAGTTTGGCAACTGATTGTCCTGTTATGTTGGAGACAAAAGTGTTCAAAGGTAAGGATATCAGTGAGGGAATCCAGTAGAAAGAAGATTTGCTGAAGTATAAAGCTCAAGTTCGTCATTTGAGGAATGAAAATGATAAACTGAATAGAGAGGTGAAAGACATGCGTGATGGTTTTCAAATGATCAGTCAAGCTTTTAAAAATGCTGGTATGGGAAATACCCCAGAGGAGTGGACAAAAGGGGACACTAAACTGAAAAAACGACGCTGAACATTGGAGAAAGAATTGTAAGATGCATGAAGGTCGAGCCAAGAAGTTCTCTTACAATTTACATATTGAAGAAAAAAGGTGCAATATAACTGTTAATGATTTCGGAAGATGTCCAATAGAAAATCAGATGTTGAATATGTCTATAGCCAATATAGAATCTTTATATCAACGCCAAAAATCATGAGATTGATACTGAGCTAGAAGCCACTAGAGCCAGGAACAGGACATTGATGAGGATTATAGATGATTTTGGAAATATTGCCCAAGGATTTCATAACAACAAAGACTTTCTTATGGGGGAAAATGAACAATTTTGTTTACAGCTCCAATAATTGACACATAAGATGGAGAAAAAGACGACGGCATGAAAGAAGCTATGATCCAAGAAAGCAATGTGGCTCACATGTTGTTTGATTTAGTTGGCTTTGCAAGAGAATTAAAGCAGATTGACAACTCAAGTCCCGAACATGAGTGGAAGTTAACTGGCTTTTAAGAGAGATAGAGAAGTTATGAATTAAAGTTATTCCTTATGTGTAAAGTTTGATGTATCAAAACCTTTGTGTTCAATGAAAGTTGTTTTAAGATGGTCGCTCTAAAATGACACCTTTTGCATACTTGCATTTTCATCGCATTTGTTTATTTAACCATTTTACTTGCATTGGTTATGAAAACATAAAAATAATTTATGGAGGGTTATGTGACAGTAATACCAAGATCATTCATTCATACTACTTCCTCATCATCATGAACAAACAATGGAAATAATGGAGTAATCTCATAAGGGATCACAAGATCGATTACAAGAGCAATTGGTCGGGTTACAACAAGATATGAGGAATCAATTATCGATTTCTCTATAAGATGTATCGAATCAAATGATCCAGGTGATGGCAACCAAGGCTGCTGATAGAGACAAGATAACTGATAAATGATATAAGTGTTATCAGACTAATACGTCAAGAATGATAACCTTCCTTGGAACTTCACACTCACACCTAGGGAAGAGCCTCATTATTCATGAACAATTTGAAGATAAATTCAAGCGGTTGAAGAAAGCAATTGGAACAATGAAAAAGTTAATGCCTTCCACAAAGAACTAGAAGCGAAAGATCTCAACTTGGTCTCGGATTCGCTCATCCTACGTGAATTTATGATGCCTAATTTTGAGAAATACGATGGCACCAATTGTATCCAAATCCACCTGAAAATATTTTAAAGAAAGATGGAATAGTACTTAAATGATGATAATCTACTGATTCATTACTTCCATGATAGTCTTGTTGGGCCAGCTATATTATGGTATAATTATTTAAAAAGAGAGCAGATCAAGAGATGGGTCAATCTAGTTGACGCCTTTGTAGGGCAATATTGATATGTTAAAGCCTTAACTCTAAAGCATCATGATCTTTAGGGAATAAAGATGAAAACCACTGAAAGCTTTAAAGAATATGCCTTAAGATGGAGAGGGGTGGCAGCACAAGTTCAGCCTCTCATGTTAGAAGAAGAAATATCATATACATTTCATAATTCTCTATCAGATTCTTTCTTCGAGTTAATGCTGGCAAACTCAACAGGGGACTTCAAGGATCTTATGAAAGCTAGGGAATTAATTAAAAATGCAATTAGTAAAGGAAACTTAAAAGTCACTTCCAAAAGCCCAACCGATCAAAAAGTGAGTGCTGATGATGTAAATGAATGTCAGGTCTAGAGCCCCCACAAGCACAAAAGTAAAAGGAGTAGCTAGTTGTTTGGATCAACCAAAGAAAATCTCACGATCGAGAAATACTTTAGAGGTGTTCCAAACTTCTATATCAAATATGTACCCCCATTTGATTAAAGGTCAATACCTCACACAAAGGCCAACGAAAGTGCCACCAAACCATTCGGCCCACAACTATGATCAAGATAGTGTCTATGATTTCCACTTAGGGGCATATGGGCATTATACGGGGAATTGTAGGTCGCTATTAAAGGAGATAGAAATGCTTATTAAAAATAGGATGTTGACACAAGAATTGGTGGGACAACGGATGATGAACTCGAGTGAGGCATCGAAACACAATATGTAGCATAAGATTGAGTCAAGTGTCACTCCATTGGATGAGTAATGAGTCATCCTAATTATGAAGAGATTATTTCATCCATCATGGAGCTTTATTCCATTTGCAACATCTTATTTGAACTTATTTTTTTTATCATTTCTCAGCTTTTTTGTAATGATATTTTAAATGAACTTGTGATACTTTACAGATAGTGAGCATTGAATAAAATTTGTAATCTTGAAGTTCTTTTAATATCATAAAAACTCTTTAAAAGATAAGAGTTATGGATCTTTTACAAAGTGAAAAGATTGAAAACTGATAAAACAAGACAATGGGCCATACCCCAGAAGATACACTCGAACACCATACCCTTCTCTTGCAGGGATCGGTATAGCTTTTCTTCTCTCATACGGAAATGAGCAAGAGGCTTGGTATTCAAGTATGCATAGGAGCGAACAACATGGGGCATCTCTTGTGTATGACATTGCAAAACTGACTAGACTACACTTCTATTGAGGATGTTCAGTGATGATCCTAATCTTCACAAATGGATTGGTGGAATGGATAAACTTAGTATAGGTCAATTTTTTGGGAACTGAACTCTAAATATGGGATTTTCTGACCATCAAGGACACATAGACTATAACAAGTTCTTCTCGATGAGCTTAAGAAATTCTAAATTTGAATACTCAAAAGGTTAATAAATTATTATTATAGATTATACAATAAAGCCGAGCTATTCCACTAAAGCAATTGGTTACAGAGAAAATTCAAAAGCCTGGCTTTATGAATAGATTGCATTCAAACCATGACATTGCTCGGATACTCGGCAGTTCGGTGTTTGCTTCACTGCAATTGTCAAGTCGAAGACTTTGTGATGAGATGAACCCTTTAACTAGCCTGATAAAGGAAATTATAATATATATATATAATAAGGCTGAAATCAGCTAACTAGAACAATGGCAAATTAAATTAAATTCATCTAATAACGGGTTTTAGTAAAATGGACTAATGGAGTTGAGGAAAACATGTTATAATCAACCTCACACAAGCACTCAGAAATTTTATATTTAGATTGATGTCTCTGCACTACCTCTGCTAAGGAAAACTGCGAAGCTTGAACAAATGGAAGATTTTAGAGAACCAAGATAGAAGTGTGCTAGAAAGTCTAGTAATTGATTATGCTAGTTGAGTCATATTGTCCGCATCCAATTGAAATATCAAGCCAAGAAAGAAGGGAATGTTATAATGTTCATAAGAACCAAGGAAGAAAAGACATCTTTTATGACTGAAACCTTAGGAAATAGGAAACCAACCTGAAATTGACCCATCAATTTCGACACTTGTCAAAGAGCGACAACTTTAAAAACATTAAAAGAGTTATTTTTTTTTATATTCCGTGAACTCACGTTTATGATGTACTTCATTTGCGAGCCTGAATTAAGGAGTAATACTTTACAAAAAATTTTCGTTATTTGATTTATAAAATAAAATAAAAGAGAAAACATTTTCAAATAGGACAGTCTCAAATACAAAAGGTCCTTGAAGCGGGTGAGGCCCATTCTGCCTCTATTGGAGAAAAAGAATAAGCGATGCTAGAATATTGAAGCATTCCATAATCTTGAAAGAAAATATTCTGAGATATCAAAAGGACTAAAGGATAAACTTGTAGCACTTCTTAATGACGTTGTCAGTAACCCATCAAGAATCAGATGATCGCCTTCTTTGAAAGGAGAACATATCCTAGCGTATAGAAAAAATACAAGAGTATGACCAGTCAATGATGAAATTTTGGCACCCAAATAGGGATGAGTGATGAAAATACCCACCTTGGGGCATGACCAAAAACCTAGATCATGTTGAGATAACAAGGTTCATACCAAGAGGACATTGAGAATGAGTCTCACAACTTGGAGTATCGGGGGAAAACCATGAATTTGTGTAGAGCTTACCTTGTAAAGCAAATCAATCAAGCATCAACTAACGATAGAATCCTAGAAAAGTAACTCTAACAGCGTAATTGAGTCGAGGGCAGAAATGGGTATCAAGATCATATTATTGTTCGTAGCAAGATTTCAGGAAACATTTCTTATGAGACTTTAATGCATATGAGAGGCAAAGAAGATGCAAAGAAGACCTAGTTCCCCACTTTGGAGTCAAAGGAAAATTGAATAAGCATTTATGCATGCATGAGAACATCATTTGCATAAAAGAAAATGAATTACATTGCATTCGCATTTCACACATAAAGGTATGGTTTTTACAGATCTTTCAATTAAAAGAGAAGATTAATGGTATTAAAATCCCAATAAGTGGAAGCTAGAATTCAAACCTCAAATACAAGGAATCATGTTTAAAGAGGCATACCTGAAGAATAGGGTGGGCATAAATCAAATAGGAAGCATTACTTTGAAGTGGGGAATGTTACCCGACCATTAAGTCATTTTTTAAGTTAAAAAGTAAGAAAACATTTTTCGAAGTTTCTTACTTAGTAAGTCTTTTGGGCCATCAATAAGTCTTTCGAGCAAGATGATAAGTCCTTCGGGCCATCCATAAGACCTTCGGGCAGGATGTTTTCACATGTCTCTCGAAAAATGAGAAAAATTTCTCATTTAAATCTGAAAATTGAAATTGTTGAAAAAGTAAGGAAAGTTTCTTATCTAGTAAACTATTTCCAAAATTAGTACGTCCTTCGGGCCATTAGTAAGTCTTTCGAGCATGATGCTTAAATCCTTCGGGTAATCTGTAAGTCTTTCGAGCAATATGATAAGTCTTTCGGGCCATCGATATGACCTTCGGGTAGGATGTTTTCACATATCTCTCAAAAAATGTGAAAATTTTCTCATTTAAAGCTGAAAATTGAAATTTTTGAAAAGTAAGAAAAGTTTCTTACCTAGTAAACTATTTCCAAAATTGGTAAAGTCCTTCAGGCCATCAGCAAGTCTTTTGAGCATGATGCTTAAATCCTTTGGGTCATCTGTAAGTCTTTCGAGCAAGATGATAAGTTCTTCGGGCCATCCACAAGACCTTTGGGCAGGATGTTTTCACATGTTTAAAAAAAAAAAGGAGAAAAGTTTCTCATTTTAAATCTGGAAATTGAAATTTTTAAAATGGTAAGAAAAGTAAGTCCTTCGGGCCATTAGTAAGTCTTTCAAGCATGATGAGTAAATCCTTCGGGTCATCTGTAAGTCTTTCGAGCAAGATGATAAGTCATTCGGGCTATCCATAAGACCTTCGGACATGATGTTTTCACATGTCTCTCGAAAAATGAGAAAAGTTTCTCATTTAATTCTGAAACTTGAAATTTTTACAAAAGTAAGAAAAGTTTCTACCTGGTACACTATTTCCAAAATTGGTAAAGTCCTTCAGGCTATCAATAAGTCTTTCGTGCATGATGCTTAAATTCTTTAGGTCATCTGTAAGTCTTTCGAGCAAGATGATAAGTCATTCGGGCCTTCCGCAAGACCTTCTAGAGGATTTTTTCACATGTATCTCGAAAATGAGAAAAGTTTCTCATTTAAATATGAAAATTGAAATTTTTGCAAAGTAAGAAAAGTTTCTTACGTTGTAAACTTTTTCCAAAATTGGTAAAGTCTTTCGGGCCATCAATAAGTCTTTCGAGCATGATGAGTAAATCCCTCTGGTCATCTGTAAGTCTTTCGAGCAAGATGATAATTCCTTCGGGTCATCCATAAGACCTTCAGACATGATATTTTCATATGTCTCTCGAAAAATGAGAAAAGTTTCTCATTTAAATATGAAAATTGAATTTTTTGCAAAGTAAGAAAAGCTTCTTACCTAGTAAACTATTTCCAAAATTGGTAAAGTTTTTCAGGCCATCAGTAAGTATTTCAAGTGTGAAGAGTAAATCCTTTGGTCATCTGTAAGTCTTCCGAGCAAGATGATAAGTCCTTCGGGCCATCCATAATACCTTCGGGCGGGATGTTTTCACATGTCTCTCGAAAAATGAGAAAAAAATTCTCATTTAAATCTGAAAAATGAAATTTTTGCAAAGTAATAAAAGTTTCTTATATAGTAAACTATTTCCAAAATTGTTAAAGTCCTTCGGGCCATCAGTAAGTCTTTCAAGCATGATGCTTAAATCATTCGAGTCATCTGTAAGTCTTTCGAGCAAGATAATATGTCCTTCGGGCCATCAACAAGACATTTGAGCAGGATGTTTTCACATGTCTATCGAAAAAAGAGAAAAGTTTCTCATTTAAATCTGAAAATTGAAATTGTTGAAAAGTAAGAAAAGTTTTTTACATAGTAAACTATTTCTAAAGTTGGTAAAGTCCTTCGGGCCATCAGTAAGTCTTTCGAGTATGATGCTCAAATCATTCAGGTATATGTAAGTCTTTCAAGCAAGATTATAAGTCCTTTAGGCCATCCACAATACCTTTGGGCAGGATGTTTTCACATGTCTCTCGAAAAAAAAATGAAAAAAGTTTCTCATTTAAATCTGAAAAATTGAACTTTTGGAAAAGTAAGAAAAGTTTCTTACCTAGTAAACTATTTTCAAAATTGGTAAGTCCTTAGGGCTATCAATAAGTCTTTTGAGCATGATGAGTAAATCCTTCGGGTCATCTATAAGCCTTTTGAGCAAGATGATAAGTCTTTCAGCCCTCCATAAGACCTTCGGGCAGGATGCTTTTACATGTTTTTTTCGAAAAATGAGAAATTTTTTTTATTTAAATCTGAAAATTAAAATTTTTGAAAAGTAAAAAAATGATTTCCAAAGTTTCCCATTTAAATCTTTTCTGAAAAATGAAATTTTTGAAAAAGTAACCAATTCAAAGTCCCAAAAAGGAATAGGTTCAGCTGACACTCAAGTCGAGGCAGATTCTCATATTTGGTGGTGTGAGACAAGTGTCCACAAAAAAATTAATTTTCAAAGATTATCATAAAATCCCAAGACTTTCAGGTATGATGCCATCAAATTCTTAAAACACATACTAACAAGGGTTAATGTCTGATTTTCAGATTGATATTCTTGAAGATAATATAAGCGAATCGAACTCGATTCAATCTCCCTTAAAGAACAGTGGAATGAATAAACGTCCCCATATATTATTTTCCCTCAAGAAGAAGCGGAACAGATCCCTCTCTTTCAAGATTTGATATTCCTTGAGTAACAGTGGAACAAGTCTTCCTCAATTCAATCTTCCTTGAAGAAGAGTGGAATAAGTCAACGTTTCTCGATCTGATCTACCTTGAAGAAATAGTGGAGTAGATCCCTCATCATATTTTAGAGCACGGAGTCGATTGGACGAAAACTCTTTGTCTCTTCGTCTTTACCCTATTCTTGTTGACACAAGAATGTGCAAAGAGGGGCAGTTGTCGAGGCTCATTTTTCATCCCATTTTTAATATTATTATTATTAGTATTAGTATTAAGTATAATTATTATTACTTTTTTTCTTTCTTTTCAGGCTTTACAAAGCAAACCAGGAGCCCAATTACAATAGGCCCAATCAGGCCACCAATCTGACCTGGCCCAATTACAAGCAATCTTAACCCAAATTAAAGCTCAATTACAACAGGCCCAATCAGGCCACCAATCGGACCTGGCCCAATTACAAGCAATCCTAACCCAAATTAAAGCCCAAACCCATTAGGCTTTTCTAAACTCTCTGTCACCGCCGCCGCTCGCACAAATCCCCTGTTGTTGTTCCTACTGCCCACTGCCAGCACTACACGTCCTCACCATTCAGTAGCTCGACCGCTCCAACACGTTACTCCAACTCCTGCAAGGAAACTACAACACTCCAAGACGTCAAAAGAGCCAATTTCGAACAAGTAAGGACAAAAATGAAAAATAATTATGATTTTGGGGTGATAAAAGGCCCTCGATTTTCCCTTTTCATGGGGTTTCTTGGAAGAATGAAAGAGAAAAAAATAAAAGGAAAATAGGATAGAAAGAGAAAAAAACATCGAGTCTTCAAAAAAAGGAGTTTTCGGGGTGTTAAAAATCGAAGAAAAAAATAAAAGAAATAGGAAAAACAGTGGGGTTCGGGTTTTATAAAAGAAATGAGAAAATTAGGAAAAAAAGAGAAGAAAGGGACTTACCAGAGAAAAAATGAAGCTCGTCGGAGTGAGAAAAAACTGAGGCTTCAACTCCAGCTTTGCGTTGATCTGGCCCTTTTCAAGGTATTGGACTCTGAATTTGTGTAGAGGGGGTTGGGAAGGTTCGTGTGGGGTAATTATTTTTCGCCATCGCCACCGGTGGGCGACGACCGACGCGGCTAAAGGTTGCCGAGATCTGGGATTTGAGAGAGATAAGAAGATTTTCTCTTAATCTATCTCTCTCTCAATTTGGCTGAGAGATTTGAAATGGGATAGGTTAGCTAAAAAAATGTGTATATATATAAGTCATGAAACGACGTAGTTTAAGGGGGAAGGACGTGTGTGTGAGAAAAAAAAGGTATAATAGCAATTTAGGTCCGTCTACGTTTGTAATATTTTCTTTTTAGTCACTAATGAAACTTTCCGTTATTCTGTTTTGAGCACTTGTCCTTCAAGGTTCACATTTAAGTCACCTTCCCATGTGTTATGCCATTCTTTATTGAAGTTTGACTCTAGGGATAATATTTTGTAAATCTTGCATTTTAGTCACTGTTAGTGCATGAATAACATTATGTAGAATTATTATGTGTCATTTTTAGTTTTTGATTTATTTTATTTTAGTCCTGGACATTGCTTATGGTTTATTTTCATTTTTATACTAGTGTTGTTTGATATTTTAGGTTGTTGCCTCTATTGTTGTTGATGTTGTAGTTTAGTCTTTCAAGTTATTGTTTTTATGATTGGATTTTTATTTACCAAGCATAATTAATTTATTTAATTTGTATCTTAGTCTTTCATGTTTGTAGGTTTGTATTTTAGTCCCTCCTTAGATTTAGTTTAGTTTGTTTGCTTGTTTAGACCCTGTTATCTTAATTTGGTTTATTTTAGACCACTTTTAAAGATTATATATATTGTTATTTTTTTATATACGGATATTGGGAATTTTAAAATTAATATCTTCATTTTATTAACTATTAAGACTATAGTATATTACTATATATATATTTAGTTATTGTTTAATGTCCCAAAACATACACATAAGATATTTGTGTGATTTAGTAAAGTGATTGTCTTAACGCGTAAGAAAGTTATTTTTGATGATTTTAAAATGAAAGTTTGTCCCATTAAGTGACACAAATTCAATTGATTCCATTTTAAAATTCAAGGATTGGGAAAAATATCATGTTCTTTTAATTAAATTCACTGAGAAAAGATTGTTAAATCGAATCTAAGGTCTTGCCTCGAGGTATTTAAATAAGAGAAAATAACCTCAGTGACCAAAAATCCCATATAATATACGATTTTAACCAACTTTTTCCGGATTTGCCAAAATGACCAACAAAATCGCAATGCGATCGCTAATTCGCAACGCGATCTCCATTATCGCAAATTCGCGTTGTATTTTCGCAATGCGATAGTTGAAAATCGCGTTGCGATGGTCTACAGTATCGTTGCGATTTTCCCAATTCGCAATGCGAATAAGTAAATCGCAACGCGAATTGGGAAAATCGCAATGCGAATAAGTAAATCGCAACGCGAATTGGGAAAATCGCAATGCGATACTTACTATCGCAATGCGATAATACAAAATCGCAACGAGATACTTACTTTCGCAACGCGATACTGACTTTCGCAACGCGATTTACATAATCGCAATGCGATTTTCAAAGCGCCATTAGTATCCTGGCCAAGTATTTTATTTTTAAATTCCAAACATGAATATTAATATATTGGAACACTGAACTGTCCACAGTATATCCCGTAATCGCAACTCATAACCTAAAACCTAAAATCACAACTCAGTCCCATCTCCATCTCTCACTCTCTCACCCATCTCCGACGAAATCCGTCCCCATCTCCGGCGAAATCCGTCTATCTAAATCTCTCAGAGCCACCCTCACAATCAGAAATGGAAAATCAACCAAATCAACCAACGAGGGTTAGTTTTTTTAATTATTTTCTTTTTGAAATTTTTGCATTATTATTAGGTTTTTCATATTGAAATTGATGATAAGTTTACTGGTAATTTCAATAATAGATTAACCATTTCACTTAGATTGCTTATTAAATCAACCAAGAATCGCAACGCGAAATGCAAATCGCAACGCGATTTTAGTTTCGCGTTGCGATTCTCTCGTTGCGATAGTCATTTTCGTGTTGCAATTACTTCACAGTGTTGCATATTTAAGTTTGAAGAATAAACTACTACTATTTATGTTTATTATTGTTTTTGGTATATCTTCACAGTGTAGTTTTTGGTATATCTAATTTAGTATGTTTATTGTTTTTGTAGAACTTTTATTCGGCTCAATTGACCTTGAGAAATAAAGTCAGCCTGGCCAAAACAATTGCGTCGAAGCTTTCACCTGCACAAAGAAAAATGTTTGAGTATACATGCTTCGGGCCATGGCTGAAAGTACAACATCCCGGTGGAGATGCGATGTTGACACACCTGTTTCTTCAAACCATGACTAGAGATCTACCAGAGACTATACAACGTCGTGATGAAGAGATATGGATTGATTTTCCACCGGCGTATACGTGTTTTGGGCGGGAGGAGTTTTGCTTAATCACCGGTCTACGCTTCGAACACGATGATGTAGGTCGGTACACTAGACACATTACCCGCCCATCATGGTTATCCCGGGTTTTTCCTGAGCTGGAGAGGCCGAGTCTACACGTAGAAGACCTGACAAGATTTTTGAATAATAAAGATGGTTTTACTCGGATGGATGACGTCGACGTTGTCAGAGTATGCCTTCTAATTCTTTTGCATGCCGGCTTTTTAGGCAGAGAGGCCAGACAACCTATTCCAAATAATCTAATCAAATTGGTAGAAGACCTAAATGCATGGAACCTGTTTCCGTGGGGCTCGTATTTATGGAAAGCTACATGGAATAAGTTATCGTCTGCCTTGGATGATCGAAAAAGTTTGTATGGCGATGGTTCCAAATACACTTTGACAGGCTTTATTTGGGCCTTTAAGGTAAGAATTTTTATATAATGTTTCCAAAATTATAAGTAATTATTTAACAATTACTAATGTTTGTTATTATATTGTTTGTAGATTTGGATATTTGAGGCCTTTCCCGCCATGAAGACATATGCAATAAAAACTTCAAATAATATTCCCAGGGCTATTTCCTGGAAGAGGAAACGAACCTTGCAATGGGAAGATTTACTACGGTATACGACAATAAATAATGTAAGTTAACATAAATACTACCATATGTTTATAAACAAGTTATTACTAGTACACATTTAACTTTGTTTGAGCTTTTATATTGTTAGGAGGCCAACACTCCTCTACAGAGGCTGACACCCACGGAAGCTGAGCTTGCCACTGATTGGTGGCAAGCTAGTAAGCGTTTTTTTGATGGAACGGTTGATGAGCAGCCTCCACTTCGGGAGCCATCACCTCGCCCAGAGCTATCACCCCACCCAGAGCCATCATCTGATCGACCCGGCTATACACCTCCACAACGACAGCCATCACCTATTCTGTCACATCATCGAGCCTCTTCTCCACCATCACCGCAAGATAGGCGACTGGCAAAGATGCCACGACGTTTATCTCCCTGTTCTCCACCTCCACCTCAACGGGATGAGTTAGGGGAGTTACGTGATGAGGTCAATGCCTTGCGTGAGGAGGTCGGTACTTTACGCAAAGACGATGGTGCATGGCGTGTTGAGGTGTCTACATTACGGGGTGAGGTAGCCGCTCTACGTGAGATGGTAGTATCGTTGCAGAATGAGGTTCATACTCTACGCAACGAGGTAAGTTTAAGATTTTTCATACTCGTAATTCATTCGGTTGCTGCCAATCTGTTTTTGTTAGTATTTGTTTTTGGTTTTGTTTTTGTCTTTTGGTTGAAGTAATGCAATCCATTCAAGTTTCAATTTGCAGAAGAAGAATAGTTTACTTTCGCAACACGAAATGACTATCGCAACGCGGAAATGGCTATCGCAATGCGAAATGAAAATCGCAACGACAAAATCGCAATACGATTTTTATTTCGCGTTGCGATTATCTCGTTGCGATAGTTATTTCCGCGTTGCGATTTTCATTCTCGAAACTATTCTTCTTCTGCATTACTTCAACCAAAAGACAAAGCAAAGACAAATACTAACTTCACAGGCTAAACAGTTTAGCAGTATTGGCAGCAATCGAATGAATTTAATAAGAAATCTAAGTGAAATGGTTAATCTATTATTGAAATTACCAGTAAACTTATCATCAATCTCAATATGAAAAACCTAAAATAATGCAAAAATTTCAAAATAAAAATAAAAAAAACTAACCCTCGGAGGTTGATTTTCTATTTCTGAATGATTGTGAGGGATTTTTGACTGTGAATGGTTGTGAGGGATTTCGCCGGCGATGGGGACGGAAATCTTCGGAGATGGGTACGGATTTCGCCGTAGAGAGTGAGAGATGGAGATGGGACTGAGTGTTGTGTTTTTGGGTTTGAGGTTATGAGTTGCGATTACTGTGGACGGTTCATTTTCCGATTTATTAAGAATAAATACGTGTTTGGAATTTGAAAAAAAAAATACGCGTTAATACGAATGGCGCTATGTAAATCGCGTAGCGAAAGTCAGTATCGCGTTGCGAAAGTAAGTATCTCGTTGCGATTTTGTATTATCGCATTGCGATAGTAAGTATCGCATTGCGATTTTCCCAATTCGCTTTGCGATTTACTTATTCGCATTGTGATTTTCCCAATTCGCGTTGCGATTTACTTATTCGCATTGCGAATTGGGAAAATCGCAACGATACTGTAGACCATCGCAATGCGATTTTCAACTATCGCATTGCGAAAATGCAACGCGAATTTGCGATAATGGAGATCGCGTTGTGAATTAGCGATCGCATTGCGATTTTGTTGGTCATTTTGGCAAATCCGGAAAAAGTTGGTTAAAATCGTATATTATATGGGATTTTTGGTCACTGAGGTTATTTTCTCTTTAAATAATTGAATGTCCTTATTCTCATTAAATATTGGTAAAATAAATAATGAATTATACTTGCTTGATATATGCTTTTAACGTGCTTTATTATTTCATGTGTTTTCCGTTGGGTTTTCAAAATAATAACACTTGAATCGATATTGAGAATAATAATATCTTTTCATTTCAGTTGGGGTAATAAATGATTGCTTTAAGGCATAAGAGGCCATTTATTTTCGATTGAAAATAATTCGATATTACTGTTTTCTCTCGAATCAATATTGATTTTTGAGAAGGAATAGTGATATCTCTTCATTTCGATTGGAGCAATAAATGACTGCTTTAAGGCATGAGAGGTCATTTATTTTCGATTGAAAATAATTCGATATTATCGTTTTCTCTCAAATTAATATTGATTTTTAAGATGGAATAGTGATATCTCTTCATTTCGATTGGAACAATAAATTATTGCTTTAAGGTACGAAAGGTCATTTATTCTCGATCGGAAATAATTAGATATTATCGTTCTCTCTTAAAATTATTTTGGGTGTTGTTATTAATAATGAACTTTAGAATGAAATTTTAATATTTCTTTATTTCGATTGGAGTAAGAATCGATTGCTTTAAGGTATGAGATGTTGATTCTTCTCGATAGGAAATAATTAAATATTATTGTGCTTCGTCCTAAAATTCAAAGAATAATATTTTGTAGGGGATCTTAAATTAAATTAGACTTGAACTAAAAAATTTTATTGCAAAGACAATTTATTAATCGACTAGGTACGATTTAGGACGTTGTGGGGTGCTAATCCTTCCTCACACGTAACTGACTCCCGAACTCGAATTTTGGTAACGCATACCGCAAGTTTGTTGTTTTAATAAAAATTAATATTTTATTAAAATGACATATAAGTTTTTGGGTGCCCAATCACACCCTAATCAAATATTGGTGGCGACTCCTCGAACCATATTTTATCATTAACCGATCATCAAAAAAATTATTTCGAAATGGTACCACCTTTTTCCCTTTACGAAAAACCGTTTCGACATATAAAATATCCTTGTTAGGAGACTCACCCACCAAAACCAGGCGAGCGACCCGGATCGATACGGATTAGTCAAAACGAATCATTAGGAATCGAAAAGGAAACTAAAAAACATATTAACATTTATATAAATATAAAATATATTTTAAATACTATTGTGATATGATACAATACGTTAATATTCCTTACAAAAATGAGATAAAAGAAAAAGAAAAGTTTTGGGATAATATGTGTCATTTATTCCATTGATGGACAAATCATTTGTTGGCTTTCACTTTTCTTCCCATTTTAACTTATAAGTGTATCTAATTCTTGGGCTACCCCACCCCAAAGTCATGAACCCTAGTTGCTCATTTTAGTGTGGGGTTTAGGGTTATTAAGTTAATTATAAACATGAATATCATAATATCTATAAATTTTATCTTAAAATGACTATCATTTTAGTGGCAACTTTTGCCATGATGGACTTATGTTTGATAGAGGATTGGGTGATGGGCGGTCATAAGTACTTCCGTAGTTTTGAGTTAATTTTTGGAGTTTTTGTTTGTTCTATTTTATCATGGTTTTATGTTTTCTTTTCCTTCCTTTAAAAGTAAAGAAATTTTTAATGAGACATATAATCAGATTAGACTTATGCGTTTATATCTAATAAATTCTCCCTTCTGGGAAAAATATATAAAATCTCAACAAAGGTATATGAATTATTATATCTAAAATTTATCTTAATATTAAAAAAAAAAGTGAATCCTACAATGTAATGGTCTAACGTGTCCGACAACACTTCACATGGTTATTTTATTGGAAATAGGGGTAGCCCTTTGGAATAGGGTGGATCCATGTTATTCCTTGTTGCCTCACCTCAATACTCTATTAAACAAACACTAAGCACACTGAATCTTCTCCACATGCCTTCCCCTTCCCATGTGCTTTGCTTCCCTCTCTCTCTCATTGGATTTCATTATTATTATTTATTTAAATCAACTTTTTTCTTTATATTGAGTTCTTCTTCTTCTTCTATTCTTCAACCATATAAATAATTTTTAATGTCATTTCTATAAAAACACCTTTATGTTTATTTAAATCCAACAGGAGACTAACCAACTACCCTAGAGTTCTTGTCATTGAAGTTTTCTTTTTCTATTTGTGTGATAGGATTTATTTATACAGTGAAATTATTTTTTTAGTTTTACACAAATTTAAGATCGTTGGATGAGTAAAAATAAAAGGCTACAACTAACTCTTTATTTTGTTTTCAATGAGTATCTTCTTATTTCCTATCGTTCATCTCAGCTATCTACTTTCACTCATCTAAACAGTATGAAATTAGTGTAAAACTAAAAAAATACAGTATAAAATTATATACTAGCAATATATATTCAATATAAGTCAAATTGATTTAATTAATTTATTTATTCGGTTTTGGTTTAAAAGATTAATTTAATGTAGTTATCAATTTCGAATACTCAAATCGAATAAATAAATTAAATTAAATATATAAATTTAATTAGTTTGATATTAATATATAATTAAATATTAAAATAGGAAATAATTCAATCTTTTAAGGGTACTTGAGGTCTCCAACTTTTGGGGAAAATAAATAAACCAAATAATCCTCTGAACAAATTTCTGCACCCAATTGATCACGGGAAAATAAATCAATATTAAGCGCTCAATCCGAGAAATTGAATCAATTAAGTCATCTGATCAAATTTTTGGATTGATTAAAAGATAATATTTATTTAAAATATTTATTAATTATTGACAATTAAATTTTATATATAAAATTCAAATCGATTGAACGTACGCCCGTAGATATAAATGACCCTATTTGTGTTTTAAATTCCATGATCCATGGAAGCAATCATGCATGGATTTCAAAATGTTATTTCATTTAATATATAGTATTTTGAGCTTTATGTGTATAATATAAATTTTATTTACTACGGATAGATATACTTTTCTTTCTATATAAACCTAAATATGAAGCATCTAAGCTTGGGCTATATATAGAGAGAAGAGGGACCAAAAGACGGTCGGGTGAGCGCAATCGTTCCTCTAAAAATTTCAAATTAGTATATATTTTCAAATATTTTATTTTTATTTTCAATTATTAATTTATTTAAGTCTTTTGAAATTTTACAAACTCGTTCTCTTTTAAAATTTAAAAAAATTCTCCCTCCAACTTAAATTTTTATGTTTTTCGTTATGTGTATATATATTCATTCAATCATTGCAGCGGTCTAAAACTATTCATCAATCATGGTGTTTGCAATGTGTCACAAAATTTATCGGCATGTAGCTTTGTGGCTATGGAGGAAGACAAATGGAAATTCATCTATACCAAAAGAAATAATTGATTTAGTAGGATCAAACATTAAATTTCTTGAACTGTAATAAATTTTTATAATATTTATTTTAGATTAATTGATAAATAAACTAGATAATAATGATAAAATTTGAATAATTTAACATATTTTAAATCGGTTTAATATTATTAAAGAGGTTTTTTTTTGGAAAAGTGATTGTGAGGTAAAAAAAACGGG
This sequence comes from Hibiscus syriacus, assembly GCF_006381635.1. Classification (NCBI taxonomy): domain Eukaryota; kingdom Viridiplantae; phylum Streptophyta; class Magnoliopsida; order Malvales; family Malvaceae; genus Hibiscus; species Hibiscus syriacus. Next base: position 280,137 of record NW_024063033.1, read on the forward strand.
TAAGTGTTTTCTTTTTGTATGTGGATATGAAATGTTTAAGGTAATTTGTTTACTTGTTTGTTCGTTTTGTCTTTTTCTATTATATAAAATTATCGTTTATTTTTATATATTTATAATTATTAAAAGGATAAACATATATTATAAAAAGAAATCAAGATTTCTTTTATGTTTTATGTATTATATTTTGTGTTTAGACAATTGCCAAAAATATTTTTAATTTTTATGTTTGATTTTTTAAGAACTGTGATTATATGTTTTTTTATATATAATTATTACTATTGATTTATTAATCGATTAGTTTAGATCAAGTATTACGAACATCTATTATAAGAATAATCATTTTAATTTAATTTATTCTATTTCATGATTAAAACGTACTTCAATTGATATTATGGTTATATGTTTGTTTACTTTAAAAAACAAAATATACTAAATCCATCAAGTGGTTTTAGTGGTACAAGAGTATTATTTTTTCTAAAGGTCTTAAGTTTGAGCAGTTTCGTCTGCAGGGTGTATGTGCATTGTCAATTCATTAAGAAAGTTATGAACATATTTTACTTTGTAATCACCTCATACTAGAACTTTTCAAGCATTGCCTTTATATATATATATATATATATATATATATATATATATATATATATATATATATGACCCTATTCTAAATTGGTCTATAAAATTTAAAATAATCCTTAATCAATCCTTAAAGTTTTTGTATTATTCCATTTTAATATTTTGTTAACTCTGTTGGTTAAAAAATGTAATTTGTTTTTGAAGTTCTTGAGAATTAAACTCGTGACCTTCCGAAAAAGCAAATTAATTTTTTTAAGACACAAGATCAATTCTCAAGACCTTAAAAAAAATTAGTAGAGTTAATGAAAGGATCAAAATGAATGATAATGATAATTTGAGGATCAATATATAATTAAAAATCAATAAATAATTTAAAATAGAGGTTACAAATTGGAAACTGATAAAAATATTTTAATATTTATGGACTAATTTAAATGGTATAATAGTATGGAAACCTCATGTGGAATAACTTTTCAATCTATTTATGAATCATAAAAGGCTATGTTGATAAAGAATTAATTGCATATCTTCATTATCCATTAATTGGGTCAATGCAATAAATAAAATGTCCAAACTTCAATGCTAAGTGTAAGAATATGTCAAAGCCCATTAATGAACCATTCTCCCTTCATGTCAACTAAGAATACCTATTGCTAGTATAGGGATCGATCGAGAGGAGTAGATGGAGACAATTATCCTCTTGAAAATTTTAAATTTTCTAATATTTTTAATTTTTTAACATATTTTATATTGATAATATATTTTCGTCTCCTAATATAGTATCATGCTTCTGTCCATAACTAGTATAATTAAATTAAATAAAGTTCAAGTGATAAGAAATTCATAGCAAGATATAAAATTTAGAGTCAAATTAAATTTTATTTTTGAGTTAATTGCATCACATGCCCTTCAATCATGACTCTTATTCTAAATTGGTCCCTAAATTTTTAAACATTCCAAATTCATACCTAAACTATAAATAGCATTCTAGATTAGTCCTCAAACTTTTGAACATTTTAGTTTCAACCCCAAACTATGATCTTCATTCTAAATTGGTCGATAAACTTTTTTAACATTTCAATTTCATCCCAAATTATATGCACATACCAATCACATCGCTTGTTAATAAAATTGTTAGGCCATGTTATATTATTTTATATTTGAAAAAAAATAAAATTTAGATTAAACTATGGTTGAAACTAATAAAATATTTGGATGAATTTGGGGATGAAATTGAAAGGTTCAAAAGTTTAGGGACCAATTCAAAATGAGATTCATAGTTTAAGGATGAAATTAGAATGTTCAAAGTTTAATGACTAATTTAGAACGAGAGTCATAGTTGGGAGATGAAATTGGAATGTTTAAAAATTAAGGATCAATTTGAAATTAGGATCATAATTTGGGGACATATAGTGCAATCAACTCTTTATGTGTTTAAGATGGAGTTTGATTTAAAATTAAAACCATTTTTTTAAATTCATTTAAATTCATCTAATTTATATCTAGAAAATTAAGGTCCAAAATTAGGCTCTGCTTCACTCAACCAAGTAATTGGGTCAATTTCAACCCTGTGAACTAAGAATTCATATTGTTAGTTCGAATATAAATTTCAGTTTGAGTCAAATTTTAATTTTTAAAATTTAAATTTAATTCAAAATACAAAATCGAGGTGTTTAAGTTTTCTCGGTAACGCTTATTTATTGAAAAAATAAGTAAAAATGTATTTATTTTATTAATTTTGACAAAAGCTATTTCATATTATTGATTGGGTAGGTTATTAAGTTGGACACAAAACCCTTTTCTTCCCTGTTTTATACATGAACACTATTTATTGCCCTAGTGATCTGCACGCCTACTTCTACCCTTAATATCAAGGGTTCCCACTATTAAGACGTAAATTAACCGAGTTTAAATGAATATATCTTTATTTACATTTGTTTAATTATTCTTTATATTATTCGTGTTTTGTAAAATAAATAAATAAATTACGTTTATGTTTATTTATTTAAAATTAATGTTTGCTCATGTTATTTTGTTTAGTATTCGAGAATATATTTTCAGATATGTTTACAAATATATAATTGAACATGGTCATGAATTAAAATAATTGCTTTTATATATATTTTATAATGAAACATCATATTTTAAATAAATGAATAATTTAAAATTTCTAGATATAAATATTAATATTTCTATTCATGAATATGTAAAAACATAATTTTATTCAAATTCGTTTATTTAATAAATAAATAATTTAAAATTTATTGAGTGACCTCATTGATTAAAAGGAGTGATGTTCTCCCTTAAATTCCTAGATTTAAAAAATTGTGTCTGTTGGGTATATGCATTGTTAATGACTAAATAAGATTATGAACAAATATTAAATTGTAATCATTTCAGATTATTAAAAAAAATTATGAATACTCAATTTAAAACTCGTAATTTGTTTTATTTTAATTTACGTCAATTAATTAGTTTTGAAAAATAAAAATAATTAATTATGTCAGAACTCAACAAGTTCATCATGTCATATTATGAAGCTTTCAACCTAATCTAACAATTTTGCACAAAAAGGCTTAATTTTTTATTTAAACCCCCTTTAAAATGCAACAGCTAGGCACTCAAAGCTATAAATGTAATTGAATTAAAAAAAAATCTCTCCTTAAAAGCATATAAACTGCGAACCACCTTGAATAAATAGGAAAAAATACTTAATTTTATTTTTATAATATACAAAATAAATATTATATATTTAACATAATGAAATTGACTTAAATACTACATAAAACTATTATTTAAAAACGACATAAGAGCTATTGATTTTTTATTTAGTGGATAAAAAAAATATAACATCATATCATAAAATATGTTTTAACCTAATGATTACGACACAATTAAATAGTATAAAATTAATCAATAGTCATTTAGTTTAATCTCTTGTTGTGGTTTTTTGTCGATGCAGTTAGATTTGTTTGTACATTTCTTTTGTTCTAGTTTCTTGGATGATTTTTAACTTTTTCCTTTGTACGGTCTTTGAATGATCTTGAGTAGCTAGTTTATTTTATTTTCATTGTAATTATAGGAAAAAGTTACAAAATGATAACTCGACTAGTCATATGTTCCAAAATAGTCCTTTTTCGTTAAAAATTTAAAGGCCGTATGACTTGGATATTAATCTCTTGACTGAGATATGATAAAATCATATTTTAATGATGTCTATTGGTATCACTGTTACTTTCAAGAAATTGTTCACCAGCATAATGTTTAAAGCATTAGCTCAACGAGATAATATAAACAAAGATTCAATCCACAAAATACAACTAAAACGATTCTAGGATCAGATTTTATCATAGCCATCTCAAACAACCGCCAATGTTTTAATGGAAAATGATGAGTTTAGAACATATGAATAGTCAGGTGATCATTTTGTAACTTTTAATAGTCGAATGACTCAACAAAGCAACACTCTATAGTTGAGGTATCGTTTTGTAATTTTTATAGCCAGGGGACTCAACAAAACAACGTCTTATAATTGGGAAACTATATATATGTACTTTACCCTAATATTTTTGCAACCCATTTTTAAGATTTTTAGACATTATTATATAGATTTTTTATATTTGTAATAAATATATTTTTAAACATAAATAAGAATTTATGTTTTAAATTTGAAGACTATATTTTGTCACGTGATTATTATTTTCTTTCTAAAATATGTCTAATGAGATGTATAATGTCTCACTTTTAAGTTCTAAGATATCCTATTTTTTCATGATGTGGGATTAATGCACTCTGCTATTCTTATAGACAATATGATTTCTTCTTTGAAACGCAAAAACGTATCATATTTCATAACACCTTTGTCACGAGCTTGCATTCATAGTTGATCCACCCTACCCATTCCACTTAATAATACACGGAATGACAGTTAATGCTATATATTGATCATTTTGATAAAATATATATATCACATTAGATATTTTGAAAGTATATGTTCAACTTTGAATTTTGACAAAGTATTAGTACTACATTAAACATTTTAAAAATATATCTTATATCGAATATTTTATTTAAATACAAATACCAAACACGATCTTATCTGAATTACTAAATATTGTAAATACTAAATTAACTAATGTTGAGAAATTTATTTTTATTTATTTATTTAAATGAATAAGCTAAATTCTAGTAATTACCATAACCTATTTTCATAATTTTAGATTGTTGTTTCTTAACTTTGTTACAATTTTTTTTAAATAAACGTTTATTGTTTGAAAAAAAAGTTATTCGTTAATACTTTCATCAAATTTAAAATTAGAAACGAGATTAATAATAAAATAATATCTTAAATTTAAACGGTTAAATAAATTTGTATGATACAGGAATATTTTAATTTTGAGATTATGAAAATGTCAAGTTTTTAATGTACTTATAAAATTTAAAATAATAATCACATAGTTTTTTTTAGGTAAAGTATACAAATGATCCCCTGATTATAGGGTACTACTTTATTGAGTCTATTGACTATCAAAAGTAATACTATAAAAATTGATTGAAGAAAAGATCCCAAAAGTCTTCCCCAAAACTCCCATGACATTGCTAGAAGATATTGCTTTATTGAGTCCATCAACTATTAAAAGTTACAAAATAATCATCCGATTATTCGTATGTTTCAAACTCGTCCTATTCCGTAAAAAAACTAACGGCAGTTTGAGTTGAACGTTAACATGCTAACTAAGGTATGATAAATTTGATCTCATAATTTCAAACGACTATTATATCTCATTCATCATGTTAACGTCTAGTTCAGATGGCCGATAAATGATCATTTTGTAATTTTTAATAGTTGAGGGACTCAACAAAGCAATTCTCTATAATTGGGTCATTTTATAACTTTTAATAGCCGGGGGACCATTTTTGTACTTTACCCTTTTTCCTAATAATAAATCTAAAAAATAATAATAAAAGAAAATAAACAAGTTTTTTATTTTTATTTTGGCTTTTTTTTATTTGTACAACTCAGCAATTTTGTATTATTTTCTCGTTAAAAGCTCCTTTTCAACAAGATTTCAGTTTCTTACTCACCAATCTCCTATGATTTCCTTGCATTCCCAGTTCTTCTTCTTCTTCCTCACAGAAAAAAAAGAAGAGAAAAATCGATTTTTATGCTGTTTTTTCTGATCCAAATCCAAAGATCTCTGCAACCCAATTATTGTTTTCACCTGATAAATCCAAATTCTCATCTGGGTAATCTCTACTTTCATCATTTTCCTTGTAAATCATTAGATTATATACGCCAAATGTAGAGAAAAGTTTCAATTTCCCCGCGTCCCCTTTGTTGCATCATAAACATTTTCTCTTCATCCAATCAAATCCCAGAATTTCGCCTCGGCTTTTGTGTTGATCATGGGGTGTGCAAGTTCCAGGCAAAAACGATGCTGGCATTGCCAGGCACCGCATTCACCGGTTCCGAAAAGCTACAAGATGCACGTTCATCATCCTGCAAACACAAAGGCGATAGCTACCATGTCGTGGCATTAACATCCACCACATTAGACAATCTCAGGGTAGAAACAAACATCCAAGCCAATGTCAATGGCTTCAACGTTGCTTCTTTCAACGAAACCACCGCTAAACACAATGGTGGGAATGTGAAGGAAATCAAGGAGAAAAGAAAAGGGTTGTCTATTCTTGAAGCTGTAGCTTGGTCCAAATTGATTGAAGAAAAGATCCCAAAGGTCCTCCCCAAAACTCCCATGACAACCCCCCCTGGTGAGCCCGAAACAAACAACACATGGGAATTAATGGCAGGCCTTGAAGATCTTAGTCCTCGTCGTCCTCCTCCTCCAACCCATTTTAGAAGCTATTCTTATGATGTTTATAGGAGGAATTCAGTGAATGAAAATGGCACGGTGTCTGCAAAGCCATTGTGGGTTCAATTTGAAGAAGATGATGAGAGATCAGAATCTGTGATCACAGATTTTGATCCTGAAATCATTTCTAGCTTTAGGAAAGCACTCGAAAATCTTCCTCCTACCAACCCTTTTCATCTCAAGCCTTCCGTGATGAAAAGGTTCATTCAAAGCTCAATAAGGATAAGGTCACTCTGTATTTTACAACTTTAAGAGGTGTCAGGAAGACAAACGAGGATTGCTGTTATGTTAGATTGATCCTTAAAGGCGAACTGAGAGAGCTAATGGGAGAAGGGTTTAAAGGTGGATTTCCAAGGGTGTTTGTAGGGAAGAAATACTTTGGTGGAGCTGAGGAAATAAAGAACATGCATGAAGAAGGTTCCCTAGAGAAGGCCATTGAAGGGTGCGAAAAGGTGGACGATGACGATGCCGGACCTTGTGAAGCTTGTGGTGATATAAGATTCGTGCCTTGCGAGACTTGTTCCGGAAGTTGCAAAGTCTTTTATGAGGAAGAAGAAGAAGAGGAAGAAGAAGAAGAAGAAGAAGAAGAAGAAGAAGGTGAATTAGTTGAAAATGAAGGTGAAGATGGTGAGTATGGATTCCAACGATGTTCCGATTGTAACGAAAACGGACTTATCCGCTGTCCGATCTGCTGTGACTAATCCCGGACACTAAACGTTCATCGTAATCATCGAATAACAAACGTTATAACCATCAATTACCATGAATATCAATTCGTTCCTTTGTGTTTATTTTTATTTTGATCGAGTTGTGTTCATTTGTACAGTGAAAGTGAGGAGTTTCCATTGCGTATAATTTTGAGGGAAGAAGATGAATGTATTTGTAATTATCTGGGGTTTCTCATCATAATTACAAATCACGTGCTTTCATGGCTGCTTTACTTTTTATCTTTTATAAAAGACATTACAGCTAAATGAATATCATTCTCCGATTTATCGACATTTCATAGAATTATACACCGTCATTGCATCAGATATTCATCGGATGTTTAAGTTGTATCAGAATTTTCCTTATAATTGCAACATTTGGTTAATTTGGTTTTCTTCATTCAGAAACTTAAGGCCAAAGTTGGTTCATAATTGAGACACGAAACTTGATAATAGCTAAACAGTAGCCGTCGATGAGTGCTTGATCACATACGTTTCCGATAGAACAGACTATGATTTTGTATTCAAACACCAGCATGAACTAAAAAGATAAGAAAACGAAAGGGGATCCGATACATGCATTCAGCAGAGACCGATCCGAACAAATGGTTGGCATGTGATATGCATCAAATTAAATGGACAAACAATCGAAGAAGGTGACCAATAAATCTCACATTTACACCCATCTAACTAAGCTTTCGAGTTATTGTCATTATACGGGTGTATATACTAGACCGGTATGTAACGAATATGAGTATCTATTATTTTTTGACAGAAACAAAGGATGGGAAGATACCAGTAAAAGGGGTGTTAAATGAAACTTGGTGTTTGTTTATTTCCATGGGTACCCAAATCAGCTGTCGCTTGAGCTGCACGGTTCAACATGCTGGAAATCCAGAGTGCTCCCTTGGCAAAATAGTTGCTACTGATTACCACAATGGTAGCTTCTGCAGCGGTTCTCCCGGTAAAACTCGCACTTGTTACCACTGCAGTCCCGGTAACTGAGGCAACAGATTTGGTGATGCCTGAAACATGATACTTCTCATCCACTGATTTTACGGTTTCCATGCTGGTGTTGATCCTATCAGTGAGGCCAATTCTATTGCTAAGCTCTGAAACTTTGGCCGCTGCAGTAGCAGAGACCCGATAGGACTTGTCCAAGTCTTAGGCCTTGACAAGGGCATCTTTTCCAAAAACATACCCTTTGGCTAGCATTGTTTTGACAACAGTCACAGCTTCTCCAGGAGAAACAAATGTATTCATATGTGTAACCTGCAAAGATAATCGGCGGTTTTAGCTCGATGAACTAATCAAGAACAACTCAAACTAAAAATATCAAACTAAAGAAAAAATGTTTCCATGCCCCATGATGCTCATCATCCTGTCCAGAAAATCTAAGCCCAATCGTGCCAAAACAACAAACAGAACTGCTGCAAAGACCTAAATGATCCTAAATTCGAGGATAGTTTCCAATTTCTTCATCATTCCAGAAATGCGATATCCAATCAGAGGCAAGTGTTCATGGGGTTAGTGAAAACTGAAACCAAGCAATCAACTTGCTCTTCTTATTAAATAAAACAATACATACTGTTGAACTAGTATCATCTTGAATCTTCCATGAAAAACCATCCCAAGGATATGAATCATTATCATCATACGAACCCCGCTTTGATATGCATACAGACTGATCGATGATTGTAAGTTCCTGACACAAGAAAATTTGAGCAGTAATGAGATAAATAATAGCTGTGAAAAATCGTGAAGGCAGCAGGATGCACAATATTCTGTTGCTAAAGATCGAGATTAAGAATATATCTTAACTAATGGCCTATCTCAAAGAATGAGTCAACCTCATTTTCATTTAGTTCCATGCTAGTACTCACAAGTTCATCAAGAAATCGATTCGATGATCACTTCATTTATAATTTTAATGTACTGTCGATATATATATATATGCAGATTAGGGAGAAATATATTTCTCTGTGGAGATATTCAGCCACTGAAAAAAACACTCATATGTATGTAAAAAACTAGGACATGCAAACAAAGTTCTATACTTTTACAGACATAAGATGCTGATATCGTAAGAATTTCTCCGTAGTATGCTAATGTCAAGTAAGATGAACACCAAATTAGTTGCAGCCTTACGTAGAAACCTATTTTTTTCGGTTACATAAGCTGATACTCAGACCATATTAATACATTTTGATGCACACAGGACGTTATGGTCACATTCGAGATCGAAGAAACATTCTGATGAAAGAAAAGGGTCAGAACCATCCAGGTAGCTAAAAGAACACACAATTCATTTTCTTAGAGAAAAGGAATGGAAGTTTTTTCCCTCTTTGGAAGTACAAGTCAGAGCTTTCATTGAGTAAGACGGCAGTTTCCAGTGAATAGGCATCTCTAAATCTCACATAAGCCGTACATGCGTATTTCCCGCATCTGTTTAAGAAAGCAGCTCTCGTCATTACAGAATGAATTTCTTAGTAACAGAATAAACAAAATCATGCACGACAGGTTTACAAGAATGACCAAGGATAAGCTAATCTTCATCAGCCAAACACATCATAATACTAAGGCGTACCCTACGAAACAAGGTAAGGTGATGCAGGAGCATGTACTAAGATGCTAAAAGCTATGGCCTGATTTGATTCCCCATAAAATTTAACATCTCGATTATTGTAAAGAAATATGTCAATGACAACTGGCAAGGAAAAATGACACTAGCTCTAAATTTGTACAGAATATGGAATTATTTTCATGTATCCGAGCAGATTCTGTTAAAGAGATATCAGTCATCGTTTAATCAGATCGGAAATACCAAGTATCTGACAAGAAAGCATTTCAGACAAAAGACGTTGTATCTTTTAACTTTTTCTTTTTCCTCTCATATAATCAGTGAACAATGAGTCCAACAAATTTGCAAATGCACAATAAATATGAACATAATCATGACAATACACCATTTCGGAGAGTGATTTCTGGCGTTTACTAGATGATCAGAAACAGAGTAGGGAAAGATAACCTGATAATTTCAACATCCTCAATTGAACCAAAGTAAGCGAAGAAGTCACGAAGGTCCTTCTTGGTAACTTTTGGAGATAAGCTTGTGATTTCAGTAGTGTAACCTCCAAGGTACATTGTCTCAGTTGAAACTATTCAAAGGTATTTAAATTGTTGAAGAAAAGTCAACAAAGGGAGGAAATGGGGGGCACCGAAAATGGGAGGAAATGGGGGCACCGCCCAAATGCATGATTTTCAACATTTGGTGCCCTAATATTTTTATTGAAATTAAAAATGGGTTAATTATATTTTAACCACTGTACACTTTAGGATATTTATAAGATTAGTCCTTAAGCTTCAACTATAAATATCCTAGCCCATTTAACTTCAAAATCATCTCAAATCGTTTCTTTCTCCCAATACTAGAGAGCTTTCTTGTGAGTAGTGAGTGTTTTGTAAATACCTGTAAATTTTCACTTTTAGTAAAAGATCTGCAGCAGTCCGGAGACGTAGGCATAATTGGCTGAACTCCGTTATTAATTTCGGGTATTATTTTTCCGCTTTTATTTCGCATTCTCACTAATCTGGTTATAGGGAAATTATTCGTACTCGTTTATTTCACAACAACTGGTATCAGAGCTTTAGGTTGTTAATTTTGTCAATTTTTTGCGAGGTTACTATTCATTACTATTCACGTGAATAGTAAATTTCATGAATAGTAAAATTTTTGTCGGCGATACGAATTTACCGACGGAGGTGTTCTAATATACGGTGGTTCGCAAGAATTGTCATAAACGATCCAAACGAAGCCAGATTTGATTGGGAGCGATGGATGCAGACGAAGGGAATGTGAAAATTGAAAAGTTCGATGGTGCGGACTTTGGCTTTTGGAAGATGAAGATTGAACATTTTTTGTACCAGAAAAATCTATATCAACATCTCTCAAGAAAGCAACTAGAGGGCATGAAAAATGAAGACTGAACACTTCTCGACACACAAGCCCTCGGAGTTATCCGACTGACGTTATCCCGCAATGTTGCTTTCAACATAGCAAAGGAAAAGACCACGACGGGTCTTATGATGGCTCTCTCCAACATGTATGAGAAGCCATCGGCTTTAAACAAAGTTCATTTGATGAGGCGATTATTCAATTTGCGGATGGCGAAAGGGGCATCAATGGCTCAACACCTAAATGAACTCAACACAATCACAACCCAGTTGAGTTCCGTGAAAATTGAATTAGATGATGAAGTTCGAGCTTTAATTCTCTTATCATCTCTACCAGACAGTTGGAATGCTACTGTTACAGCAGTCAGCAGCTCGTCGAAAAACAACAAATTAAAATTCGACGATGTTCGGGATCTGGTATTGAGTGAAGAAATTCGACGGAGAGAATCGGGTGAAGCATCAACCTCCTCGGCCTTGCACACGGAGTCTAGAGGGAGAACTTCAGAAAGAAATTCAAATCGTGGCAGATCGAAATCCAGAAGGGGAAAATAAAGAACGGAAAAGAAAGATTTTACCTGTTATAATTGTGGCAAGAATGATCACTTTAAAAGAGATTGTCGAGCACTGAAGAAAGATACAAGTGCACAGGAATCTGCCAACATGACAGAGGAGATAGGTGATGCCATGATTCTAAGCGTCAACAGTCCGATTGAATCATGGATTTTGGATACAGGGGCATCTTTCCACTCCATCTCATGCCAAGAAATCATGGAGAACTATGTCAGTGGTGATTTTGGGAAGGTTCATCTAGCTGATGATGAAACCTTGAAGATCGTCGGAAAATGAGACATCCGATTAAAGCTGCCAAACCAGACCACCTGGTCGCTGAAAGGATTGAGACATATTTCTGGCCTCAAAAGAAATTTAATTTCTGTAGGACAACTTGATGGAGAAGGTTATAGTACAACTTTTTCAGGCTGTGAATGGAAGATTACCAAATGAGTACTCGTCATTGCTCGTGGTAAGAAGACTGATACTCTCTATGTAACCTCAAATTTAGAGAATATCATTGCAGTAGCAGATGCTGATGGAAAATTAAACCTATGGCACCAAAGGCTTGGCCATATGAGCGAGAAAGGGATGAAGACACTTTTGTCAAAGGGAAGCTGCCGGATCTAAAGAATGTATATGTCGGACTATGTGAAGATTGCATCTTTGGCAAACAAAAGAAAGTCAGTTTTGCAAAAATTGGTAAGACACCCAAGGCAGAAAAGTTAAAGTTGGTTCATACTGATGTATGGGGACCATCTCCAGTTCTATCTCTTGTGGGCTCACTATATTATGTCACTTTCATCGATGATTCTACAAGGAATGTGTGGGTTTATTTTCTGAAGAAGAAATCAGATGTCTTTGATACCTTTAGAAAATGGAAAGCCATGGTGGAAAATGAGACTGGTTTGAAAGTCAAGCGGTTGAGGTTTGACAATGAAGGAGAGTACAAAAATAGTAGATTCAGAGATTTCTGCGCAAACAATGAGATCAAGATGGAGACAACAGTTCCCATGACACCGCAACAAAATGGTGTAGCAGAGCGCATGAACATAACTCTGAATGAACGTGCTAGAAGCATGAGGATACATGCCGGATTGCCTAAATTGTTATGGGCTGAAGCTATCAACACTGCAGCTTACCTTATCAATATGGGCCCTCAGTTCCTTTGGATGGTGGAATACCAGAGGAAGTTTGGAGCAGAAAAGAAACAAATCTTTCACACTTAAGAGTGTTTGGTTGTATTTCTTATGTACGCATAAATTCTGCTGAAAGAAGTAAACTTGACGCCAAGTCCAACAAATATGTCTTTGTTGGTTGTGGTGGTGATGAGTTCGGTTACTAGTTTTGGGACTATGAAAATCGGAAGATCATCAGAAGCAGAGATATCATTTTCAATGAGAATGTGGTGTACAAAGAAAGGTCAACCATAGAATTAAGTAGCTCCAATACTGAAGCTGAAACAAAGGAATTTGCTGAGTTCGAGGAGATTTCTGGAAATGATGTTCAAATCAGTCCTGAAGCAGTTCAAGAAGAACCAGGCACACCGGAACTAAGACACTCCTCCAGAATTCCTAAACCAACCCAGCGTTATTCGCCTTCTTTGTACTACTTGTTACTGACTGACAATGGTGAACCAGAATGCTATGATGAAGAAATACAGGTGGATGATTCAGTCAAGTGGGAGTCTTCCATGAAAGATGAGATGAACTCGCTTATGTCAAATCAGACGTGAGAATTAGCTGAATTACCACAAGGCAAGAAAAAGCTACACAACAAGTGGATTTACAGGATCAAAGAAGAGCACGATGAGAGCAAACGCTACAAAGCAAGATTGGTTGTCAAAGGCTTTCAGCAAAAAGAATGTATTGACTACAATGAAATTTTCTCTACAGTCGTGAAAATGTCTACAATCAGACTGGTGTTGAAAATTGTAGCTGCAAAGAATCTACATCTTGAGCAGTTAGATGTGAAGACATCTTTCCTTCATGGTGATTTGGAGGAAGAAATCTATATGAGACAACCAGAAGGCTTCATAGAGGCAGACAAGAAAAACCTGGTATGCAGGTTGAAGAAAAGCTTGTATGGTTTAAAAAAGCTCCTAGACAGTGGTACAAAAAGTTCGATAGTTTCATGAGTAGCAGTGATTTTACCAGATGTCAAGCAGATCATTGTTGCTACATCAAGAAGTTCGACAATAGCTTCATTATTCTATTGTTATATGTTGATGACATGCTTGTTGTAGGTTCAGACATGCAAGAGATTATAAACTTGAAGCAAAAATTGTCGAAGCAGTTTGCAATGAAAGATCTGGGCGTTGTAAAGCAGATTCTTGGGATGAGGATTAAGAGAGACACAAAGTCGGGGACTTTGATGTTATCACAGGCTGAGTACATCAACAAAGTACTCTCCAGGTTCAACATGCAATATGTTAAACCAGTAAGTACACCTTTAGGTGTTCATTTTATAGACTCTCCAAAGAACAATCACCAAAGACGGAGGAAGAACGTGCACACATGGTGAAGGTGTCGTATGCCTCAGCAATTGGAAGTCTGATGTATGCCATGATTTATACCAGACCAGATATTGCTCATGCAGTGGGAGCTGTTAGCAGGTACATGAATAATTCGGGCAAAGTACACTGAGAATCTGTCAAATGGATCCTCAGATATTTGTGGGATACTACAAACAAAACACTTTGTTTCAAAGGTGGAGATACGATACTGACAGACTATGTAGATGCTGACTTAGCCGGAAATGTTGACATTAGAAGGAGCACTACATGGTATGTCTATACTCTATGAGGTACTATAGTGAGTTGGGTTTCTCAACTACAGAAGATAGTTGCTCTCTCCACAACTGAAGCAAAATATGTCGCTGTTACAGAAGCCAGGAATGAGATAGTTTGGGTCCAAAGTTTCTTAGGCAAGAAACAAGAAAACAATGTCTTGTATTGCGATAGTCAAAGTGCTATCCATCTAGCAAAGAATCTGTCTTTTCATTCCAGGAAGAAACACATACAATTACGATATCATTTTATTCGGTCTCTTCTGGAAGATGGGATTTTGAAACTTGAAAAGATTAGTGGAGCTCAAAATCCGACAGACATGTTGACAAAGACGGTGACCACGGAAAAACTGAAGCTGTGTTCAGCTTCAGTTGGCATGCTAGAGTAACAATACTAGAGAAGCTGATGCATTGATCGAGGTGTGAAGACAGATTAAAATCAGTCTTTAAGTGGGAGTTTGTTGAAGAAAAGTCAACAAAGGGAGGAAATGAGGGGCACCAGAAATGGGAGGAAATTGGGACACCGCCCAAATGCATGATTTTCAACAAAGGGGGCACCGAATTCGGTGCCCCAATATTTTATTGAAATTAAAAATGGGTTAATTACATTTTAGCCACTATACACTTTAGGGTATTTACAAGATTAGTCCTTAAGCTTCAACTATAAATACCCTAGCCCATTTAGCTTCAAAATCATCCCAAATCATTTCTTTCTCGCAATACTAGAGAGATTTCTTGTGAGTAGTGAGTGTTTTGTAAACACCTGTAAATTTTCTCTCTTAATAAAATATCTGCAGCAGTGCGGAGACGTAGGCATAATTGGCTGAATTTCGTTATCAATTTTGGATATTATTTTTTCGCTTTTATTTCGCATTCTCACTAATCTAGTTATAGGGAAATTACTCGTATTCGTTTATTTCCCAACATAAATAAAGTTTTAGAAGAAACATAGAAGGTAGCTTGATAATGTAGAAATCGTATTTGTTCATTCAAAACTATAATGCCGAAAGCATTGCAATTACGACGAAAAAGGTACTTCTTTTAGAAATATGGCTAAGGGCAATGTCAGAAAGCGATAACATAGTCATTATCATCTTGAGGAAGTGATTCTTATGCATGGCTCTGAAGTAAATAGTCCACAGTGGTCCCAACTCCATAGCTCTCATCTATCGTCCCATAGGTTCAAAATGAAACCCAAAAATTCATGGAATCTTCTAAAATCAAAACAAAAATACCAATATGGTTGCTGATTTTCAAGCATTGATTAACCTAACTTTCCATCATTAAAATGCCAAAGCAATTTTACCAACTTGAGTAAAAAATCTTTAATCCCAAGCAAGTGGATGAGCTATGGGGACAGCCATAGCCCATAGAATCCTCCAAAGCGAAAACTTTACATTGGCTTTCAATGTAGGCAAGTCAAATAATGTAAGCTTGAAGCAAGATTATCAAGCCTTTTGGCTAAAGTGCAAAAAAAGGTTCAACTTACATTAAAGAATGCCTAACTAAATGCATGCATGCATGTATGTATGTATATATGTATGTAATTGAATTAAGAAGAAAAGAAATGACTATCAACAATGGGGTCAATAATGAGTGAAAGAAGCAAAATTTGATCACCAAATATCAAACAAAGGCCCTCAATTTCCAACGAACAAGAAGCCTGAAACTGATAATTAAGCATACATTCTTGAATTTATTGAAAAGCCGGACAGTAGAAAAGGAATACTAACATATTAAAACTGATCAAATAAGCTGAAAAGAGGAACTGGGTATCAGTGAATTTGCATGAAAAAGAAGGAAACTTGAAGGAAAACTTGAAAGAAAGAAGGAAAAGATTGAAGCTTTATAAAAATTGTGAAATCTGTACATACCTGTTGTTGTTGATGATGAAAAGATGATTAGAAAAGCTTAAGCATGATAAACTAACCAACATAAACAGTTAAACACTACCCGTTGATCTTTCTGGATGGCTACAAACTCACACTCTCATTATGGCCGCGTGCATTTCAAACAAATAGATTTGCTTTTCTTTCCCTTTTTTTTTCTCTTCATGTAATAAAATATTCTAAAATGAAAAACATTGTTTCCCATTATTATAAATCATTCTTAATTAATTTTTTAGTTTTACATATTTTAATTACATTTTAAAAAATTTTGTATTATCCTTTAATTTAAGGATTTAGGGTCCGTGTATTTAAACCTTACATATAATAAATAAATAAATAAATATATGTATATTGTTGAAGTTAAATCCTTGTAGCTAAATTCTTAAAGCTAATAGATATAATTTACTTTCTAAATGGGATTAGTGATTAAAATCTTGTTATAATTCAAACTTTTAAAGTAATATTTCGGTATATAAATCATGAATTATATAGATAATTAATGCTTGGTCTACTTAATTATCATTTTTTATTAACCTAAGGTGATTATGATTTAGTATTTATTCTATAAATTATTAATTTTTTTGAATAGTTTAGGATGATTAGATCGTATATGTTCAGAACCTTTTTAATCAATTGATAATATACACACCCTGCAAATGCAACCAATGATGGACCTAGAGGGGGCGGGTGAGGGCGGTTTCCCTCTCAAAAAATTCAAATTCTTATATATTTTAGATATTTTCTTTGTATTTTTAATGAAAATATGTTTTCGCCCTCCTAAAATTTATAAGTTATTTCATATTTAAAATTTTATAAGTTCATCCCATAGCATGAAATCATGCATCCGTTTCTGAACGTAACTGCTTGAACTCAGAACCTCTAAAAAATATTATCTTTTATTACTGAGATCAATTGATGAGTTGAAAAATTTACCAGCTATTTTCCGATAAAAAAAAAAGTAGGAAAAGGAAGTCTGTACATCTAAATAAATGTTTCCAACACCCATGATTAAACAAAATGAAATAAGTTGAATAGGCAATGCTTAGTTTATTACTTGACCAAATCAATGTAATTTCTATAAAGTTATATATATATTATAATATAGACTTCCTTGACGCTTCGAAAATATTGATTAAGCTATGAACAATATTTATATTAATTATTAATATAAATGAAATAAAATAATCAAATTCTTAAGTAAATAAATTTAAACTCAACAATAAAAATATTATTGTAAATTATACAAAATACAAGATCAATAAACACATGATAATTAGATATAACATAAAAAACATAACATGAAACACAACACAAATATATATATATATATATATATATATATATATATATATATAACATACATACATATTTAAACCTATATAAAAATAATTATTAACGAATAATATATCTATATATATATATATATTGGAATAGAGTCATATATAATATATTATATATATTTAATGCATGACCTACTCAATTACCAACTTTTTCCGATAAAAATTACTAAAAATGAGTACTATCACGTCTAAAACTAAAAACTTTCATCCACATACATGCCTCATGTCGAAACCATAGGTAGATGGCACTAAAATATTTGATCTTGAAAAATTAAGTTGAAGGATGAAGTTATTATCGGTTGTTTAGGAAATGTACAATGCAATATTCATAAATCTGATTTACGTTTAATATTAGAATCAAAGTCAAATTCGAAAATCAATTATATGAAAAAAAAATTAAAGTATCTTTACAACTTCCAAAAATT
Source organism: Hibiscus syriacus (assembly GCF_006381635.1). Lineage (NCBI taxonomy): Eukaryota > Viridiplantae > Streptophyta > Magnoliopsida > Malvales > Malvaceae > Hibiscus > Hibiscus syriacus. The sequence continues at coordinate 298,234 of NW_024063033.1, forward strand.
TATACTTTATTTAAAAATGAGACACAAATGAAACATAGAAGAGGATGTTAGTAACATCAATAACAATAAATAAATTATATATAAATGTTAATAATGAACTAACATGATTAAGAGCTAAATTAAAAAAATTAAAAATTAAATGGGCATACATGCTATTGATGCGTAAATATATATATAGGGTAAATTACATGTTTAGTACCTAAACTATTAATTTTGTTTCATTTTAGTACCTAAAATTTTCATTTATTTCAAAATACCTAACGTTTATTTTTTATTTCGTTTTGGTACCTCATGTTAAAAACTTAGCAGTTAAAACATGACACTTTTTTAATGGATAATTTACACCATTCCTCACTCAACTATCTTCTCACTCCTATTTTGGTTACCAAAGTTTATTTTTTTTAATTTAATTACATAACTTTCAAATTACTACAAATTTAATCACTCTAACTTTTAAATTTATTTTTTTATTTTAATTATATATTAAAAAAGTAATAATAAAGATTTCATGTCACAAAAATATTAATAAAATAAATTAGAGTGATTAAAACATGAGCAATTTGAAAGTTGAGTAGTTAAATTGAAAATTTTAAACTTTAATGACCTAAATAGGAGTGAGAAGATAAAGTGATGAATGATATAATTTACCCATAAAAATTTCATGTACAATAGTTCCATTAAGTTTTTAACGGCGGGATACTAAAATAAAAAAAAATATTATGTATGATTTTGAAACAAATGGAAGTTTAAATACTAAAACAAAATAAAACTGATAGTTTAAGTACTAAACATGCTGTTTATCCATATATATATATATATATATATATATTATATATATATATATATATATTGCATGAGTTTGTTCATGCTAGGGTAAGCATGATTCATCAAGATAAATTATTCATAGATATTGCACTTGATTAAGACATGACTATTATTTCTTACAGCTGCATTTATTGTGTTGGCCTTAAATTTCATCCAGATTCATATAAACTTACCATTTTGTTATTCATGTATATACACATAGTTTAAATATTTACTGCAGGATTTGCTTAAGTTGATATCATATGGTGAAGTTTGTCCATCGATATCTTTGTCCTTCGGTTCAAATCACGTTTAGTTGTTTACTAAAAGATGAACATGTTTCTGAGACCATAGTACCACCATGTTCCTACTGACTAGACTTTGGATGGGGTCTTATGAGGGGTCACAAAACCTGTACAAGTGAATTCGTTTTCTTATCCATCTTTTCTGTCTCAAAATTTATTGTCGGAGTCAAATTTTAATTCGATTTGTAATCGTTCTTAAAAAAATAATTGATGGTCTAAATTAATAGTTAACGAAGAAAATCTTGTAACATGTAGGCATGGATGGTTTGAAATAAAACTTAATTAGTCTTCCATCAAATCACTCACTAATGATGATTTTAGGGAAAATATAAATATAACACACTTGATCCCAACTTACCGACAAAAATCTATTGGTTTAGGTCACTTGACCAATAATTCTCTGTTCAAATCAGAAATAAACTCCGACTGAACAACCAACTCACCTGATCAACTTACATCAATAGATCTCATGCAAGAGAAAGAGAAAGTAATAGTATATTGCCATTGAAATTAAAGGGCTTTAGCTAGTGCAAGCCCTTTTATTATGCAAATTAGGTAATTAGATTGCAAACCTTTGCCACATGGGGGAAGCATCTTAAACTATATATATATATATTCTAATTTTAATTTGTTTAATCTAGTGACCAAAACCCAGTAATAATAAGTACTACAAAGGCAGAAAAATTAATAACAACATTGGTTTATATATATATTATTACTTGATTAAACTCCTAATTATAGCAGCCTCGGCGCTATCCGCATCAACGGTGGCTAACAACTGCGACAGCCGCTCACTTAGGTCGCCCACCTCCCTGTGCAAGCTTCTGATGTAATTGCATGTCTCTTGTAAAACCTTGGACGCCGATACCTGCAAGGTGACGCTACGGTTATAGTTTCGTATCTCTAAATTTTTAACATAACTTTTCAAATATGAACTTCTGATGTGAAATTATACGTCGGCTCATATTATGAAACGATGTACATAAGGTCGAGGCATGCACTGTTTCAAGTCAAAAGGGGGAGCTGAAACCTAAAGAAAATATGTTCCCTTGTTGTCCGGGGTCAAGTTTTTCAAGGACTAGTACCATTATTTTAACTGAAATATACTATTCCCATGTGGCGCATGCACCAGGGAAATTCATCATCATCATGTACCTTATCGGAACTCCTATCGCGAATCTCAGGAAGGAACTGACGTAACTTCGAGACGAGCTCGATGATCTGATCATCGGAAATCCTCGAAACGCTTGCACTCGACTGCCTCGACCTCCTGCTCGACATGTTGGGAGAAAGGCCAACTCCACCACAAATAATGCACAAGGTAGAAGGAGGAGGAGGTGGAGGAGGAGGAGAGTAGAAGTAGAAGTAGAGTAGTGTCAGATATAAGATATGAAGAATGAAGAAAGTTATAAGAGAGATATAAAGAGGTAAGAAGGACCACACCAACGGGGGATGTGAGTGAGTAAAGATAGTGATGTTGGACGTGAAGAAGAAAGTGCATAGGAGAAAGCATAGTTGGAGTTACAAAAGAAAAAGGGTTTGGTTTTAAAGTAAAACCAAGTATGTATTCGTATCGTTTTTGTGTTATATGATCGCATCGTGTTTATATATCGAACGGACAAAGAAGAGAGATGGAAAGGGGTTTATGTTTAGTTCCAAGTTGGGGTTTGATGGCAAGCAAGACAGAGCTCCCTTAGGGCCTAAGGCCCAACCATTGTTAAAATTGATATATTCGATATAATTTTAGTTTAATAGTATTTTTTGTTCATGTAAAAATAATATTTAAATTTAAAAATATAAATTTTATTAAATATTTAATCAAGTATGAGTTGATTAAAGAATGTCTTTTCTCAAATGTTTGGTTTAATTACAATTTAAATCATTGTAAGTTTAAATATTAGACAAATTAGAAGTTGTCTTTTGAGTTTTGAGTTATGAGTTTTTTTTTTTTAATTTAGAGTGAATACACGGTAATATATGTACAAAGACTTTCAACTATTTGACAATAAACACTCATACCCCTACATACGTGCTTGAGCTTGAGACCTTAAGGAAAACAATAATCTCTTAATCACTAAGGTTGCTTGGTTCATGCTGAATTTCAAGTTTAAATATCTAATAAATCTTTATATTTTTCTTAAATAATCTAATATTTCGGCCCCTATTAATATTTAATCCGGCTCCCTCCCTTATGACAAGTGGGCTTTAAGAAATGTGTTTCTTTTTTAGCTAATATTGTGGACCATAATGTGCATGTCTTAATACGCAATGCCATGGGGTCATCATCCTCTTCAACTATGTCATTCTTTCAATGTCATTTCACGACTCTTAAATACCCTTTTTACAATGATAAAAAATATATTATTATTCTTAAAAAATTCGAGTTTAAACTATTACGATTACATGATGTATACTAATTGTCAATAAATAATTTTTTATCGTAGTGTAATTATTATGACTATAGATTAAAATCAAAATTGATCTAATGAATGAAAGACAAAAAGAGTGATTGATGATCGCATGTGGACTAAGACCCATATTACACATTTTAGCAATAATACTGTTTTCTGATCCAATACACTGTTTGTTGATTTTGGGAAAGATGTTTATAAATTTAGTACAATATTATTATTTTAATGAATGAATAAATGAAATTTTAGCAACCAATCAAAAACCTAAGCCTATCACCTTCAAAATAATTATTAATTTATTTTCTTCCTTTGTTTGGGACATAACTACGTGAGTGTTGGAAACCCTGTTTTTCTTTTTCATATAAATTTGAGATTGTCTCATTAAAGGCAGGTTAATATACGGTTAATATACGGTGTTACCGGATACATTAAAAGATATTTAACAAATTCGGTTTAGCGCTATCGGAAATGTTGACTAATAATAATGTAGTAGGTCTAAGTCATGAAGAAAGATTAAAAAATTATGCAACCGGCAAACTTAACTTGTCCGTTCGTGTCGATCCAAATTAAAAATGTGTCGATCCAAAACGATATAACATGTAAAACTATGACAAAACCGGTATTGAAATGATAAAACCGGTAAAGCGCTACCAGATACATTTAAAGTGTCGGTACTTTAATATAAGGATCGACACTTCGTGAATTTAAAAGAGAAACAGTTTTAAATCCTACAAAATGTCGATACTTTTAAAAAAATGTATCGATCCAAAACGATATACCAGGTAAAAATATGATAAAACCGGTATCAAAATGATAAAACCGGTAAAACGTTACTGGATATATTGAAAGTGTCGATACTTTATATAAGGATCGACACTTTGTGAATTTAAAAGAGAAGCATTTTAGCGCCTATAATGTCGATACTTTAAAAAATATATCGATCCACAATGATAACAGGTAAAAATATGATAAAACCGGTATCAAAATGATAAACCGGTAAACGATACCAGATATATTGAAAGTGTCGATACTTTCGTAAGTACGTGTAATAAATTATCGACACTTTCAAAGAAATAGGTAATTATCCTTTCGAAAGTATCGACACCTGACATAAAAGTATCGACACTTTTGTATTTATCGATTAAATATAAATACATATCCGATGAAAATATAAAGGCCATATCTAAATCCTCTGAAAATCGATAGAACGAACGAGTTTTTGAAATCGAAGCGTAATTGTTGCTGTATTTCAGAAGGCGTTTCTAAAGCAATGTTTGTTTGTTTGTTGATGCAGTCGAATAGAAAAGTATGTTGTCGAAACCCTAGTTTTTTATTATTACAGTAATCACGAATAGGGTTTTTATGTGTTGTTTGGGGTTTTGGAGAAAGAAGCATTTGGGATCGATTGCAGTAGAAAGTGATATTGAAGGTAAATATAAATGTCGTACTTTTATTAAATATTATAGGTAGAAAATGAATTATATGTTGTATAAATGTGCCGGCACATTTTGTAGTGGCCATTCAAATTCTTTTGAAGAAACCGTTTTACCACAAGAGTAGTTATCTATATTTGTATATTGAATAAAGTGTATGTAACAAATAATTTGATTTGCGTAAACTGATATATGAAGGAAAAATGGAGTCAATGGTTGGAAAATTGTTGGTGGCGCAGATGACTTTGAAATTGAGGCGAGACTCGAAAGCAACCAAAGGGTGGATATATGTACTTCTATAAGTATCAATGTCTTTTGTTATTATTGTTGAAATGGTAATTGGATTAAAGTATCGATAAACTTTAAATTGATTACAAATTTTAAATGTTGACAGTATGGCCGAAGCAAAGAGAAGGAAGATGGCACATAGAGCGGTTTCGGTATGTAAAATGAATTGATATTGAGTAGTATTTACTGTTAATGTATTGATTAAGAAACGTTTATGTTTAATATTAGGTGACAAAGATGTGAGGTCCAATGGAATTCAATGAGTGATGCTGAAAAGGAACCTTACATCACACAGTCAAGGAATGATAGTAAAGAATACAAAGAACGAAGGAAACACATGAAAATAAGGTATTCATTAAACTTGTAAATACTTGATACAAAATATATAAGAACTATAACATTATTTATTGTTAAAAAATGTATGAAGTGTCGACAAGATGCAGCATTAAAAGGGTGAATTCATTATTAAACACCTTAAGGAGAAGGGTCAGTTGAATGTGCTGGGAGAAATAGGTTTTGGATCGTTGGTAGGAGTAGGGATCGACCTATTCGGAGGGAATTGTGTCGATCCTTGATGGCACAATTTGATTTCAGACAATGTATTGCTAAGTATGGTGATTTTTCATTTCCTCTCGGATCCCATGTGCGCAGCGTATTGGGGGTAAAAATGAAGGCAAAAGTGTTGTAGAAGTCTGTAAGAGTAAGGACTGGAAAGCACTTGCCTCCAAATATGGTTTGAAGCAGAAGGTGACATATGCTGAAATTGAAGAGGAATAAAAGTGGATCTTACGTTGGGGATGAGCTGAAGGCCAGAGTTCTATTATACCTTGTCGGTATCTTTCTTTGTCCATCGGGTCATACGTCAACGAACAAGGAACATATGAAGCTCATTTGCGATGAAGGCTTGAAGGGTGAATTCAATTGGGCTGAATATATCCATTCGAGATTGATTGAATCAATAATCACCTTTAAAAAGGGCAGCCAGAGATACCTCAAATGGTGCATAGCAATCTTAGAGGTAAATGAGTTGAAGACTTTTTTGTGTTTTTATATAAAAATAAATTTTATTATAAATGCAGGTTGCACTGTTCGATTTTGGTCGGGCTGTGAGGCAGTGCCGGCTTATGAAAGAACCAGAGTGGCACGCATCGTGTATGGGGAAGGAAGAGGTGGTTAGAGTTGAGTGAATTAAAGTTGGATAGAGCGAAGAAGCAAAGTGTAATAATATAATTAAATAATATTAATAATAATCAATGTCTTAATATTGTAATTAATTTTGAAGGTTATTGGCAAGGATGTAGAGGAGGTAGAGGAGAAGAGAGATGGTTGTATTAGGGATGACGGTGATGGGACGACCGGTGAGGGAAATATAGTAACTTCGACATTTTGATGTCTGAATTGGCTGATATCAAAAAAATCCAATTTGATATCATCAAACAATCAAGAGTCGAAGAGAAACTTGATAGTCGAAGAGAAACTTGAGAGTCTAAGATACACTTGAGAGGCATAAGGGGGTAGTGGAAGGAAAAATACATGGAGTGGTAAAAGAAGTAGAGGTGTTGAGGGTGAAGTGGTGAAAGAAGTTGGGGTTAAGGGTGATATTAAGATGGCGACGGGTGAAAAATTAAGGGAGTGGTGAAGGAGGTTGTGGAATGAGGAGTGACTTACAGGGGTGAAGGGGGTGGTTGATAAATACTTGGATGAAGGAGATCAATTGAAGGTGAAATAAAAGAGATGAAGAGCTATGTAGAAAAAATATGATGACTGAAAAAATATGAAGAAAAAGGGGAGGAAGAAGAAGAGATGGAAGAAATGAGAGGAAGGAAGTCGTGTCATTTATCACCGGAGTGTTATAGCACAGATTTGGATTCGGATGTCCTGCACCCCAGAGAAGAAGAAGTAAGTTGAATAAAAAAACTTAATTTGATTTTATTATGTTGTTGTGACAAAATTTGTATGCAAAATTGTAGATTGAAAAGCGGATATTCCAAGCGGAATTGATGACATCGAAGCTGCAATTTGTGATTATTTATGGAATGTGAGTTAGAATCGGAGTAAGTGAAATATTGCTTTGTGAGTTATATTTAATATTTCATGACAACATATTAATCCTAATGATTCATACAGATATTCTGTAATCTCAATGGGAAATCAATTCGCTAGTGTATACGACGTTGCAACGTTGAAGCCTACGGAATGGGTTGGCGTGCTAAGTAGAAAGTAGAAAATGTTAAAACTTATTAAATATGTTCTGATTGTGTAATTAATTTGTTAGGTTATTGATTTGCTCGCCTGGACAGTATGCTACGATTCTCAGAAGTCACCTCCGGAGATTGGCTACCTTCCATACCACTTAGCGGTGAGTTAAATTAATAATGGAGATAGTAGTGTTATAGACGGTAAATTAATAATGTTTGTTGCGTAATTGCAGCAGCAGGCGTTGGATGCCAACAACAAAGAAAGTGTTTAGAGTATTGCTACCTTATGGGTCCCATATTGAATAACTATGTGAAATTCACCGACTGTGAGAAGTAAGACACCATACCAATTGCAAATGATGTTTTCGGATATAGAATGTTGAATTTTGTCAAATTGGGTGTGAAATTTGTTGCAGATCATGATCACAATAAACTACCATAATTCACATTGGTATCTATTGGTGTGGATATGGTAGATCGTGTTGCAACAATATATGATAGTATGTTTACAACTGAAGCAGCTAAACAGAGAGTGAAGGATGCTAAGAGATTGGTATGTATGTATGTATGAAAGACATTATGTAAATTATAATGCATATTTTTTGGATCATAACTTATTCTATTTTAATGCAGATTAAATATTAGATTTTTTACAAGAAACGCATTTGGGTTGAATCCTGTGGATCTCTAGGAAGTATCCCTTGAAAACTTTCAAATTTGTGAGCATAAGAAGATAAGCAATTGAATGGGTATGAGATGTTATCACAAATAAAAGCTTAATTTATGCAGTATTCATCATAATGACATGAAAGTATCCCTTGAAAACTTTCAAATTTGTGAGCATAAGAAGAATAAGCAATTGAATGGGTATGATGTTATCACAAATAGAAAGCTTAATTTATGCAGTATTCATCATAATGACATGTGTGGTTTTCAAATTTTGTAACAGACATGATTACGGCATGTATGTGATGATGTGGATGGAGTCGATCGGTTCTACAGGGGCAACCGGTGATTTTGTAAGTGGAAAGAAAAATGCGTTTGTGGTAAAATTGTTAAAAGTCGTAGATTGAATGCTGTAGTTTACAATACTTAACGTTCTGACAATTTGATATAGGTTGTTGGAGAGTGGGATCGATCGCGAATATTAAACGATCTCGTAAGGCCACAATCAAATCAACGAAGACAAGAGATAACAAAGCTGCCATGATACATAAGAATAACAAAAGGATGCAATGATGTAAATGTAGGTTAATTTTATAAGATTTATAATTTGTATACGATTTATAATTTTGTATGTGAATATAATTATAATGAGATGAGAAAAGTTAGCAGTATGTTGTTGTACATGTTTCTTATACACATTAAGGTCATGTTTGATACTTACGATATATGGAGATTGTTGTCTGTATTATACCAAATGTCATCATAATTGTCATCATGTGCGAGAATGAATGCCATTCCATATATTGAGGGTATGTACAATAACTACAAATTCACTTTAAAGTAAAAGGCAAATTTACAATATGGCAAACAAGGTGCAACCATAAAGTGTCGATCCGTATATAAAAAGTGTCGATCCCATAAACATCGAAACCCAAAAGTATAATGTAATAGGTATTTTTCAATCTAATCGGTACAAGTATACCGGTTTTATGAGAGAATAGGTCTAAAAATGTATCGACACTTTTGTAGTTTGTGTCGATATTTTTGGTCCAGATGAATGGCAACAGGGTGGCAACAATAAAGTGTCGATCCATATATAAAAGTGTCGATCCGATAAACATCGAAACCCATAAGTATAATGTATAGGTAATTTTTTCAATCTAACCGATACAAGTATACCGGTTTTATGAGAGAATAGGTCTAAAATGTATCGACACTTTTGTAGTTTGTGTCGATATTTTTGGTCCAAATGAATGGCAAACAGGGTGCAACAATAAAGTGTCGATCCATATATAAAAAGTGTCGATCCCATAAACATCGAAACCCATAAGTATAATGTAATAGTAATTTTCAATCTAACCGGTACAAGTATACCGGTTTTATAGAGAATAGGTCTAAATAATGTGTCGACACTTTTGTAGTTTGTGTCGATATTTTTGGTCCAGAATGAATGGCAAACCAGGGTGCAACAATAAAGTGTCGATCCATATATAAAAAGTGTCGATCCTATAAACATCGAAACCCATAAGTATAATGTAATAGGTAATTTTTTAATACCGGTACAAGTATACCGTTTTATGAGAGAATAGGTCTAAATAATGTGTCGACTTTTGTAGTTTGTCGATATTTTTGGTCCAGAATGAATGGCAAACAGGGTGCAACCATAAAGTGTCGATCCATATATAAAAAAGTGTCCCATAACATCGAAAACCCAAAAGTATATGTATTAGGTATTTTTTCAATCTAACCGATATAAGTATACCGGTTTTTATGGGAGAATTGGTATAATATGTATTGACACTGTTTAATGTTTTGCCGATACTAATTTAAATATCAAGTGTTTTTTCACCGTTCATTATATATAGTACTCTAAATCGAAAAACCCTAAACATAAAGGCAAGCAGGCAGAAGATAACTCTTCCTCTCCGAAGAATACTAGCATTATCATAACAGTGACGATCAGATATTCAGGTAAATTATATTTTATGGGTTTGATTGATTTCTTTATTGGAGTTTTTTTCCTGAATGTGTTTGTGTTCCATTGTAATAGCATCCAACAAAATGCTCCAAACGTCAACGTCAGAAGCGCGGTCTTTCTCAAAGCTCTTCTCAACCCAGTTCTTCTCAACCACAACCTCCTTCTGAAACAAACGATTCTTCTGAGGAAATAAGGTCCTTCGAAACTCTGAACTTTAGATCCGATATGGAGAAACAAAGATGGTAGACGATTTTAAGTAAGGAAGATTCGTCACGAACGTGTCATTGACCTGGTTCTTGTTTGATGATAAATATGCATTTGTTTTAAATCCACATTTACATCTTGGGGTTGGCTTGAATTCCTTGGTGTAGAACCAAGATATTATCCCAACCTAGTTAGAGTCTTCTCAACAATGCTTCCTTACAAATGACCGGTTAGATGCTTGTGCCCATAAGTGTCGTGTATTTCCCTTCTCAATCACCCATGGATGCTTTTGGACGTTGAATTCTGAAACAACGAACGCCATTGAATATCAAATTCCTCGGTTATCCACCAGGAAGCCATACATTTTGAGAATGCTACTGTAAACTTTGGGTCACCAATGTTAGCTTGTGCATTGCGAGAAAGATGTCAAAAACATAATATGTGCTTAGCATAAGGGATAACAGATTTGATAGTCCTCTGCATTGCCCTATCGCCATCGGTGACAACTGAAATAGGTGATTTTCATCATGGCTTCTAAAAAATTCTGTAGTACCCACTCGAAAGATTGAGACGTCTCGTCAGCGATTATGGCAGTGGCAAACAATTGTGTTATGGTGGTGATTGACACCAACAATAGGCATAATTGGTCGACCATACAAATTATCTTTGTACGTTGTGTCGAACGCAATTACATCACCGAAGCATGTAATCCGATCTCGATGTAGAATCCGACAATAAGATTATACAATGCCCCGATTCGTCTACCGAGTATGTCATAAAAACCCGGATCATCATGTTCTTATAATCAAAGTAGGCAATAAGCGCATTCACATCCCCATCGACGATTTCCTTTGCTTTACCTCTTTGAAGTGCATTGTAGAGGTCTTTATGTGTAAATCCAACATTATGATAGCCCCTGCTGCGTTAAATAGTTCATTACTTGTGACGTGCCAACACTGACCTCTTTCAATGTTGTTGCCTCATCGATATCAGCCTTACAGCTCTATTAGAACGCATAAATGGTGTCATAGCAGGTGTGCACAATGCTGATTATGTTTCTGATAAGACTTACTTATAACCCACTGCTTGTTGTATTGTTGTTGTAACTACGACTCTAGCCTTATCCTGTTCTTGTGACTGGCGTATGAGCACGTTGACGATCAAACAGTATGACTTTGATACTCGAAACCCTTCTTTGGAACAACAAAATTCTTGTGTCTTACATTCCCTTCCACGTCAAGCCGTGTTGTTCCCTTATGTGCACTAAACCCATGTTCCCGTACGAATCCCTTGTAAAAGTACCAAGCTGATCACGTGAACAGAAGAGCTGACCAACCAATCTGTCAGATCATCAACATTATGTACTTCATGGCATTCCTCGGTTGGATTAACATTGTTACATCAGTATTATATGGCAAAAATTTGTTGTGCAAGTTCATGGTCCAGGAGTTGATGGAGATGTAAGCAAAGGTTCTTTTGAACATGTTTCAGTCGTGCTGCTTTCAATAGGATGTGGTATTGGTAGTGGTAGTTAAAGGGTGGGTACAACATTAAATTCGTAGTACATATTTATGTATGTACAATAACTACAAGTATCGACCCAAAGAACATCAAAACCAATAATTAATATAATAGGTAAATTAACAATGTAACAAGTATCGACCCAAACGAGGTGCACGATAATATATTAGGTCAACATAAAGTACGACACTTATTAAAAGTATCGATCCGAAAACATCGAAACCAATAATTATAATATTTTAGGTAAATTTACAATGTACCGATATAAATATACCGGTTTATGCTAAAATAGGTCAGCATATAGTATCAACACTTGTTAAAGTTGTCGATACTTACGGTCTAGAATGAATGCCAAAAAAGGTGTACCCTTAAAGGTCGATACATTATTAAAAAAGTATCGATCCCTAAAACATCGAAACCCATAGTATAATGTTCAATGAAACCGGTATAATTATACCGGTTTTAGAGAGAATAGGTCTAAATCATGTATCGACACTTTTTTAGTTTGTGTCGATTTTGTCCAAATGAAATATTAAAACCAACGAGGTATAAGCATAAAGTGTCGATACTTACGGTCTAGAATGAATGCCAAAAAAGGTATACCCTTAAAAAGTGTCGATACATTTATTAAAAAAATATTGATCCCTAAAACATCGAAACCCATAAGTATAATGTAATAGGTAAATGGTCAATGAAACCGGTATAATTATATCGCTTTTATGAGAGAATAGGTCTAAATCATGTATCGACACTTTTTTAGTTTGTGTCGATATTTTTGTCCATAATGAAATATTAATGCCCAACGGTGCAAGCATAAAGTGTCGATACTTTTATAAAAAGTTTCGACACTTTATGAAATATTGAAACCGATAATTATAATGTAATAGGTAAATTTGCAATGTTACCGGTATAAATATACCAATTTACTTATAAATTAGCCGTTTTTTAGGCGCCGCACCGCATAACTACTCTATAAATTTTTAAACCCTAAATCAATACTCTTCTCTGACACACATGACATAACACGTGTCATATCTTAGAATGATGCAAAAAAAAATTCTAAAACAAGTTTGCATGGATCTGAAAATTATTTTGATGTTGTCTTAGAGATGAAGTTAAGATTAAATTATGATAAAGGTAAATTATTTAATTTTGAAATAAATAAGATTTTGAAAATAAATTAATGTTAAAAATTAAGAAACTAAAAATAATTAAATTAAAAATTTTGAAAAAAAATAAGGCATATAATGGTTACCGAGCTATTAATAACTTTTGAAAAGGTTTTGGACTATTCAAATTTAATTCAAAAAATTAAACCCTTCCACCTATACCCTACTGGTTTTAGAAGAATTTCACTGATTCGAAACTCGACTCAAATTTTAGGTTAAAACCCACCTCGACATGATATCGTTTATTATTGTTAAGTAATAAGGACTTAATTGAAAAAATAATATATAGAAGGTATTATTATAATTATTTATAAATATATAAAAATAATTATATTATTATTTCGAATCGTGTCATATTTTTTTTACCTTAAATTTAGACCCGACCCGAATCAACTCCACCTTTAAATAATCTAATCTAACCCAAACTTAAATTTTAAAAGAAATAAATCAAACCTAATTAGACCAAATCAAATCAATACATCTCAAGTCCGAATTGAATATATATCCCTACATAAAATATAATTAAACCAATAAAATTAGACAATATCTTTCTATCTACAATGTACCTTTGTCCCTACTCAACATAATCATGTGTCACAACAAACATGAACTAACTTATTTCAGTCATTAAATGAATCATTATTGTTCTTAGAAATCATGAGTTAAAACACCCGGCGATTGTAAAGGTGATTGAGCATTTATTGTCAAATGGTTGAGAGCATTTTCTTAGCTTAATAAAAGAAAATTGTGTCACTAACAAAATAAAATAAAAGAGTTCTCTCTTGCTCTCACTTTCTCTAGATCTTATTACTCCTACCTCTATAATTTTGATTGGGTTTTTTTTTTGCTAACTATTGATCATTTATAAACGTTAAAATTCGAACTTCTATTTCATCAAATGTCACCCTTATGTATAATTATATGAATTAATTAAATTATTATCGAATATATGGAATATAAATAATATAATAAATTCGTATTTTCTGAGAGTGAATGTAATGTCATTCAAAATCTTAGATATTGTCTAGTTTATAAATAAATAAGTAAAAAATAATCAGAACTTATATATCAGAACAGATCCGTTAAGTCATAGGTTGTGACTAAATATTGAGGTCATATATTTTGTTGCTTCTCCTACGAAAGTTGGACATTGACATATCAGTTTGAATAACCTTTTCAGATGATAACTGACCTTTTTGCATGGAAAAACCATGCATGCAATGCCCTCCTCACATTCTCCTTATATGAATGAATAGATAGAAAATGAAAGAAAATAGTTTTTTTTATCAAAAGCCACTAGTCCTATTAAAACGTGAAAATATTCAAAATTAAAATAAGGATTTGCAGCTATCCTCGTAAACTAAATACAAATTTGAACATTCTTAAACATTGAAACTAGTCACTTATATCATATAAGGATCATACATGGAAAATGTTAAAAACTCAACCAAAAGGCTCGAATAAAAAATGGATACAAATAAATATGACTGCATCGGCAAATAAACAAACCACAAAGGTGGATTAGCCTATTGAAAGACCACCGAGAATCACAAATCAGAGCTGATTGTCGTGAGAAACTATCCAAGAACGTATATCCAAATTCAATATGAGGGTCCTTAGCAAGGAAGATCAACATGATTATAAATAAGTTCCATCTTGATCAGTCGCGACATCGTTAAATCTAACCCTGAGAAAAGATAAATTAAGAAGAATGACTAAATGACCAAAAAAGAAGACAAAAAATGTGTCACAAAGGTAAAGAAAAACATACCTTAAAGGCAGAGAAAAATGTGTCACAAAGGTAGAATTATTCTTATTAAAAAACTAAAAAAGAAACAAAGAGAGAAGAGAACGACGGTCAGTAACCAACATCAAAATCAGTGTCGTCGTTGGTTAAACAAAATAAAAAAAAAGGTTGGTATGATATATAGAAACTGGTATAAACTCTAAAGAAAAAAAAAAGAGGGAAAGAGAGTGGCCAGGGTTTCCCAAATAAAAGAAAATAGTTTAATATGAAATTTTGACTTTATTAAGATCTTAAATCATCCACTATTAACTAAAAAAAAATCTTACATCTCAATTGTCGTAATCAATTTTCGGAGGGAAGATGATCCAATGTTTTGAAAAAATAAATATAAGTTACGAAAGCATTGTAGTCGCCACCAATCATTTTTAAGGTGAGACTGAAACACCTAAAATCGAGTAATTTTAATAAAACATTTTATTTTAAAAAATACCAAGATTTGATTTGTGAAATCAGAAATTAGGTTCAAGAGTCAATTACGCGTGGGAAAGAATTAGCACCCCCATAGCGCCCAAAATTGGTACTAGTCGATTACCCTATATTTCAAAATTAGAAATTTTTGGTTCAAAATTTTATTTAATTTAAAATCCACTGTATGCATATTTTAAAAAAGGATGTTGATTTACCAAGCAAAAACGGAAGCTTCGTTCTTATTTTATCATTCTTCACGTCTTCAGTAAGCAAACATCTAAGAGGAAACACGACAGATGAGCATGCATAGCTTTGGAAGATGAGTCATTGAATCGTTTGAGTGGAAGATGAGCGTTAACATGATGCGACGACTGTGAGGCTTGATCTGGACCATTTGATGAACTTTGATCCGACGTCTGAATATGAGTGACGGCTAGGGTTATGAAAGCTCTAGGTTTTCTTTAGTAGTTAAGGTTTTGGGCCATTTAGGTTACAATTGGACCTTGGTTGATGGGGATCAAAATTGTTTTGTAGGCGAGCTTTAAAAATTGAAAATTTAATTTGTTTTGATTGTAATAATAATAATAATAATAATAATATTTAAAAAATTGGGTAAAAATATGGTGATTGCATCTGCCCCTCTTTACATGTTGCTATGGAACAAGAATAGAGCAAAGACATGAATCACCAATTTTTATCCAACTGGACTGCTATCAGGTCTCGAGCTCCAAGTTCTTTTCATTATGAACTCTTTACTCTCTTATAAAGGCAATTGTTGAGGTTGGACAAACTTTCTATATGAAATTCTTTCCCTTAGATGAACTTTTCTCATTATGAACTCTCTTTATAAACATTAATCCAACTCCATATATGATGGATTTAGGTAAAAAGATCGACAAGTTCTTCTTATATGAACTTCTTCTCCTTTGGATGAGTTATCTCATTATGAACTCCATTATAGAAACAATGATCATCTCTATGATGGATTTGAGTAAAAATCGAACAAGTTTTTTCATTATGAACTTCTTCTCCTTCTTTGGACGAGTATCATTATGAACTCTTCTGTAAATGTTGATCTCTCATTTTGTGAAGTTCTTTCATTATGAACTCTTCGGGAAATGTCGATCCACTCATTCTGTGATAGATTGAAAGGGATAAGTTCTTCCCATTATGAACTTCTCTTTTGAGGTGAGTCTTCTTATTATGAACTATTGTGAAAATGTCAATCCACCTCCTGTGATGGATCAAAGTTAATGACACTCTTGAATTCATGTCGCAATATTCAAAACATTTTGATGAATATGAATGAGTGAGAATGCCCTTATTTGTGGATGCCTACTGATGTATGTATGATAGTTTTAAAATGTGAGCTCTTATGTCTTGCAAATCCTCATTTCACATATTTCATTTGATCTTTTTTGTGCTCCATATCTTGCTTGGACTATTTTCTGCAGGTCATTGCTTTTCTCGTTCTAGAACGACCCTTTTTCCCCACTTCCTTTGAAATAGTTATCTTTATTAGGTAAATCATTCCAGACAAGACCTTCTCTTGGCATACACTAAAATCAACGTTTTGATCGTTCTTCCATGGCTTCATCTCACATGCATTTTCTTTGGTCATGCTTTACCATACACTCTTTAAACTATGAACCTAGTGTTAAGGCCCTGGCTCGCTTTGGACTCTGCACTGGAAATATTAGTTCAAAGTAATACCAAGACATCTTTTGTTTTCTTTTTAATGCTATCTCAATCTACTTATAAGATATGTATGTAAAAATGAACAAAATTGGAGTTTGAAATAATACTTGAATTTATTGACGAAAATTTGAATTTATAAAGTTATAAAAATCATGGGAATGGCGAGAAATTTAGAAATAGAAGTCAGATTTCCACATGGATCACTAGCATGAGTGTTCCTGAACCAATCGACTTGATACAACTTGGAACATTGAGTTGATCTTTTTGTATGAAACACTTCAAGTGTTGCCATAATGTATGTAGATGTGAAGCTTGTTTCAAAATATCATGCACTCGAGAAGGTTTAACTGCCTGATTCCTAATATCAAAATGCCTTAGGCTACCTTTTCAAGGTTTTCAACTCAAAGCCTCCATTTGGTTTCAAGATGTCCATTGTGGAATTTCATCTCGAACCCTCATTTTTCCTTCTTCTTATTTTCCTTATTTTTCATTTTTCATTTTTTTTCTTTTTTCTTTCACCTATTCCAACTACATCTTGACAGAATCTGATTTTATGGGATTCTTAGTTCTTCTTCATACATCTCTGCCAAAATCAAAGCTCCAAAGAGGGCTTGACAACATATGACCCTTACCAATTAGGCATTCATTTCCCACAAAAATCCTTATGAATTGGAAAGATCTTTTTAAGCACTAAGTCACCTTCTCGGAATTATCTCGGACAAACATTCTTGTCATGATCCCGCATCATCTGTTTGTAATACATCTGAATATGGAAAATAACTTTTAATATCTTTTCTTCAATGAGATTCAACTGTTCGAACCGAGCCTGGGCCCATTCAGCCTCATCTAACTTCATCTCATTCAAAATTTGAAGTGGCGGGATTTTAACCTCCACTGGTAAGACCGCCTGCATCTCGTAGACTAAAAAAAGGTGTTCCCATGCTGAAGTTCACACTGTAGTTCGATATGCATACAAAAAAAATAATTTTTCATGCCAATCCTGTATGTATCATTGGTCATTGTCTCATTCAAAATTTTGAAGTGGCGGGATTTAACCTCCACTGGTAAGACCGCCTGCATCTCGTAGACTAAAAAAAGGTGTTACCCATGCTGAAGTTCACACTGTAGTTCGATATGCATACAAAAAAACAATTTTTCATGCCAATCCCTGTATGTATCATTGGTCATTGTGATAATTCTTTTAATGTTTTTATTTGTTGCTTCCAGTGCCCCATTCATCATTGGACGGTAGGTCACTAAATTATAATATTTTATCTTGAATTGCGCACAAAGTTTTTCCATCATTTTGTTTTTAAGATTGGTGGCATTATCTGTAATGATTTTTTTTCGGCAACTCGTACCAACAAATTATCTCATTCTTTATAGACTTGTAAATTGTAGACCTCATGATATTGACATATGAAGTGTCTTTAACCCACTTAGTGAAGTAATTAATTACCACCAATATGAAGCGATATCTATTCAAAGCCTTTACTGTAATTGGCCTAATGACATACATGCCCCATAGAGAGAACGACCATGGTACGATCATCACGTGCAACGGTGACAGAGGGGTATGGATCTTGTCCGCATAGATTTGACATTTCTGACATCTTCTTGTATAATCAATACAGTCTGAATGCATAGTGGTCCAATAGTATCCACATCTTATGGTCTTCATGGAAATAGAGAACCCATTTGTATGTGTTCCACGTATCCCCCCATGCACCTCTTCAAGTATACTTTTTGCTTCTCGAGCATCCACGCATATCAATAAAATCTGATCACTGCCCTTTCTGTACAAAATTTCCTTATCAAGGACATATCTATCATCCATTCTTCTTATTGTTCTCTTATCAATCTTAGACCCCTGCTACGGGAAAGTTTGATACTTGATGTACTGCAAGATGTTATAGTACCATGGGTGACCATTTACCTTTTTTTATACATTGTAATAGTGTGTTGGGGTTTCATATACTTTCATTTTAGTTGGCATCATGTCAGCTCTCTTATTTGCTCGAAATATTGCAGCCAGTGTGGCCAAAACATCTACCATCTGATTATCTTCTTGAGAGAGATAAGTGAAAGTGATCTCTTCAATTTTTTTTTACAAATTCGACGATCAATTTTCTGTATTCGAGTAACTTTGGGTCTTTTATCTCCCATTCCCCTCGCAGTTGATACACCACTAGCGAGGAATCTCTATATACTTTGAGCATTTTAACTTTTCTTTACATGGTTGCTTTTAACCCCATAGCACAAGCCTCATATTCTGCCATATTATTGGTGAAAAAGAAGTCCAATCTACTTGTGAAAGGATACTAGACATTTTCTGGAGAAATCAACATTGTCCTAATTCCTCGTCCCAAAACATTGGATGCCCCATCAAAATAAAGCTTCCAAGATTTATCATCCAAAGCAACTTCTTCATCAGTCGTGATGCACATCAGATCCTCATCTGGAAAATTAAAGTTTAGGGACTCATAGTCTTCTGAGGCACGACTTGCAAGGAAATCTACTATGGCACTTCCTTTGATTGTTTTTTGGCTTACATTTACGATGTCACATTCTGATAACAACATCTTTCATCTAGCCAATCTACCCGTCAGAGCAGGTGATTTCATCAAAAACTTCAATGGATCAAGTTTAGATATCAACCAATTTGTATGGTATAACACGTACTACCTAAGCTTTCGGGTATCCCACACCAAAGCATAACATAACTTTTGGATTGGAAGGTATCGAATCTCGCACTTGGTAAACTTTATGTTTAGATAATAGATGGCTCTCTCTTTCCTTCCAGACTCGTCATATTACCCCAGTACACATCCCATCGATTTCTCAAAGACTGTTAGGCAGATAATTAATGGTCTATCGGGAACTGGTGACACTAGAATCGAAGCATTGGATAGATACTTCTTAATTACCTCCAAAGTCTTATGGAACTCGTCATTCTAAACTTCGGGGTTGTTCTTCTGAAATAATTTGAAAACTAGGTCACATTTGTTAGTTAATTATGAAATGAATCGAGATATATAATTTAACCTCCCTAAGAAACCTCAAATTTCTTTTTGCGCACGAGGTGGTAGAATTTCCTGAATGACTCTTACTTTATCCGAATCGATCTCAATTCCTCTTTGACTAAACACAAAGCCCAAGAGCTTCACTAACATTACCCCGAAGGTTCTTTTAGCTAGATTAAGTTTTAACTGATATTTCCTCAACCTTTGGAAAAGCTTCTTTAGGTTTTGAATGTGCTCTTTTTCAATCCTAGATTTGGCAATCATGTCATTCACGTACACTTCAATCTCTTTATGCATTATATCATGGAAAATAGTCACATATCCCTTTGATAAGTTGCTCTAGTGTTTTTCAAACCAAACGACATCATTTTATAGCATAACGTGCCCCACATAGTCATAAATATGGTTTTTCCATATCTTCGGGGTTTATTTTTATTTGGTTATATCCTGAAAAGCCATCTATGAAAGAGAACCAAGAATCGGCTATAGTGTTGTCTACCAAAGTATCTATATGAGGCAGAGAAAAATTGTCTTTTGGGCTTGCTCTGTTAAGATCTCTATAATCCACACAAATATGAACTTTCCCATCTTTCTTTGGCACGAAAACTATGTTGGAGACCTATTCTGGATAATTTGATAACTGAAGAAACCCTGCATCAATTCGTTTCATCACTTCCTCTTTGATATTTAACAACATTTATGGCCTCATTCTTCTGAGCTTTTATTGAACTGATTTAGATTCAGGCTTTATCAAAAGCTTATACACTACTATATATGTACTCGGTCCTGACATATCTTGATAAGACCACACAAAGATGTCCTTGAACTCTTGGAGTAGATCTATCAAATGTTATCTTTTCTTTCATCATCAGTCCCTAAGTTCATAACCTCAATCTCTTCTTTATGAGGTAAGATCTACTTGTCCTCATTTTCCACCAGCCTTAATATCTCACTAGGAACATCACACTCTACCTCATCTTGACACTCATTGATTTCTTCTAGGGACATGGACCGCTCAAAATTTATCTCAAAATCAGATTCAGAAATATTCATGCTATTGATATTGTGATGCATGTGAAGGGAAATTGAATCGAATATATATTTGTAAGGAGATACAAAAATTTATGAAATGAATGTAAAGAATGAAGAACAAAAAATGTAAATAATGATTGACATTTGGGAAACAAAAAAAATATCTTTCATTAAAAAGCAAGTAGGGTTAACATAATTGCATTTACAAAAGATCGCTTAATGCTTGCGAGCACAAGCATAAGAGTTATTTCTGGGTATTAGTCTGAGTTAATCTTAAAATTACAAAGAGATCTTCTGTGGTCTAATTGTTAAGTGTTTTCCCAAGGAGACAAGGGCGAATTCTAGCCAAATATTTTTCGGCCTTGTGATCATCAGTGATCATATTGATGAGCAATCCCTCCATAGCTTCATCAAACATGCCTTGATCTTTCACTAGCTCTCATTCTTGAATGACACTGACCAGCTGTTGCTCCACATTAACCATTACTCCAGATTTTAAGGTGTGCTTCAGATGGGGAATGAACATACGTTCATATGGTATTTCCTCTTCTCTCAGTCTTACTCTTCTAGCTTCACCTCTCTTTTTCAACTCTTTTTTTCTCTAATGGAAGTTGGGCTTAAATCCAAGCCCAAAGTGGTCTCTATTCTTCCTGACAACTATGGGACGTAGACTTCCTTGTAGACGCTTGCCAAGGCCTTTTCCAGTTTTGGCTCCTCTGCCCAGAGTATGTCGTACAATTATTTTGGTGCAATTAGATTGCTTAGGGTGGGGCATTTAGCTTCCCTTGGCAATAAAGGTTGCATTAATGAACTCCAAGGCTAAAAACACACTCGATATCATCTTCATTTGTCTCAATGTAGGAAGCGTCACTTGTCACGAAAGTGATGATTTCTTCCTCAGATCCCAAACTGATCAATTGACAATCAATAACAAATTTCAACTTTTTGTGCAATAAAGAATGAACCCCTCCTGCTGAATGGATTCATAGTCTCCCCAGTAGACAATTGTAAAGTAAGGTGAATATCCATCTAAAATCATTGTTGTAAACTACGAGTCCTATCAACAGTGGAACCTCCATCCTACCCAGTACATTTTTTTTAGTATCATCGAATGCCCTCACAATATTATGATAATCCTTTATGTGTGAATTATCTACCGGTAACCTTTGAAAGGTGGCCAATGGCATCACATTGAGAGCGGATCCATTATCAATAAGAATCCCTAGTAAGACACGGCCATGGCAATGTGTGGTGATATTTAAAGCTTTTACAGATACCATTTCACCTTTAGGGATCTCGTCATCAGTGAAAATGATGTAGTTGTCTGCAACTATGTGCCCCATAATTCTATCAAGCTTGTTCATAGAGATATCTTCAGGGATGAACGTCTGATTAAGCACTTTAAGTAGGGTATTACGATGTACTTCGAAGTTCATCAATAAATCCAGTATTGAAATTTTTTCTTGTCTCTTATATAGCTGCTCAACTACACTATATTCACTATGTTTCAAGAACCTCAGAAACTCTTGTGCTTGAGCCTCAGTTCTTGGTTCATTGATTATTGGTGGAAGTTCATCATTGAATATCTTTGGCACCAATGTTGCTTTTGCCTTTCCCTTCATCTTATCTTCTCCTTTTGATGTTTCAGGAGAGTAACATCTCGCACTTCTCGTGAAGTGACCTACTTCACTCACTATCCCACCATTTGGTTTCCCTTCTTCTTTTGATTTAATCTATTCTTCTGGATTTCTTCTTTCAGTTGATCCTAACCCTTCTAGAATTGATATATTAGTAGTATATTTCCAAGGGACACTTAGAGTATCCTTGAATGGAAAAGATGAAGGAGTTTTTATCATAACCTTCAGTGTTACTACTATAGGGTTCATTGTCGGTTGCCTTATAGCGATGATTATATAGGTTTGCCTGCTCCATATGCGGGTTTGGAGCTTTCAAACGTACATATATAAACTTCATTCCCTCCTTCATCTTTGTCAAAGAACTCAATTTCTTTGTTGTGCATCGAAGTCTGAATTAAGTCTTTAAATTCATGGCAAGACTGAATCTCATGGCCATCATCTTGATGATATTCACAATAGACTCCACTATTGTTATGCTTTGATTTTAAATCAAGGTTGATAAGGTCATCTTCAGATAATTGCTTGAATAACCAGTTGAGTGGAGACCTTACTTTAACAATGTCTATCTTAACTTTCTTGTTGTTATCCTCATGAATTGCATTCACTCCCTGGCCTTCATGGTTCAACAGTGGATGAGTTGCGGGTCTTGGTGAATTAAATTCAAAGTTCCAGTGTTGATGAGATTTTGTACCACCTTTTTGAAAGCGAAGCAATTCTCGATTGAATGTCCAACAATGTCAGAATGGTAATCACAACGTGCATTGGCATCATACCAATGAGGATAAAGAAGTTCTAAAAGGGTCAAATGATAAGGTCAAACAATGTCTGCCTTTAGCAATGATGCAGATATCTCGGAATATGAGACTGGTAAAAGAGTGAAGGACATCATTTTGGTTTCCCTCCTTGGTCACCTGTTCTCGTTCCTATTTGCCTCAGTTCTTTCAACCCTTGCCCTTGGTTAGGTGATCGTGATGCTTTTTGGAGTAGTCTTGCTATAGGTGCTCATGTTTTTCACCTCATTTTCCTTTTTCTTATACACAGGCTTCTTAGAGTTTGATCCCTCTCTTCTCTCAATCTTTCCACTTTTTATGGCACTCTCAATGAGCTCACCAGAGATAACTAGATCAGAAAATTTCTTGGTGGCATTTCCAAGAAGATGGCTTAAGTATGGGGCCCTTAATGTGTTCATAAATATTACAACAACCTCATTTTCCAACAGTAGGGGTTGAACTTGCGCGACCATATCATGCCATCTCTGGCCGTATTGTCTGAAAGTCTTATTGTGATTTTTCTCCATATTCTAGAAAATCCACCTATCAAGAACCATATCTGTAATATGAAGATAATGCTCCAAGAAAGCCTTTGCAAGATCTCTCAAAGACTTAATGTGAGATCTTGTCAGCAACTAGACTTAATTCCTTGGCATCGAACCCAAAGAATGGTTCAATTACCTCTATTGACTTCACCATCTCTTCTAGATTCTTGAGTTGTTGGGTAAGCTCTTCATTGGTCTTCTCCTTCTCAGCTACTCATTCAGATTTGGAGTTAGGAGTTCGGTACCAAACTTTCATGGTTTTGCTCCTGGCGCAGGCGGGTAGTTGTTCGGGAATGCATACTCAATATGGTGGTGTTGGTTCTCATTAATGAAAAAGACATAAGATCGGGCTTTCTAGGGTACCGAAGAGCGAGTAGGGATGTGAATAGGTATGAAAGCCGGGGGATGAGCGGGTTCTAGTGTAAAACCTAGAGAATGTGTGAGCTCATGGCTATAGGATTTAGGATTTTCGGCAGGAACACTCTCAGTAGTAGCTTGTTTCCTAAATATGTCCTCTATCTTTTTCAGCACATCGAGTTACGAGCTTGCGATGTTAGCTTCGATCTTAGCTAGCTTGCTTCTCATTTCCTCTTGCATTTCTTTTTGTTCTTGCTCAATGCATTTTAATCTATCATCCATCTTTTTAGTTGTTTTTTTCGAGTACCATAGGGATGTTGGGTCTCTTTATCGTTAGTGAGGGCTAGGGTAGCTGTGTTTGGAAACCTTACTTTATTATTTAGTGTTTTATTAAATGAATGAATGTTTTAATATGATTTTAAAGCAAATATAAGTGGTATATATGTAATGCGAAATGCATGTATGTAAAAAGTTTTGACCCCAAAATAATTGTTTCATACAACAATTCTTGAAGAACACACAACATCTTAGTACATTAAGAAAGCGAGAATCAAAGATTATAAATAAAATATAGCCTTATCTCCTAATTCTTGAATTCCCATAAGTAACTGAATGATGCGTTGTTCTTCCTCGGACTTCGGCACCACATAAATTCTTATAGCTTCAGCTTCTTGTCCCATAGCATATGTTTGTCGAGTAACCTGGCAAGCTCTTGCTACTGCCCTTTTCATTGATTATTGTTGAGCTCAGATTGTTTCCCCAGCATGACGAAGCATATCCCTTGCTTCCCTTTCGGTTAAAGGCGTATTCTCTAAAACCATTGTTCTAGCTGAAGAATGCATCAACTCAACCCCTTCTAACTCAGTTATTCTTTTTATCAAGGCTTCATTCTCATCTCGAAGGCTTAAACCATTCTCATTATATTGCCCTCGAAAAGCCTCCTCTAAATGAGTGACTCGTGCCTCCAGCTCTTCTACCTGCACTTGCCTTTGATTTTACTCATGTCTAGCCCCATCACATTGTTAAATCAGCTCATTGATTCGGGTTCTAGCTCGCTTTTTGTCTTTATCGCTCCTCCTAGCATGCCTTTCAGCTCTATCCAGTTTAATTTTCAAGTCTTTAGTTGTATGGTGCAAGTTTCGAGCTTTCAAGTTCTTGTGCAACTCTCGATAATCCCTGTCCACGACCTCAAAGCTTTCTTAGACTTTTTACTTTTCCTTTGTTAATTATTTGATAACTCTCTCTCATTTTCCACCTCGAGTTTCAACATGAATGTTTTATCTTCAAACTTTCTCTGATCATTGCTCCACTCGGTACTCATTTTACTCAACTCTTCCATAAGCAGTTCAACTTCGGTTGGAACTTCCTTAACCGCTCAACCAAAGTTGAATGACCCTCCTGGCTAGGCTCTGGGATGTTATCATTTACTCGACTATTTCTCCATGAATCATACTCTGGTGTGACCGAAGGCTCAATCAACTTAAAGTCCAATCGATGAGGAATTTTCCAAGAAACAATATCTTGGAAATTTGCTCTCGATAATTTGGCATAGAGAAACCAAATTCAGAAGTGTTTAAACCACGGGTGGCTGGGATGAACTGTCAAGTATTGATCTGTCTCAACAACATCAAAGGGGCATACCCAATTGCACCCTAGAGTTCATGTAGTATAACGAAGTCGTAATCACCACATCTATATATTACATCTTCTTTCGGTAGCCAATAAACCCTCCAGACGACCTCAACATCAGTTAAATTCCTCAGGGCCTCGATCTAGTCCTTTTTTCTTCGGTGCTCGGGAAATTCATAATGCTCGAGAAAATCCTTCATAGGAGAATAGTCTGCCATGAAGCTTCGTGCGCATCCTTTCTTAACTATCCAAGAGTGGCTTAACCACATACTATAAGCAAAGACACAGTTCCCAAAAACAATCTTCCACCAGAACGTCTACAATTATTTAGGGATCAAAATGTCTCAGCCAGGATAGATGGAGCAGGGTTCACTTTCTTCTCTAAGACTTCAAACATGTCTATCACATCTACATCAATCTGACCAAGAACTTCTGGAAAATGACCAACCCGTAAATTGCAAGAGCAAATAAATCCCTCTTTCACTTTGATGGTGGTTGCCCATGGAGTACATTCTTCAAAACCACCCAAGAAATGCCCTCACTTCGAGTGTGTTCAACTACCCACTCCTTAGTCTTTCCTATGAGCATCATGATTTTCGTCACATATGCTTTGCACTTTTCAAGGTTAGGTATATTCAGTAGAGCAGTATATTCCTTAATTGTTGGAGTCATGTCTACTTTGCCTAAAGTAAAACAACAGTTCCAACACTCCACCAGGGCTCGGATGATTGTAGCATAAATTGGAACCTTTAATTGTTCGATTATGTCCCTATAGGCTAACTGAAACAACTTTTTCTCGCCCTCTTCCCATCCTTCCCAGATTTGTAACAGCTCTGACCAGTTATTTTGCTTGACGCTTAAAGAAACCTTCTCAGTGAGATGGGTCCTTCACCAGCAATTAAACTATCTTTAGCCTAAAGTTGCTTCCACTCGGACCACAGGAGAACCTCTGAAACTCTATCAAACCCATCGGAAGACATTATCGTTTTAAGAACTTGCTACTCTAATCAGTTAATTGGGGGATCAATGTCTTATATTTTCATGTGATGTTTATGCAAAAAAAAACATGCAAAGCAAGCAACAAGACGAAAAAAAATTAGCAAAGTTAAAATAATAATTAAAGGAAGGCATTAAATAAATAAAATTCAATTAGTAAATAAACACTCAAGACAATGAATAAAACACAATAAAATTTAAAATCCTAACCGCATGTATTCTAATTCTCTTAGGGTATCCATATGGCTCTAAATGGGTGCGCTTACTAAATTCTCTACATGAAGTTCAGTTATAAAAAGAGGTTCTCAAACTATCCCTACAACATGCTAAGGTAAGTCTTCGATCTTGGCCTATTACAGGCTTTTCAGATCGAATTCAGTCCAGGGGATCACATCATTATATGATTATCAAGGAAAATAGTATCCTGATAAACATAAAGAATGCTTTCCAGAGGTACTTTGCCAAACCTACACAAGGAAAAATAATATTCCTTAGTGATGTGATGTTTCCCACCACTTAATTGAAACAGGACTAAGCTCGGGTATAGAGTTATAATATGCAATAGTTTTATATATATTCAAATAAGTGAAAACATTTACTAGAGAGAAAATCTTTTTTGATTTTCTAAAAACATAGTGAATCATTAATTAAATAAACTCGAACTTAAATTTTCAAACTTTTAAAATATAGAGTAATCAATTTGTGGCTCGTCTCTCTTTTTGTTTTTAAAAATATCCCCACCGGAGTCGCCAAGCTGTCGTAATCAATTTTTGGAATGAAAACTGATCCGGAGTTTTGGAAAATAAATATAAGTTATGAAAAGCATGAGACTCCCCACCAATCATTTTTAAAGTGAGATTAGAACACCTAAAATCAGGTAATTTTAATAAAACATTTTATTTTACTAACAAATACCAAGTTTTGATTGCGAAATCATAATTAGATGCAGGATTCAGTTATGCTTGAGGAATGATTATCACCCGCACAACACCCAAAATTGGTACCTAGTCGATTACCCTATATTTCAAAATTAAAATTTTTGGTTTGAAATTTTATTTAATTTAAAATGCACTATGTATGCATATTTTTTTAAAAAGTGTCGTTTTACCAAGATCAATAACGACCACCCCAAGCAAAAGAGGAAGCTTCATTACTAATCCCAATAAATGGACATTGCCTTAATAATTTAGAAATCATGATTTGGGTTTTGAAAATGATGTTTATTTACTTCGGAAAATCAATAGCGGTCACCCTGAAAAAAAGCGAGAGATACACTACTAACCCCTAATAAATGAACATTGCCTTATTTAGAAAACAAAATGCAATCAAGCGATCAATTTATGGAACTTAATTATACTAAACGAATAAATTAAGGATTCCCTCTAACTTGAAGTGTCAAATTATGCAATTTAAAGAACCTAAGGGATTAAATCTAAAAAATATGGGCTCTAATATTAATCCAAATTATTTTTAATAAATAATTGAGTCGAACTGTCAAAATGGAACCTCGAGCATAAGCGAGGACAAATTCAAAAATTCTCCTAAATTAAAGGATTAGTTATGAAATTATACCTAATATGAAGGCTCTACTTATTAACCTGGTCAATTTTAACCAATTATTTTATTCGAATAATTAAAATGGAACCTCGAGAAAAAGTGAGAACCAAATTAAAAATTCCCCTAAATTTAAGGACTAAGTTTGAAATTAAACATGAAATGGTGGCTCTAATTATTAACCTAGTATTTGGCCAATTATTTGGTTTGAATAATTAAAATGGAACATCGAGCAAGAGCGGGGACCAAATTAAAAATTCCCTTAACGAAATAGAGTCGAAAGGTTCCATCTGAATCAAAGAAATTTATTCTAGGATTAAATTAAGAAAATAAAAACAAAAAAAATAAAGAAGATTAAAAAAGTATAAAGATGAACTGAAATAATTATAGAATTATAAGCTTCAATTAATAAATATAAATACTAAAGCATGGATTGCAATATAAAGAATTCAAAATTAAGGACGATAACAAAAAATGATAGAAACTTAAAGGCAAACACTGAGATAAGAACGGAAATGAATATCACAAAAATTAAATGCTAAAATCTAAACAAAGGGATAAACAAATAACAGTAGAAATAATAGCTAAAATGTAAACTTAATTAATAAAACTAAAAATTAACAACAATAACAAACAAAATTCAAAGGCTCGAAAATAAATTAGGATAATGATTAAAGTTAAATATAATGAAAGATGCATTTCCAAGGTGCGAACGTTATGGAAAATAAACAAATATGGAATCAAGGACCGAAATAAAATAATACAAAACTTTAAGCATTGGAACTTAAAATCAAAAGATTGAATATGGATCATATTGAAAGAAAATCAAAGGAGCAACGCCCTGATACAAGAATAAAACCTTTAAAGCTAAGTGTGGAATTTTCCATCAAGTTATAAATGGTTTAAGCCCAGACAAATAGGGGATTGTCTCCGGAAAGATAGATTAATATACGGTTAATATACGACGTTATCGGATATATTAAAATATATTTAATAAAGAGAAAATAACCTCAGTGACCAAAAATGTCTTATAATATATGATTTTAACCAACTTTTTTTTGGATTTGCCAAAATGACCAACTAAATCGCAATGCGATCAATAATTCGCAACGCGATCTCCGGTATCGCAAATCAGTTTATAGATTCGCAACGCGATTCTGATTATCGCATTGCGATTTCCCAAATTCGCGTTGCGATTTTCCTAATTCGCAATGCGAATACGTAAATCGCAACGCGAATTTGGAAAATCGCAATGTGATTACGTAAATCGCAATGCGAATACGTAAATCGCAACACGAATCTGACTATCGCAACGAGATTCTGACTATCGCAATACTGAATTTCAAATTCGCAACTCGATTTCTGAATTCGCAACAGGTTTTAGTTTCGCAACACAAATGTTTTGGGTATATAACTACGCAGCAGCAGCAACTCATAACCTAAATCCCTAAATCGCAACTCATTCCATCTCCATCTATCACTCTCTTCGGCGACATCCGTTCTTATATCCAATGACATCCTTCCCTATCCAGCAACATGTTTTAGTTTCGCAGCTCGCTTGTTTAGTAAATTAATTTATAATAATGAAATCATCTAATGTTGATCATGTTTGGATAGATTTGTGTTTTGGAGGGTCATGGGAGAATGTTCATGGTGTTTTACAATATATGCCTTTACCCATGAATCTTCAACTAAAATTGTCATTAAAAAAGTTAACTTATGAAACTCTAATGTTACGTGTTGCAAATAAATTGAATTTAGAGCCCCTAAGTGGATTTAGGCTATCTTATCAGAGAAATGGTAAAGTTTATTTGTTAACCGACAATGAAGATGTTGAACGATTCATTGCTTACATTAGTGTTTCAAGTGATGATGTTACATTGTATATTGTTGAACCTAGAAGTAGTGAAGTTGGGTTAGTAGCGGGTAGTAATCAACTAAGTTTTTCAACCCCAGTTTATAGTGCTCAAAATTTAATGGTTCCACCACAATTTCATCACCAAGCAAATATTGTTTCACCACATTTCCAATACCAAACACAATCTCAAAACCCACAACCTTTCCCTAATCCAAATCACAATCAACTTTCAGCACCAAATTCCGGTTTTCGTATTGACCAGTTAGACGATGATGAGCCAACAGAAAAAATTGTGAGTACTAGTCAGTATTCAAATTTTATCTTGGTCAATACTCGGATTTTGATGATTTTTCAGAAGAAGAAACAGACCCTGCGTGTAATGATTTTGATATTAGTCAATACCCGGATTTTGATGATGAAACAGCCGTTGTCGAGGAAGATGTTGTTGATGATAATGAGGAGGAAGTAATGACTGTAAATGAACATGTTGAACATCCATTCTGTAATTCATATAACACTGAAGAAGAAAAAGAAGAAGAAGAAATCCCCAAAGAAAAGTCCTCGAAGAAAATGCCACGGGAGTATAACTGGAATATGCCAGAATTACTTCAGATACCGGAAGAAGAGTTGGTAAAGATAGCAGTTGATTGTTACACAAAAATTATTCGTATCAAGAAAGATGATTGTTTTGATACAAAGGAAGACTTGAAGATAGCTTTGTATACGAAATGTGTGGAAGATGACTATCAACTAAAAGTTAACAAATCAAGCAAAGATCGTTTCGAAACAAGGTGTATGATTGACAAACACTGTACGTGGCGTATAATTGCAAAGAGGATAAAAGATTGTGAAATATTTCAAGTTAGGACTTTTATTGATAAACATACATGTTCAAGAACGCAAGTTTTTCCTCACCATAGACAGGCAAACAAAAAGGTGTTGGGTGGTTTTCTGGCTGAGTTAAGGTTTTTGAATGGCATGGTATATCGGGGACATGAAATTATGACTGACATGAATGCTCGGTTCAAGATTAGTATCTCATATTCTCAAGCTTGGAGAGCCAAATGTTATGCCTTGGAATTATTGAGGGGGTCGCCAGAAGCATCGTTTGCCCAACTGCCGGCTTATTGTCACAATTTAAAGCTGAAAAATCCTGGGTCGGTAACTCATATCAAAACAGATAGAGATGGACGCTTTGAGTTGCTATTTATCGCCATTGGTGCTGCGGTTAGTAAATCAATATAATTTTGTTGACTCATTTTTGTTAGTTACATGCATTTCATATTTAAATGATTATATTTCTTGTGTATATGATTTTGTAGATTCGTTCGTTTATTAATTGCATGCGCCCAGTTATTATAGTTGACAGAGCACATTTAAAAGGTCGATACCTTGGAGTAAACTTATTAGCAGTAGCCATGGATGCTAACAATGGGATACTGCCAATAGCTTACGGGGTTGGAAAATCTGAAACCTCTGATTCATGGACATGGTTTATGGGGCATCTTAGGGATTGCATAGGTCCTATTAGCAATCTGACAATCATATCCGATAGGGTAAACTCAATTGACAACGCTGTTAGAAGGTGTTTCCCATATGCTTTTCATGGACTTTATGGTGTTCATTTGTATAGAAATCTAAAATCAAGGTCTGCTGGTATAAAAAATCACAAATGGACATACTGGAAGGTTGTAAAAGCTTATCGGGAAGTGGATTTTAATAAGCATAAAAACTGTTTAAGACGTGTTTTGCCTCAGTGTGCTCAAACACTAGAAGATGTCGGGTTTGAAAGATGGTCAAGAGTACATCAACTTGGAGTAAGATATGGTTTCATGACGTCTAATAGTGCAGAATCAATCAACGCTCTAAGTCGTCATTCCCAGAAATTACCCATTACTATGTTAATGGAGTTTTTTCGAGCCTCTATTCAACAGTGGTACTACAATAAAAGAAACCATGCAGGTATTATTTCTTTAAATTCGTAACTTATCATATATTTTACTAAGTATTATTTATTTAAATTTACAGGAACATTGGAACATCGTGTTACACCATGGACTGAAAAAAGATAACGAAACGTGTTGTGAAGTCAACGTCATTGAGAGTTGAACCATGTTCAAACACTTTGTTTGAAGTACTGGACAATAACTTAAATGGGCTTGTCGATCTAAATGCAAAGACGTGTAGTTGTATGAAATGGCAAACATCTGGTTATCCGTGTGGCCATGTTATAAAAGTTTCTCTTCATCTAAACCAAGATGATTCAAGCGCATACGCTATGGATTGCTACACTACATAAGTATATCGACAGACTTATGGCGAGATTGTCTACCCTATTCCACATCCTTCTGAGTGGGATATACCAGATGACTTACAAACAGTTTTGCCACCAGCCATGGACAGAAGGCTACCTGGTCGACCAAAAAGTCAAGATCGTATACCGTCTAAGGGTGAAGAGAAGAAGAGATCGACATGTAGTCGGTGCAAGGAAAGTGGTCATACAAGGTTGACATGTGAATCACCAGTGCCATCACAATCATCTTTTCCTCTACCAAAATATGGATCCTCATCAAAATCCCAATCACATCCGGCTTCACCTTTTGGGACTGTTAACTTAGGTGATTTTTAAATGCAAACGTTGTATTATGTGTATATTATGTGTAAACTTTTAATATTTTCAGTTAGGCATGTATTAGTAACTTGAGTTTGAACATTGCTATGATATGTTCAGTTGTTATCACTTATTAGTCATTCATTTGACTATCGCAACGCGAAAATGACTATCGCAACGAGAGAATCGCAATGCGAAATGAAAATCTCAACGAGTGAATCGCAATGCGAAAATGAAAATCGCAACGCGAAATTAGTTTAGCGTTGCGATTTTCATTTTCGCATTGCGATTCTCTCGTTGCGATAGTCATTTCCGCGTTGCGATAGTCTGTTTTGCATTCAACATAATGCAGATTGAAATCAACAAATCAACTATTACATTTCAATCAATTAAACAAGCACAAATAATAATTATGTACACATCAATTAAACAAATCAACATTTACAAATCATCTTTTACAAATCAATTAAACAATCAAAAAATAATAATGAATTATTTCCTCATCAATTATTGAATCAACTTTTGCACACATACATCCATTTCACGCAGCTCACTTCAGGATTAACCTATAGAAACCAAACATTGAATCAACAACACTTTCTACACATCTAAAACCTACAAACAGCAAATTATTGAATTCTAGCTACTTAACCAAACATTTTCAAACCAAAAAGAGTATATATGTTTAACAACACTTGCATTTGACTTACAAATTGTTTATGTACACTTTCATAACACGGATGCAGGTAGGCAGCGTCTCGCATATATCGCTCTAGTCATAAAATACCGAAACCACAAGCCTAATGCACCTCTATCTCTATCGGTGAGAGGTAGAAAATGTGTACTTCCTGTCGTCAAATGCTCTAAGCACATGCATACGAGAGGACCACAATCCCCTCTGGCTTCCTTCGTTTGTTGTGGCGCGGTCTCGTCTCTGATAACTGTAACATTGAGCTTCTTTGGCTTCTTGTTTCCAGACTTAGTCCAATAATTAATTACATCCAAGAATTTAGCCAAATGAGAGCTCCATCCCTTAATAATATCTCTCAAATCAGACAATGATATGTAATTTATCATGCTGTCATATACTATTGTCTTTAGGGATAGGAGCTGAAGCTCGACGAGAAGCCAATGAGTACGGTCCAAAACAGGGATAAACACCTGCATCGAAATGTAATAATTCAAATTGCGCACTTATTTATAAACACCTTTAAAATATTTAAACAAATATACTAACCTTATCGACCTCCACCATGCAGGATAAAGTTTAGCTTGTCCATTAGCCAACACATATGATTCCTGTCGTTGATTCTTCAAGTGAACTACGTGAAAAAACGTCGGCATAACTATATATCGCCTTTTTTATATATTTTTCTTCAATTTCCTTACAATTAGAAGACGTGTCACCCATGCATCAATATGTTGTTTTACAAAAAAAGACATATATTAGTGAATTACATAAATTTTAAAAAAATTAATCAAACTGAAATATAAGAAGAAATATAAGACTTACCCCCCCATCGAAATAGCCGTTTTCTTCAACCCCTAATACACCCCACCAAGACCGATCAATCAATAAATGCATATCATCGTTGAGTTTGTATATGTCAGCGTAACACCCTTGGCTCCGCTCATGTAGATAAAAATCAACTGCGGTCTTAGCCCAAAGGGTATTATCCAGAATTGTTTTCGGTAGTTGTTTCCTCTCCACTTCATCTGCCGGAATGGTATTGGCCGGTAACTTATACGAAAGCCAACAGTCATCCATCATGTCCGGCACGTGATGGGGCTTCTCAATAATTCGATATATTACGTGTTGAAAACATTTTGATATTTCGATATAACAAATTAAGTTAAATGAATTTTAAGATTTTCCAAAATGATTTTCTAAGTATATTCGATATAATTATTCGAATATCAAAACATTACTCAAAAGATTTCAAAAATCATTTTTAATCCTTACTTAAGTGTAAAATTAAGTTTTAATCTTAAAACAATTTCAAAATAATCTTTCAAAGTATTTCGAACCATTTCAAAGCCAAAAATTCCAGATTGCTCAGAGGGAACCGATTCCCCCCCCAAGGGGGTACCGATTCCCCCCTGAAGGGTTTGGCTCCGAGATTTCCAGAATGCTCGGAGGGAACCGATTCCCCCATAGGGGGTACCGATTCCACCCTGTTCAATGGTCGAAATATTTGAATTTTACACTTAGGGAACCGATTCCCCATAGGGGGTACCGATTCCCCCCACGCTCCAAACTGTTTTATTAATTGTTTTCACACTAAAACGACTATATGATCTTCACTAATCATCCCCAACGTTTATAAGAGATTCAAGGTGTATTTAAACAAGTTCTGAAGCCCTTGATCAATAAGAAATTATAGAGAAACAAGAGAGAAAGCATCAAACACCAAGTTTGTGCAAATCAAGCCTTTCAATATTCATTTTCCTTTCAAGAACACCATTTGTGCTCATTTGTAATTATCTTTGAGTGTTCTTTTCTTGTTCTAGAATTGTGCAAACATCTTACCTTGTGAGGTTTTCTTGTAAGTTTGCAAATTTGTAATCTTCTCTTTGGGAAAAAGAGTGTTCTCAAGAGTTGGGGTATACTCTTGAGGGATTTTGTAAGGTTATCTCTTTGGCCTCAAAAGAAAGAACAAATTAGTGAATTTGTTGGAAAATCCTTAGTGTGGATAGCTAAGGTAGTGGACGTAGACTTTGTTTGAGAAAGTCGAACCACTGTAAATCGCTGTGCAATTACTTTCAAATTTTTCTGCAAAAGCTTCCACGAAATTTTTAATTGCCAATTCACCCCCCCTCTTGGCCGATTCCGTCGATCGATTAACTCAACAATTGGTATCAGAGCCTAACTCATTTGAAGGTTTAATCGCCTCTTGAGTCGATTCGGGAAGAGTTATATCGATTATTAAAGTCATCAATGGCCTCCGCTTCAAACTTCGACTCCGGTCTCGATTCGATGCCCGTCAACAAGCCTCCTTTCTTCAATGGAGCTAACTATGCCTATTGGAAGAATAGAATGATTTACTTGATTCAAGCAAGTGACATGGGAGCATGGAATGCTGTAGAAGATGGATACATCAAACCTCTCACTCATCCAAGGTTGTGGAGTGAAGGAGAGACAAGAATGTTCCAGCTCAACTCCAAAGCTATCCATATTATTTTTTGTGCTCTTGGACCAGATGAATACAGATGAGTTTCATCGTGTACAGCCGCCAAAGAAATATGGGACAAGCTTCAAGTCACACATGAAGGTACAGATGAGGTAAAGAAATCAAAAATTAGTATTCTAATGCATAGCTATGAAAATTTCAGGATGAAACCAAATGAAGACATCAAAGCTATGACGGATAGATTTTCAACGATTGTCAATGGTCTCAAATCATATGGAGAGATCATCTCAAATGAAAAGCTTGTGAGGAAGTTAGTCTACTCCCTCCCAAAATCATGGCAATCAAAGAAGACGGCAATCATCGAGTCTAAGGACCTATCGTCCTTAACTCTTGAAGAATTTATCAGTTCACTCCTCACTCATGAGATGATGCTTGAAGATAAGGTGGACCTTGATAAAGTTGAAGAGACACCAAAGGAAAAGGAGAAGAAGAAAAATATTGGAGTTGCTCTCAAATCCACAAAAGATGAGAGTGATTCTAATAATGATGATGATGACGAGGAAATGGCATTGTTTGCCAAACGGTTCAGAAAAATGATGAGACCTTACCAAGGAAGAAAATTCAAACGAAACGAAGGCCTCAAAATGAACCAAAAGAGAAGGACCCAATCATTTGCTATGAATGTAAAAAGCCGGGGCATGTCAAATATGATTGCCCACAATTGAAGAAAAAGGGTCAATCAAAGAATAAGCACAAGGCTCATGTGGCTACATGGAGCGATGAAGAAAGTTCCGATGAATAGGAACAAGAAGTAGCAAACTTGTGCTTGATGGCATTCGGGGAAGATTCTAAGGTAACCTCTAACTCATCCGATTTTGATGATTTATCTTATGATGAGTTATTTGAGGAGTACAATGGGTTGGCTTCGTATTATGAGAAATTGTTTTTAAAATATAAAAATGATGTTTCAAATTGAAAAATGAAAACAAAACTCATATCCAAAACCAACAACGATCTTGAAAGTAAAATCAAAGATTTGCAAATCAAACTAGAAGAGTTTGAAAAGAAAAATTTAGATTTGCAAAATTTACTTTCAAAGATCAATGATGATCATCAAAAGAAAATTGATGATCTTAAAACTTCTTTTGATAAAGTTGGAACAAAACATTTTGAAAAAGGTGGAAATTCAAAATCCAACTTTGTTAGAAAAAGTTATAGAAACTACAATCATAGAGGTCCCCAAAGAACCTCTAATAGAAAAATATTAGAAGTATGTGGGTTCCTAAAGAACTCATTACTACTAAAGATAAAAATATCCTACACAAATGGATACCTAAGGGGACTAGGATTTGGAAACTAATGAATATGGACCCAAAAGAATTTGGGTACCAAAAATCAAAAATTAATCTATGTTTGTAGGGAAAGGAGCATTGCTACAAGGCACGGGAAACAAATTCAAATTCATGGTACCTTGATAGTGGATGCTCAAGACATATGACCGGAGACAAAAGCCGGTTCATTGAGCTTAACGCCAAAAATGGAGGAGAAGTGACTTTTGGAGACAATTCAAAAGGTCACATTGAAGGTATTGGTACAATAGGTAATACCTCTTCCATACAAATTAAGAATGTTTTATATGTGAATGGATTAAAGCAAATCTATTGAGTATAGTCAATTATGCGATAAAGGATTCAATGTCTTATTTGAAATTAATGGTTGTAAATTCATTGACATTGTATCTAATCGGGTTATGCTTGTTGGTCATAGAATAGGAAACATTTACATGGTGCATTTAGATTCTATTGATATGACTAATTTATGCCTAGTTGCTAAGGATGAGCATGATAGTTGGTTATGGCATAGGAGACTAGGTCATGCTAGTATGAGTGTTTTGCAACGGTTAATTCAAGGAGACTTAGTAAGAGGGTTACCTAAGCTTAAATTTGATAATGATAAAATCTGTGATGCATGTGCTAAAGGAAAACAAAAGCGAGTTTCTTTTAAATCTATTAATGATGTATCAACTAGTAGATTATTACAATTGATCCATTTAGATCTTTTTGGGCCAACTAGAACTACTAGCTTGGGAGGAAAATAATATGCATTTGTCTTGGTAGATGACTATTCTAGATACACTTGGGTTCTATTCTTAAGTACTAAAGATGAAGCATTAGAAAATTTCATCACATTTTCAAAAATAATCCAAAATGAAAAAGGTTACTCTATCACTAGTGTTAGAAGTGATCATGGAACTGAATTTGAAAATCTTGGATTTATTGAGTTTTGTAATTCTAATGGTATTAGCCATAATTTTTCAGCACCTAGAACTCCTCAACAAAATGGAGTTGTTGAGAGGAAAAATCGAACTTTAGAAGAAATGGCTAGAACCATGCTTTGTGAAAATAATTTGCCAAAATTTTTGGGCGAAAGCCACAAATACCGCTTGTTATGTTGTAAATCGAGTAATGATTAGGCCAATTTTAAAGAAAACTTCATATGAAATTCTCAAAATAAAAAGCCTAACATTAGCTATTTTCATCCTTTTGGATGTAAATGTTTTGTTTTAAACAACGGTAAAGAAAACCTTGGCAAATTTGATGCTAAAGTGATGAAGGAATTTTTCTGGGTTATTCCTTAAATTCTAAAGCTTATCGTGTATTTAATAAAAGAACTTTAGTTGTAGAAGAGTCTATACATGTTGTTTTCGATGATAATCCCCTTCCGAGGAATGATTCTTCTGTTAATGATGATGTAGGTATTGTACAAGCAAATGACGTTAGACATGACGTTGGAGAATCATCATCAAAGGAAGAAACAAAAGATGAGGAAACTCATGATCCCCTCGAGAATCCAACCAGTGAAGAAAGGGAAGTATCTTTTCCAAGAGAGTACAACTATGTCAAGGATGGTGAAATTATAGGTGATCCATCAAAAGGGGTAACTACTCGATCTTCTCTTAGAAATATCTGTAATTATGTTGCATTTATTTCATGCATAGAGCCTAAGAACATCAAAGAAGCATTAAAAGATGAACATTGGATTATGGCTATGCAAGAAGAATTAATCAATTGAGAGAAGTAAAGTATGGACATTAGTTGAAAGGCCTAGTAATAATCTACTGTAGGTACTAGATGGGTTTTTAGAAATAAACTTGATGAAAGTGGTAATATAGTGAGGAACAGGCTAGACTTGTTGCTCAAGGCTATACTCAAGAAGAAGGCATAGACTATGATGAAACATACGCTCCGTAGCTAGGATGGAAGCAATTAGAATGTTATTAGTATTTGCATGTTTCAATGAATTTAAATTATATCAAATGGATGTTAAAAGTGCATTTTTAAATGGTTTTATAAAGAAGAAGTGTACGTGGAACAACCTCCAGGTTTTGAAGATTCAAATTTTCCGGATCATGTTTTAAAATTGACAAAAGCTCTTTATGGTTTAAAACAAGCTCCTAGAGCTTGGTATGAAAGATTGTCAAATTTTTTAATTGAAAAAGGTTTTTAAAAGGAAAGGTTGATACTACATTGTTTTTAAAGAGAAAAGGTAAAGATTATTAGTAGTTCAAATTATGTTGATGATATAATATTTGGTTCTACTAATGATGTTCTTTGCCAAGAATTTTCTAAGCTAATGCAAAGTGAGTTTGAGATGAGCATGATGGGGGAGCTCTCATTTTTCTTGGGACTCCAAATCAAGCAAAGAAAAGATGGCATCTTCATTAATCAAGCTAAGTACGTCAAAGATATGCTCAAGAAGTTTGGACTGGAAAATGGGAAACCTCATAACACTCCAATGAGCTCTTCAACAAAGCTTGACTTAGATGAAGGAGGTAATGTGTGGATGTTAAATTATATAGATCCATGATTGGCTCATTGCTTATCTAACTGCAAGTAGACCGGATATTATGTTTAGTGTTTGCTTGTGTGCTAGGTTTCAATCATGTCCTAAAGAATCATTTACTAGCTGTTAAGAGAATCTTTAGATACCTTAAGGACACTCCTAGTTTAGGACTTTGGTATCCTAGAGACTCTAGCTTTAGCTTGCATGCCTTTTCTGATGCGGATTATGGAGGATGAAATTAGATAGGAAAAGCACCTCCGGTACTTGCCAATTCCTTGGAAATATGCTGATTTCTTGGTTTTCAAAGAAACAAAATTGTGTTGCATTATCTACACTGAAGCGAATACATTTCAGCCGGTAGTTGTTGTGCACAAGTTTTATGGATGAAACAACAACTTTTTGATTATGGAATTGAAGTAGGTACCATTCCTATCAAGTGTGACAATACTAGTGCTATTTGTCTCACTAAAAATCCCATCCAACACTCTAGAACTAAGCACATTGAAATAAGACATCACTTCATTAGAGACCATGTCACTAAGGAAGATATAGTTTTAGAATATGTTGATACTTTGCATCAATTAGCGGATATCTTTACAAAACCCTTAGACAGGAAAGGTTTTGGACACTTAGAAGAGAATTAGGTTTAACTAACCTATCTTCACTTAGTATTTAAAATAATTTAGCACTTTTAATAAATACTGAAAAATGCTTATAATAATAATTTTTGATTGCATTCTTGCTATTAGTTAGGGGGAGTTTATGATTCTTGGTGAAAATTAATTTTATGTTCAAATAATGTTTAAAGATTAATTTAATTGTTTGAACATAATTATTTTTCAATATATGAGTTGCCTATACCACTAGATTAATTTAGCATTTTATGTGCTTAAAAGTCGGATTTTAGCATTTTGGTGCAGAGGGAATCGATCCCCCCATGAGGGAACCGATTCCCCCTTTGAAGGGGAACCGATTCCCCCCACAGGGGAATCGATACCCCCCTGGGGGTCTGTTAAATCAGACAGAACACCCCCAAAACCCTCCTTTTCTTCTTCTTCCGCCATTCTTCACCTCTAAATCTCTCAAATCTCCATTTTTGCCTCAAATCAATGATATTAATCAGAATTTGCTTCAATATCATCTTCTAAACCTGTTGGAATCATTAAAATCGTGCAACAACATCAAATCCCCTCAATCTTCATCTTTCAAGGTAAATTTTTCTAAACTCTCTATTACATTGATTTTGAACATAGGATTAGTTTTAATTAGTTCTAGGTTAAAATAGTGATCAGGCATTGATTGTTTAGTGATTAAAAACTAGATGTTACAACTAATTTCATCAAAACCACAAGAATTTTCCAATTTTTTTTTAAATTTTCGAAAAAAAAAATTGTTAATTTTCAAATTATTGTGTTTTGATTAAATTATGTTGTTGTTATGAAAACTATACATATATTGTTTCTCAAAACCATATTTTTCAAAAGTTTTTCAAAAACTTTGCCATTAGGATTGATTTAGAGAACCTTGAAATATTGAGGACTCAATTGGTTTTGGGATTAATTGAATTGCATACATTTGTTTTTAAATTGCAGGTTCAATCTATTCCGATTTCCTTCACCATGTCTAATCCTAAACGTGCTAGGTCTTCATCTAGTCGTTCACACCGACAACCAAATCCACCTCCAAATCCTCCACCTATTCCAATTTCTAATCCTAATCCTATTGATCCTAATTTGACTATCCAAAATTCGTGTTTCAATCATCCTGGTCCTAGAAATCATCGTTTTTGGTATTATCAATATTTCGACTCTTACAAAATCCGGGAAGAACGTATTCCTTCTCGTCAAGCTATGTT
The DNA here is from genome assembly GCF_006381635.1 of Hibiscus syriacus. Classification (NCBI taxonomy): domain Eukaryota; kingdom Viridiplantae; phylum Streptophyta; class Magnoliopsida; order Malvales; family Malvaceae; genus Hibiscus; species Hibiscus syriacus. Next base: position 339,965 of record NW_024063033.1, read on the forward strand.
AGCTATCAATTTAAATATCTTCCTCTTTTACAAGAGTCGAAATTTGATAAACTCTTGACCTTGAACCCATCGTTTACCATCAACTTGTTCGTATTTTCTATTCTAATGCCGTTTGTGTTAAAGACCAAACTGAAACTGAAACCATAGGAATTCGTTCCTACCTTCTAGGACAATTCTTATATATTGACTCGGCTTACATAGCCAATACATTCGGATTAGATAATGAGGGATTTCAAATGAAAAAAGGTTTTAGGATCTCGTTATAAAAGAAGGGATAGTGCAAGTGTCCTAGACCTTCATGAACGTTTTTCTCTCTAATGATTTCTTGGTGGTTTCGACCATCTGAAGTCGTTATTCTACTCTTAGAGCCTTAGATCTTGGTGGTTACATTGTTTCGAAAACAATATTAAAATCAAACCTACCTCAGATTTTTTTGCTGAAATTGTTGAAACCGTAAATCTTGTTCCTAATAAAAAATTTGTCATCTCTTGTTTACGGTTGTATTTTGAGTAATCTGTTTTCCAAAGCTAGGCTTAGAGTCAGTCTAGATGTCGTTTTTCCTCTTAAGAAACAAATTAACCTTCTTCCTTAACGAGAGCGGGAGGATTAAGGATAAGGAAACCGGGGAATGGGTTCGATCTTCTGCAACTACTCCGGGAGCTAGTTCTTCACGAGCTCCACCCGAAGCTGACGAAGATCTCGAGCTTGAGCAACTAATGCGAGACATCGATGAAGCTGAAGCTGAACCTGAGCAGGTCGAGGAGCAGCCCGAAGCAAGCACAACAATCGACTCAAATGTCTCCATATTTCAATCTTTTATGGAGACATTTGATTACCGATATGCGACCATGGATTCGCGCTTTATTTCTATAGAGTCCATTTATCCACAATGGGAGCTCAACAATTAGAAATTCTTCGGGAAATGCGTGCAAATAATGAAGCAACCAACGCACGTATTAATGACCTCACTAACGAAATGGCCGCTATGCGAGCTCGTTTTCCTCCTCCCGATCCTCTACGGATGTTTGATTCTATGTTTTAATTTGTTTTCCAAACTTATTGTTTTAACATTTTGAATATTTGGAATGTTTGATTTTGTGGATTGTTGATTTTGGATTTATGGATGGTGTGAATTATATGTTTGGTGATTTATTCGTTGTTGCATCATTTACATCATTATTAGCAATATGACCAATTTTGCCATATCACATTATTTATGAATATTGATTACGGAACTAATGGCTAACGTTTCTCTTAATTGTGACCTTAGCAGCTTATGCATACATATACCAAATCAATTGGCTTAATATTTTCACGTTTATTTGAATCTTTTGATTAACAAAAAGGGGGAGAAGTGTGTTTTAATGTGTTTTTAAAATGATAAATGGGAGAAGTGTTAAAGTAAGGGGGAGTAATTTCAAAACTTGATTTCAAAATCTTAAAAATTACTAAAAGTTTGTTATTTCAAAAAGGGGAGATTGTTGAAAACTTTTTGATATTTCGATATAACAAATTAAGTTAAATGAATTTTAAGATTTTCCAAAATGATTTTCTAAGTATATTCGATATAATTATTCGAATATCAAACATTACTCAAAATATTTCAAAAATCATTTTTAATCCTTACTTAAGTGTAAAATTAAGTTTTAATCTTAAAACAATTTCAAAATAATCTTTCAAAGTATTTCGAACCATTTCAAAGCCAAAAATTCCAGATTGCTCAGAGGGAACGATTCCCCCCCCCAAGGGGGTACCGATTCCCCCTGAAGGGTTGGCTCCGAGATTTCCAGAATGCTCGGAGGGAACCGATTCCCCATAGGGGGTACCGATTCCCCCCCTGTTCAACGGTAAAAATATTGAATTTTACACTTAGGGAACCGATTCCCATAGGGGGTACCGATTCCCCCACGCTCCAAACTGTTTTATTAATTGTTTTCACACTAAAACGGCTATATGATCTTCACTAATCATCCCCAACGTTCAGAAGAGATTAAGGTGTATTTAAACAAGTTCTGAAGCCCTTGATCAATAAGAAATTATAGAGGAAACAAGAGAGAAAGCATCAAACAACAAGTTTGTGCAAATCAAGCCAATTTTCCTTTCAATATTCATTTTGCTTTCAAGAACACCATTTGTGCTCATTTGTAATTATCTTTGAGGTTCTTCTTGTTCTAGAATTGTGCAAACATCTTACCTTGTGAGGTTTTCTTGTAAGTTTGCAAATTGTAATCTTCTCTTTGGGAAAAAGAGTGTTCTCAAGAGTTGGGGTATACTCTTGAGGGATTTTGTAAGGTTATCTCTTTGGCCTCAAAAGAAAGAACAAATTAGTGAATTTGTTGGAAAATCCTTAGTGTGGATAGCTAAGGTAGTGGACGTAGACTTTGTTTGAGAAAGTCGAACCACTGTAAATCGTTGTGCAATTACTTTCAATTTTTCTGCAAAAGCTTCCACGAAATTTTTAATTGCCAATTCACCCCCCTCTTGGCCGATTCCGTCGATCGATTAACTCAACATTACGCCATGTGAATCGGGCTCTAGAATGTTGGGAGTGACCTCTTCAACGATGACAATGGCCTCTTGAACAGTGGGAGGGGACTCTTGAGGGATGATAGGGGCCTCTTGAATGATAGGGGAGGCCTCTTGAACGATGACAGGTGAGTCGGGCTTTTTCTTACGGATTCTTTGCACTATTGGGGTGAACGGAGACGTAATGGCATGTGCACGCCGTCTGATGCATGAACTCCGTCTTGCAAGAAAAACCTGACGTAGAGCATCTACCTTAGCGAGCCGCTAAAAATAAATTAATATATAAATCAGTAAATAAACAGACATGATAATAAATAGTGAAAACAAAGACAAATATATTTCAAACTTGCACGGTATTCACCCAAGTCATTATTATATCATTGTTCACAAAATGCATCAGATAACATTCCAGAAGTAAGCACTTATATAAACATTTAAAAGGACAACATATAGGTTTAGTGCAGGTTTAATGACAACATAAAAAGTAGTAGTTTATTCTTGAAACTTAAATTTTCAACACTGTGAAGTTAGTGTTTGTCTTTTGGTTGAAGTAATGCAATTCATTCAAGTTTCAATTTGCAGAAGAAGAGATCTGAAACTTAAAATCGCAACGCGAAAATGACTATCGCAACGAGAATCGCAATGCGAAATGAAACGCAAACAACAAAATCGCAACGTCAAAATGACTATCGCAATGCGAAAATGACTATCGCAATGCGAATTTGGACTATCGCAACGAGAGAATCGCAATGCGATTTTCATTTCGCATTGCGATTCTTTCGTTGCGATAGTCAAATTCGCATTGCGATAGTCATTTTCGCATTGCGATAGTCATTTTAGCAATGCGATAGTCATTTTCGCATTGCGATTTTGTTGTTGCGATTTTCATTTCGCATTGCGATTCTCTCGTTGCGATAGTCATTTTCGCGTTGCGATAGTCATTTTTGCATTGCGATAGTAACTATCTTCTGCAAATTGAAACTTGATTGGATTGCATTACTTCAACCAAAAGACAACCAAAAAACAAATACTAACTTCACAGGGTTAAAGAATAAACAGTTAAACAGTATTGGTAGCAACTGAATGAATTTACTACGTAATCTAAGTGAAATTACGAGTAAATTTATCATCAAGTTAAATATGAAAAATATTAAACTTACCTCGTTGCGTAGAATATGAACCTCGTTCTACAACGATGCTACAATCTCACGTAGAGCTACTACCTCACCACGTAAAGTAGACACCTCAACACGCCATGCACCATTGTCATCGCGTAAAGTACCGACCTCCTATCATGAGGTGATAGTGGAGGTGGAGAACAGGGAGATAAACGTCGTGGCATCTTTGCCGGTCGCCTATCATGAGGTGATGGTGGAGAAGAGGCTCGATGATGTGACAGAATAGGTGATGACTCTCGTTGTGGAGGTGTATATTCGGGTCAATCAGGTGATGGCTCTGGGTGAGGTGATGGATCTCGAAGTGGTGGATGCTCATCATCCGTGCCATCAAAAAAAAGCTTACTAGCTTGCCACCAATCAGTGGCAAGCTCAGATTCCGTGGGTGTCAGCCTCTGTAATGGAGTGTTGGCCTCTAACAATATAAAAGCTCAAACAAAGTTAAACGTGTACTAGTAATAACTTGTTTATAAACATATGGTAGTATTTGTGTTAACTTACATTATTTATTGTAGTATACGGTAGTAAATCTTCCCATTGCTGCAAGGACCGTTTCCTCTTTCCGGGAATTATCCTAAGGAATATCATTAGAAGTTTTTAATGCATATGTCTGCATGGTGGGAAAGGCCTCAAATATCCAAATCTACAAACAATATAATAACAAACATTAGTAATTGTTAAAGAATTAATTATAATTTTGGAAACATTATATAAAAATTATTACCTTAAAGGCCCAAATAAGCCTGACAAAGTGTATTTGGAACCATCGCCACGCAAACTTTTTCGATCATTAAGGCAACGACAACTTATTCCATGTAGCTCTCCATAGATACGAACCCTATGGAAACAGGTTCCATGCATTTAGGTCCTCTACCAATTTAATTAGATCATTAGGAATAGGTTGTCGGGCCTCTCTGCCTAAAAAGCCGGCTTGCAAAAGTATTAGAAGGCATACTCGGACAACATCGACGTCATCTATCCGAGTAAAACCATCTTTTTTATTCAATAATCTCGTCAAGTCTTCCACGTGTAAATTCGACTTCTCCGTTGACAGCTCAGGAAAAACCCGGGAAAACCATGATAGGCGGGTAATATGTCTAGTGTACCGATCTACATCATCGTGTCCGAAGCGTAGACTGGTGATTAAGCCAAAACTCCTCCCGCCAAAACACGTATACACGATGGAAAATCAAACCATATCTCTTCATCACGACGTGTATAGTCTCTGGTAGATCGCTAGTCATGGTTTGAAGAAACAGATGGGCAACATAGCATCTCCACCCGGATGTTGCACTTTCAGCCATGGCCCGAGCAAGTATCCTCAAATATTTTTCTTTGTGCAGGTGAAAGCTTCGACGCAATTGTTTTGGCCAGGCTTACTTTATTTCTTAAGGTCAATTGAGCCGAATAAAAGTTCTGCAAAAACAATAAACATACCAATTTAGATATACCAAAAACTACACTGTGAAGATATGAACAATAAACATAAAGAGTAGTAGTTTATTCTTCAAACTTAAATTTGCAACACTGTGAATTTAGTATTTGTTTTTTGTTTGAAGTAATGCAATTCATTTAAGTTTCAATTTGCAGAAGAAGAATAGTTTCTGAAACTTTAAATCGTAACACGAAAATGAAAATCGCAACACGAAAATGACTATCACAACGCGAATTTGACTATCGCAACGCGAAATGAAAATAGGAACGACAGAATCGCATTGCGATAGTCATTCTCGGTTTCAAATACTAAAATTGAAAGAAACTTAAATGGATTACATTACTTCAACCAAAAGACAAAACAAAGACAAATACTAACTTCACAGGGTTAAAGACTAAACAGTTTAGCAGTATTGGCAGCAATCTAAGTGAAATGGTTAATCTATTATTGAAAACACCAGTAAACTTATCATCAATTTCAATATGAAAAACCTAATAATAATGCAAAAGTTTCAAAATAAAAATAATTAAAAAAACTAACCCTCGGTGGTTGATTTGGTTGATTTTCCATTTCTGACGTGAATGATTTCACCGGAGATGGAGACTGATATCGTCGGTGATGGGGACTGATTTCATCGGAGATGGGGACAGATATCGCCTTAGAGAGTGAGAGATGGAGATGAGACTGAGTTGTGATTTAGGGTTTTAGGTTATGAGTTGCGATTACGGGATATACTGTGGACGGTTCAGTGTTTCGATATATTAATATATTCGTGTTTGGAATTTGAAAAAAAATACGTGTTGGATACGAATGGCGCTATGTAAATCGCATTGCGATAGTCAGATTCGCATTGCGATTTACGTATTCGCATTGCGATTTACGTATTCGCATTGCGATTTACGTATTCGCATTGCGATTTACGTAATCGCATTGCGATTTTCCAAATTCTCGTTGCGATTTATGTATTCGCATTGCAAATTAGGAAAATCGCAACGCGAATTTGGGAAATCGCAATGCGATAGTCAGAATCGCGTTGCGAATCTGGAAACTGATTTGCGATACCGGAGATCGCGTTGCGAATTATCGATCGCATTGCGATTTAGTTGGTCATTTTGGTAAATCCAAAAAAAGTTGGCTAAAATCGTATATTATAAGGCATTTTTTGTCACTGAGGTTATTTTCTCTTTAATAAATTCGGTTTAGCGCTATCGAAAATATCGAGTAATAATAATGTAATAGGTGGAAATCATGAATAAATATTAAAAAATTTGGCAACCGGCAAACTTAGCTTGTCGGTTTGTGTCGATACTTTATAAAAATATATTGATCCATAACAATATAACCGGTTTATAAATGACAAAACAGGTAAAACGCTACTGGATATATTGAAAGTGTCGATACTTTATAAAAATGTATATATCCATAACAATATAACAGGTAAAAAAATGACAAAACCGGTCTATAAATGACAAAATAGGTAAAGCGCTACCGTATATATTGAAAGTGTTGATACTTTATAAAAATGTATCGATCCATAACAAATAACAGGTAAAAAAATGACAAAACCGGTCTATAAATGACAAACAGGTAAAGCGCTACCAAATATATTGAAAGTGTCGATACTTTATAAAAATGTATCGATCCATAACAATATAAAAGGTAAAAATATGATAAAACCGGTCTCGAAATGACAAAACCGGTCTATAAATGACAAAACAGGTAAAGTGCTACCAGATATATTGAAAGTGTCGATACTTTATAAAAATGTATTGATCTATAACAATATAACAAGTAAAAATATGATAAAACCGGTCTCGAAATGACAAAACCGGTAAAACGCTACCGGATATGTTGAAAGTGTCGATACTTTATTATAAGTATCGACACTTTTGGAATTTAAAAGAGAAAAAATTATAGCGCTAATAAAGTGTCGATACTTTATAAAAATGTATCGATCCATAACAATATAACATGTAAAAATATGATAATATCGGTCTCGAAATGACAAAACCGGTAAAGAGCTACTGGATATGTTAATAGTGTCGATACTTTATTATAAGTATCGACACTTTTGGAATTTAAAAGAGAAGAAGTTATAGCGCTAATAAAGTGTCGATACTTTATAAAAATATATCGATCCATAACAATATAACATGTAAAAATATGATAAAATCGATCTCGAAATGACAAAACCGGTAAAGAGCTACCAGATATGTTGATAGTGTCGATACTTTATTATAAGTATCGACACTTTTGGAATTTAAAAGAGAAGAAGTTATAGCGCTAATAAATTGTCGATACTTTATAAAAATGTATCGATCCATAACAATATAACAGGTAAAAATATGATAAAACCGGTCTCGAAATGACAAAACCGGTAAAGAGCTACCAGATATGTTGATAGTATCGATACTTTATTATAAGTATCGACACTTTTTGAATTTAAAAGAGAAGAAGTTATAACGCTAATAAATTGTCGATACTTTATAAAAATATATCGATCCATAACAATATAACAGGTAAAAATATGATAAAATCGGTCTCGAAATGATAAAACCGGTAAAGAGCTACCAGATATGTTGATAGTGTCGATACTTTATTATAAGTATTGACACTTTTGGAATTTAAAAGAGAAGAAGTTATAGCGCTAATAAAGTGTCGATACTTTATAAAAATGTATTGATCCATAACAATATAACATGTAAAAATATGATAAAACCGGTAAAGAGCTACCGGGTATGTTGATAGTACCGATACTTTATTACAAGTATCGACACTTTTGGAATTTAAAAGAATAGAAGTTATAGCGCCAATAAAGTGTCGATACTTTATAAAAATATATCGATCCATAACAATATAACATGTAAAAATATGACAAAATCGATCTCGAAATGACAAAACTGGTAGTAAAAAGTGTACTTGTGTGGTCATTTTTATTTCAGAATTTTCATTTTTAATACGAAAAGTTGGATATTTTAAGCAAAACTCAGTAAGAAAAGAACAAAAACTTTACAGTAACAAAAGAATAACATTGGATATTTTAATACAATGTAACCGGTAAAAATATACTGATTAATTAACAAATAGGTTTACATTATGTATCGACACCCTTTAAATATGTGTCGATATTTTTTCCCAAAATGAAAGCACAACGAGGTGCACGCATAAAGTGTCGATACATTTAAAATTGTATTAATCCCAAAAACATCAAAACCGATAATTATAATGTAATAGGTAAATTTATAATGTTACAGGTTTAAATATACATGTTTAGTTAGAAAATATGTCAATATAAGCGCTACCTATTATATTATATAAACGCTACCTAATATATTATTGTATTTGATAATATTTTCGATTAAATGATATAACATAACCGATCTAAATTTTAATTGATTATTTATTTAACAAATCACGCTATTTTTTAATTATTTTTTAAGCACCGTACAACAGAATCACCCAAATAAAATAGAGCATTTAATGACTCCATTTATGCCGCACAAAAAAATAATAATAAAATAAAATAAGGTTAAAAATTGCCCCAAATTCACGGTAGTAACACCATGCCTAAAAGCACGGATAAAACAAAAAGTCTCCTCTTAAACCCATTAATTAGAGTTCCAGATGAATCAAATGGCACCACCGCCGCTTCATGTGCCCATTCCTGGGTGGCCCTCCTCGCTCTCCGACGACTAAAGGCACAAAGAAGGAAGCCCTAAGATATACTAGGTCAACTCGAAAACTCTTAAATCTACTTGGATAAGGGAGGCTACCTTCAAATGGAGACTTCTTTTTTTTGGTTCCCTCCCTCCTCTCTTCTCTGCTACTCTCCCTTTAAAACTATATATGTTTTTTTCCTTTCAAACTAAAATAAAATCCCCCTTTAAAACTATATCTTGTCTCTTTTAAATAAAACTTTTTCTCCTAATCTTCGTTTTTTTAGGTTAATTATTCTATTGATATATGAATTATATCCGATTCTTAATTTAATATATAATATTTAAAAAAATTTAATTTCATACATGATATTTTTTACTGTTAACAGATTCATCTATTTCCGTTACAAAAAATGACGTGAAAACTTACAATCAATAATAAAATGACACGTACAATTTTAAAAAAATTTATTTTTTATTTTTTAAATAAACTATATCATTTATCACTTAATTATTTTTTTATTTTTATTTTAATTATTAAAGTTTAATTTTTTTTAATTTAAATATTAAACTATATTAACCCTTAATCAGAGAAAACGTTCGTCTCTCTCTCTTTCTCCTAAACCCATCTTCTTTCTCACGATCAAAGGCTCATATGCTCATTAACGCTACCGACCACCAATCATGGATGACCTCTCTTTCTTCGATCGTCGACTACTTCTACCGGTGACGACCTTAAACTATCCTAAAACAAACAACTCTTCAAAATCTGATCTAAACTCAGCTTTTCTTTTCAATTGAAACCTAGAGTACCCGATCGCCGCCCTTGAACACCACCACCCTTTTCTCTATCTACCACTGCCCATGGCTAAAGAACCTAACCCTAGTCTTCTCCTTCTCAAACGAAAGCTTAAAGAGCACAAGAATACCCCCTAGACACTCAAGATGGAACCTAAAAATGACATGCAAGCATCTAACCTGGACTGCTCCCTTGACGGTCACCAAAAAATCGGAGGGACCTCACACACGATTCTCAACGCTGCGCAGGTAAACCCTCAAGACCCTTACTCTTTTCACTCTGTTGTGCTTTTGTTTCAATAATCAAAATAAAAATGGATATGTTTTAATTCTAAACCAGATCTAAAAAAAATACCTTTGAAAAACAAATGAAATTTTGTTTTGCCTCTGATTTCAAAGAAAATGGTGAAAATCCTTTTATTATTATCTGTCGAAAAGAAATGTAAGGTGCCTTTTACATGATTTTTTTGGATATTTATATCATCCATGTAAACGAAAGCTTACAGGATTTTAATATGAATTTTTTACATATATCTTTGTTTTGTTACATGCGTGTGATATTGACAAGGAACCGCTTGGAAGCTGTTGGAGGCCTGTTGATTTTGGCTCTATTCATCCTACTCCTATGTTATCACTTCATTACAATAATATCGAAATGATTTTCACTGTTCATATTATTAAAAATGACCAAACCCAGATTGAGCAAACCCATTAAATTAAACATCAACTAAGCACACAAATGCAAAGAAAATGGTCAGAGAAAGAGATGGAAACAGACCAGCAGAAAAGAAAATGGAGAAAAATAAATCAGGGTGAAAGTGATTTGGTTTGGGTTTAAGGGGTTGACGAATTTCTAGAATCCGATCAAGATGAAACCAACGCCGACAACACATTAGGAGATTTGGGTTTATGGGTCTGTAATGGATAGTTTGGGGTTTATGAGTGATCAGTTATGTTTGGAATTGGGATTAGAATTTAATAAAATTAATAAAATAAATTTGAGTTATTAATAAAATATTAATAAATTAATTTGAGTTATTAATAGATGCCATGTCATAATATTATTGATAAAATAAATTTGAATTATTAAAATAAGAGTAATTTTATATTTTAATAATTAAATTAAAAATATTTAAATTTTAGTGATTAAAATAAGAATAAGAAGATAGTTGAGTAATGAATGATGTAATTTACCTAAGAAAATATTTTTAAAGTGTCATTTGTCGTTATCGTAGGGTTCCATGTCACATTCCGTGATGGAAGTGGGTGAATCCGTTAACAGCAAAAAATATTATGTATGAAATCAAAAAATTTTAAACATTATGTATGAAACTGAAAATCAGATATAATTCATGTATGAATGGGGTAATTAACCCTTCCTTTTTTCACCGTCCTCTACGTCGTCGGTAAGCAAACACCGAAGTGGAAACACGACATATGAGCATGCAGAGCGTTGGAAGATGAGCCGTTGAATCATTTGAGGCATTCTAAATTAATCTGAACCGTTGGATATAAGTTAGATCCAACGGTTGGCATGATGCGAAGGTTGTGAGGCTTGATCTGGATCATTTGATGAACTTTGATCCGACGGAACGACGACTAAGGTTATAAAAGCTCTAGGGTTTTCTTTAGTAATTATGGTTTTGGGCATTTAGGTTGCAACTAGGCCTTGGTTAATGGGGTTCAAAAAAAATTTGTAGGTGAGGTTTAAAAATTTTATTTTATTTTAATTATAAAAATAATAAAAATATTAAAAAAGTTGAATAAAAATATGGTGATTACATCAATCAAATATATTAATGTAACATTTCAATAATGTGTCAAGTAATTTTACGTTATAAAAATCTATTATCAAATAACACTTCAAAATCTGATCTAAACTCCTCTTCTTTCCAATTGAAACCTAGAGTACCCGATCGCCGCCCTTTTCTCCATCTACCACTGCCCATGGCTAATAACCTACCCTAGTATTCTCCTTCTCAAATGAAAGCTTAAAGAGCACAAGAATACCCCCTACACACTCAAGATGGAACCTTAAAATGACATGGAAGCATCTAACCTCTCGACTGCACCCTTGACGGTCACCAAAAAACCGGAGGGACCTCACACACAAATCTCAACACTGCGCAGGTAAACCCTCAAGACCCTTACTCTTTTCACTCTGTTGTGCTTTTGTTTCAATAATCAAATAAAAATGGATATCTTTTAATTCTAAACCAGATATAAAAAATACCTTTAAAATATGAGATTTTGTGTTGCCTTTGATTCAAAGAAAATGGTGAAAATCCATGTATTATTATTTGTCGAAAAGAAATGTAAGGGGTGCCTTTTACGTGATTTTTGGGTATTTTATAATAATCCATGTAAACGAAAGCTTACATGATTTTACAATCTGGATTTTTATTTACATCTCTCTTTGTTTTGTTTACATGCGTGTGATACTAACAAGGAAGCGCTTGGAAGCAGTTGGAGGCCTGCTGATTTTGGCTCTATTCACCTACTCCTATGTTTTATCTCTTCATTAACAATAAATATCGAATCACTGTTCACAATTATTAAAAATGACCAAACCCAGATTGAGCAAAACCCTGAAATTGAACATCAAACTAAGCACAAAATTGCAAAGAAATGGTCAGAGAAAGAGATGGAAACGGCCATCAGAAAAGAAAATCGAAAGAAATAATCAGGGGGAAAGTGATTTGGTTTGGGTTTAAGGGGTTGACGAATTTCTAGAATCTGATCAAGATGAACCAACGCCGACAACACCATAGAGATTTGGGTTTATGGATCTGTAATGAATAGTTTGGGGTTTAAGAGTATCAGTTGTGTTTGAAGTGGGATTAGATTTTAATAAAATATAAATAAATAAATTTGAGTTATTAATAAAATAAATTTGAGTTATTAATAGATGTCATGTCATAATATTATTGATAAAATAAATTTGAATTATTAAAATAAGAGTAATTCTATATTTTAATAATTAAATTAAAAATATTTAAACTTTAGTGACTAAAATAAGAATGAGAAGATAGTTGAGTGATGAATGATGTAATTTACCTAAAAATAAAAAAAAAACATATTTTTAAAGTGCCACTTGTTGTTGTCGTAGGGTTCCACGTCACTTTCCATGATGGAAGTGGGTGAATCCATTAACGGCAAAACACATCATGTATGAAATCAAGAATTTTTAAACATTATGTATGAAACTGAGAATCGGATATAGTTCATGTGTGAATAGGGTAATTAACCCTTCCTTTTGTTCATCGTCCTTCACGTCGTCTGTAAGCAAACACCGAAGAGGAAACACGATAGATGAGCATGCAGAGCGTTGGTAGATAAGTCGTTGAATCGTTTAAGGCATTCTGGATCAATATGAGTTGTTGGATATAAGTCAAATCCAACGGTTGGCATGATGCGACGGATGTGAGGCTTGATCTGGACCATTTGATGAACTTTGATATGATGGTTAGGGTTATGAAAGCTCTAGGGTTTTCTTTAGTAGTTAAGGTTTTGGGCCATTTAGGTTACAATTGGGCCTTGGTTAATGGGGTTAAAAAAAATTTGTAGGTGAGGTTTAAAAATTGAAATTTTATTTTATTTTAATTGTAATAATAATAATAATATTTAAAAAGTTGGGTAAAAATATGGTGATTACATCAATCAAATATATTAATGTAACATTTCAATAATGTGTCAAGTAATTTTCGTTATAAAAACTTTGATGATCAAAATTTGTGCAAATACAAATGAATAACTAATAAATTTGATGAATTTCAAGGGGGAAAAAGTTACATAAACCTGACATAACCTATTCAAGAAACAAGATATTAATTATGGATCATCTTGAGTCAATTTGAAAGCAATGTGTGCGTAAATATATATAATCTTGAAGTAGATATATGATTGTGGACATATCGACACCACTCTTCAACTCGAATTGTCATTTTTGTGTAGTAACTACATGTTTCTTAATCAATTCTATAAGGCATCAACTCATTAAAAAAGTATAATGCCAAAATTAATCCCTAACATTTGCACACATGGTTACTTTGCCCCCTATCTCTTTTTTTATGGAGCATTTTAGCCCCCCAACGTTTCATTTTGGAGCACATTGTCCCTTGATTGGATTAAAATCGTTAGTTGACTAACGATTAATGTTTCAAGCGGACGTGGCAAGTCTATATGTGATGTCACTCCAGCAAAAAAATATTTTTAAAGTAAACTATAATTGTAATTAATTACATATACACTTATAATAATATATGTTGAAATAATTTAAAAATATTTTTTTGATGACTTGGCATCACACGTGGACTTGCTATGTCAATAAGAAGCGTTGACTGCTAGTCAACTAACAATTTTCATCCAACCAAAGCCAAGGGGCATTTTGCTCCAAAATCCAAAAGAAAATGATAGGGGGCAAAGTGACCATTTGTGCAAATGTTTGAGGGTAATTTTTTTATTATGTCTAAAAATGGGGGTACACAAATGGTCCATGACTATAGGGTGTTGCTTTGTTGAGTTACTGACTATTAAAAGTTACAAAATTGTCCCCTACTATAGGGTGTTGCTTTGTTGAGTCCTTCAACTATTAAAAGTTACAAAATGGTCACTCAATTATTCATATGTTCTAAACTCGTCATTTCTCGTTAAAAATTTGGCTACAGTCTGAGCTAGACATTAACATGTTGGTTGGGATATGATAAAATGATCCTAGAATCATTGTATTGTTTTTTTTGAATCGACTCTCTGTTTACATAATGTCCTCGAGTCAATGCTTGAAACAGAATGTCATCGAGCTAGTGCGTGAAAGCAATGGCGGTGCCACTAGACAACAACTAACTATGATTTTGTTATATCCAAATCAACATGTTAACCCAGCTCAAACGACCGTTAATTTGTTATCCAAAATGATGGATTTGGAACATAAAATAGTTGGGTGATCATTATATAACTTTTAATAGTCACAAGACTCAACAAAACAACGCCCTATAGTCGGGGGACCGTTTTATAACTTTTAATAGTCAAGGGACTCAACAAATCAACACCTTATAGTAGGGGAACCATTTGTGTGCTTTACCCTAAAAAACATTTTCTCTTATTTTTCATATATATATATATTGAACAAGTGAAACTTTTATTGATTTTCTTTTTGGGACTAACTTGAAAAATAATGGAGAAAATAGGGGAAAATAACTAGATTTGGTATACCCGAAGTTGGAAATCTAGAGTTTATTGCAAAAATGGGATGCTATGAGGACTTTTAGAATAAGAAAATGACATTTTAGAATTTATTTTGTAAGATGGAGATAGGGTTTTAATTAAAAGAGAGATTGAAGAAGAAATATTTTTAAAAAAAAAAGCTTTGGCATATAAATAGCAAAACTGTACTAAAGGTCCCATACACATCACCTGTAATTAGCAAAGGAAATTGACCTCCATTTACTGCCTTTACATGTGCCTTTCTTTCCTTGAAGCTCAAGCATTATCGATTTTGCATGTTATCAGTTTACACAAAATATAACCACAAAAAACCAACGTACGATAAAATAAAACATTTTAATTTATATAAAAATATTAAAAGTGAAAAAAATACAGTAAAGTAGAATTTCACTATAATGGAATGACAAATTATAAGAGAATTATGCGAGAATACATTAAACTCTCTCTTATATAAATATATATAATTGTACGAACATGGTAACCCTAGTTCATAAAATTGTATCAATTTATTCACCAAATAAGTACCGTGATTTTTTTTTTCGAATTAAATCAAATGAAATCTAAACCAAAAATTCTAACAGACATTTAAGAATTGATTATTTGATACATTCAATAAGATAGTTTAATTCGGTTTGACTCGAATAAATATATAAAAGATTATTATTAGTTCTATAAAGTTAATTATGAAATACAGATATAATATATTTTAAACAGTGAAATGAAATTAAAGGATTAATTATATGTAGGTAGGGCAAAAGCCCTCTCATGCAATTTACTAGCTAAATGAAATTAAAAGGATTAATTATATGTAGGTAGGGCAAAAAGCCCTCTCATAGCAATTTAATACTAGCTATGAACTTGATGTCCATGATCACACACACATATAGTTATAATGACTCAGCCAATATAAAATTCTTTAATTTTACACAGATTTATGATCGTTGGATGAGTGAAAATAGATGGCTAACATTGACTCAATGTTTTTTCCAGTGAATATCTTCTCATTTCATACTTTTAATCTCATACATATATTTTTCACTCATCCAATGATCCTAAATATATGTAAAACTAAAAAAACTTACATTGGTAACAATATCATATCCATATATATATATATGTATACACGGAAATTTTCTGCAAATTGAGAAGACCCATATATTGTAGATAATGTTTGGCTCTTTAATAATGCAAATAGATTATGATATTCTAGACTTGAAATATGAATAGTTAAAGGGTAAACTATAAATTTCATCGGTCAAGTTTGATCATATTCTTATTTTAATTATTAAACTTTAAGACTATTAATTTGATCAATGAATTTTTGAATTGCTTTATTTTTTTTCATTTGAGTGTTAAATTAAAAACAATAGGATGGTGTGGTCACGGATGGTGTGGTCAGGGATGGACTGGAGGAAGAGAGGGTTGGGCTAGTCGTCCTCTTAAAAATTTAAAAATATTCATTTGAGTGTTAAATTAAAAACAATAGGATGGTGTGGTCACGGATGGTGTGGTCAGGGATGGACTGGAGGAAGAGGAGGGTTGGGCTAGTCGTCCTCTTAAAAATTTAAAAATATTATATATTTTAAATTTTAAATTTTTTAATATATTTTCCATTGAAAATTATTTTCGTCTTTTGAAATTTTATAAATATTTCCACTCTTAAAAATTTATAGATACAATCTTATGTCTGTTTCTGAATTTGGTTAATTTCATACTGACATGAACTACATTTTGCTGACGTGTAAGTCATTTGTTGGTCATGTGACTTTTTTATAGCATTGAAATTGTCGTCCTTCAGCATTTTCTCCAACCACAAAACACCAAATAGCACGTCTCATCATTATGTACCATTCAATCGGTTAGATTTTCTCAAAATCTATTTAAAACTCATAAAACTCAATCTAAAACTCATAGGAAAATGACTTTGATCTGCGATCTCCATCGTTCAAAACATAGAATCAGAATATATAGCTCATCTCCTCCTTCTCTGCCTCTCCATGGTTGAGATTTGAAAGAAGATACTACATCATTAGGAAATTAAAGGGGTCAAAAACTATTTTTTACCACAAAAATAAAGAAAATTTTGAGGGCTTTTCATAATTTTTTAGAATAGTTATCCAATCATAATGTCGTTAATCATTTAACGACGAGTCATAAAAACAAAGGAATTTGAAAGTTCAATGATCAAATTGAAAACTTTTGAAGTCTAATGACTAAAACATGAATGTGCTCAAAGTTTAATGATGAAATTTATAGTTTTACCCGTATTTGAAACAATTAACTATAAATAATGTAGAAAAGAAAGCCTTTATAAACTCCACAAACAGTAATAATATAAAGTAAAGAGAAAATATTAGTGAAAATTAAGGGGATTATTATGAATCTGTCTCCGACACATTATGTCTTTAATTTCCCATACATGCTTGATTAATGAGTAATAAGTTTAGATTATGGCCCCCTCTCCGACAATACATACAATTAATGATGTTTAACTAAAAACCCACCAACTTACTTTTTAATGGTTGAGTGTCCTAAGATAGAGCATAACGTATGCAGACGTGTATGTGTGTTTAATTTTAAATGATTAAGAGTCTTTGAACATATATTATCTTGTATTCATCCTCAGTGACAGATCCATTGAGGGCTGAGAGTGGGCACATGCCCACCCTAAAATCCAAATTTTCTTCGTATAATTATCTATTTTATTGATGGCGCCCACCCTAAAACCTAAATTTTCTTCAATTAATTACCTATTTTACTGATTGTGTCCATCTGAAATTTTATATGTGTCCATCTATTCAAAAACTTTGTGTCGTTAACATATATATGTTCATTGTCGAAACGATTTTTTTCTTAAAAAGAACAAATTTAATTTTTAAAATCTGATTTTTAAAAGATCTTGTCTCGAATAATTTAATGATTGGTTAATAATAAAATGTGATTCAAGGAGTTGCCACCAATATTTGATTAGGGTGTGATTGGGCACCCAAAACGTATTTGTCATTTTAATAAAAATATTAATTTTAATTAAAACAAAAAAATTGCGGTCTGAGTTACCTAAAAGTTGAGTTCGGGATTGAATTACATGTGGAAGGACTAACACCCCCACAACACCCTAAATCAATACATAGTCGATTAATTAGTTGTATTTGCAATGAAATTTACAAATTCAAGTTTAATTTAATTTAAGATCTCATACAAATAATATTCTTGGAATTTTGGGACGAAACACAATAATATTTAATTATTTCCTATCGAGAAGAATCAACCTCTCATACCTTAAAGGAACCGATTCTTACTCCAATCGAAAGAAGAAAAATATTATAATTACATCCCAAAGTTCTTTATTAATAACAATACAATAAAACAAAATAACTCTAAGACCTTCTCTCTTTTAAAAAAACATATTCTTTGGATTTTAAGAGAAAAACAATAATATCTAATTATTTATAATCGTGAATAAATGACCTCTCATGCTTTAAAAAGTCATTTATTACTCCAATCAAAATGAAAAAATATCACTATTTCGTCTTAAAAATCAATATTGGTTCTAGAGAAAATGATAATATGTAATTATTTCCAACCGAGAATAAATGACCTCTCATGCCTTAAAGCAATCATTTATTATTCTAACCGAAATAAAAAGATATTACTATTTTGTCCTAAAATTTTAAATTAATTCGAGTGTTACTTATTTTGAAATCTTATTGAAAAATACATGCAAAAATAAAACTAATTCAAAACATACATCAAGCAAGTACAATTAATTAATTAGTTTACCAACATTTAATGAGAATAAGGATGTTCAATTATTTAAATACATCGAGATGAGACCTTAGATTCGATCTAACAATCTTTTCTCAGTGAATTTAATTAAAAGAACATGATCTTTTCTCAATCTCCAAATTTTAAAATGGATTCAATTTAATTCGTGTCACTTCATGGGATAGACTTTCATTTTAAAATTATCAAAAGTAACTTTCTTATACGTTAAGACAGTCACTTTACGACAATCTTAAAATGAACGATTATTACCCTTAGTCAAATTATTTTGATTCGAGTCAAGAAATGTTTTTGAGAGTATTATGTAAATTAATAGAGAACAAAACTAATTAGTGACTAAAATGAAATAACATAAAAACATTATGCTAAAATTAAAATAAAACAAAATACAAGGACTAGAATGTAAACAAAAAATTATCATGTCAAAAATTAAAATAAAATAAAGTGCAAAGTGACTAAAATGAACATTTTTAATATTAAGTGCTAAATTGTAATGAATAAAAATAATTAAGACATGGGGGCCAAATTAAAATAAAATAAAATTGCATTGTTAAATTAAATAATAAAAAATATATTGAACACCAAAATACAAACATGTTGAAACTACAGTGGCTATTTAATGATTATACCTTTTTTATAAGCCTAAAACATGATTTTAAAGAAAAATGTGTAAATTACTAAATAAGTCCAACCAAATTAAAATAAAATTAAACAGTCACTACATATGACCAAAATAAAAAAACACGCCTAAATCAGGGGGACTAAACAACAAATATCCCAAAAAATAACATGCATGAAAATGGTAAATAACAACATCAGTCCCTACAGGTGACCAACATGCAAAAACACGCTAAACTATAGGGACTAAACAATCAACATCCCCAAAACTATAACATGCATAAAAATGGGTAAATAGCAAGTTCGGTCCTTACAGGTAACTAACATACAAAAACACGGTTAAGTTAGGGGGACATATGCATGATTTTACCCTAAAGTTCCCCTAAATATCACACACAAGACAATCAGAACTCCTAAATCGACCCAAAATCTCCTATATTTCCATATCTACCCACCTAAGCATAGATCTAGGACCTAAACCACCTAAAAAGACCCCAAAAGATCTCGACCTTTTGGTTCTCGCACGCTTTGAACGCCACGAAGACGAATCAGCCCTCCGGTTCGACTCCCCTCTCAGGTTTCTTTCCAGATCTCTCATTCCTCTCTTATTTTTTCTCGTAAAAATCTAGTTTATATATATATATATATAAAACTATTCGAAACTGAAAAAAATGAAATGAAAAAATACCTTAAAGTTTTTTTTGCTTGTATTGCTTATATAATAACCAAAAAAATATAACCCCATTTGTTTACAAACATTCGAGTTTTATAAGCCCTAATTTTGTAGATATTTTCAATAAAAAAATAAATCATTATAATGCTTTGGTATTTATGGTTGCTTACTGCAGAGGTGTGAAATGGCATGTTGGAGCAGTAAGCTCCTTGTTTGGGGTAGAGTACTATTCCTCGGGTTCTGTTAAAATCCGACCTGGCTCGACTTGGTTGCTCCGAAGATCGGCATGGCTTGCTTCTCGGCTAGGCTCTTTGGTAGTGATGATTGTTCATCTTCTAAGTGGCCACGGTAACATGAATTGGTATTTAGGGTTTGGTAGTTGGTATGGGGTTTGGATGTAATTTTGGGGCCCGATTTGCTTTGTAATTTGGGCCTGGGTGTAATTTTGGGTCTGCAAAAATAAAAATAAAAATAATATAAATATAAAAAATAAAAATAAAATTAATAATAATTAATATTAATGTAAACAACAAGATCCCCGGGAGAAAATAGGTGTCGATAGCTGCCCCTATTTGCCCATTATTGTGTTAACAAGAATAGGGAAAAGACGAAGAGACAATGAGTTTTTTCCCAGTCAAATTTTTACTTGGCGATCTGATATTGTCTCAAATGAGACTGGAAATGAACATTTCAAGAGAGATTTCTGAAGATATAGTCTGAAAAGCGATAAGCTCCGCTGCTTCTTCAGGGTAGATCAAATATGGAAACGTTGATTCATTCCACTTTTCTTCAGGGAAGATTGAATCGAGGAAAACTTGTTCCACTTCTACTCATGGAAAATCAAATCTGGAGACGTTGATTCATTCCACAGTTCTTCAAGGAAAATTGAATCGAGGTAGACTTGCTCCACTTCTTCTTCAGGGAATATCAAATCTAGAAAAAGAAAGGGGAACTGCTCAGCTGCTTTTTTAGGGTAAATCAGATTCGTAAACTTTGATTCATTCAATTGTTCTTTAGGGAAAATTGAATCAAGGCAGACTTGTTCCACTGTTTCTTCAGGGAAGATCAAATCTTGAAAAAGAAAGGGGATCTGCTCCACTGTTTTTTCAGGGTAAATAAGATCTGGAAACGTTGATTCAATCCATTAGATCGAGTTCAATTTGCTTCTCTTGTCTTCAAGAATATCAAATCGTAAATTAACATTAACCCTTGTAGTATATTTTGAGAATTTAAAATATCATACCTGAAAGTTTTGGGAAGATAATATTTGGAAATTGGTTACTTTTATATTGGGTCTTTACATCTCCAACCTTTCCTTTTGGAAAACCTGGAAGTACTCAATTGCATTTAGCATCATCATGCATTTTAGGAATGTCATGACCCTAATTATGCCTAAAATGTGTGCAATGATGCAATTTTAGGGTACTCTATTTTTCAAATGAAACACTATTTTGTCGGTTGCCTTGTAATTCGTCCAAATATTGGGCACAAAAATCAACAGTAGTTTGTCCTAACTGACAATTGTGATCATACACACTTTGGTTGGACATGACCTTGATTCTCTTTACTCTTGAACCCAGACATTAATCATGACCAGCTTCTTGATCAACGACAAACATCTTGGATTATCCCTACTTGCTGAGCGTTTATGTGTATCCCAAGGTTTTAACTTTCTGTAGCCCATCATCATGTAAGCCTCATACTAAAGCCAATTTCAGCTTCGGAACACCTGCACTTTTTCCAAAACTTTTTGTACAATAATACACAATGATCTCAAGTTTTCCAAGTTAATATACATGTTTCTATTTTTAAATTAGGATGCTTGCAACATGGTTTTAACAAGAAAAAGATCTCTTTGTATTTATATAAATGTAAAGAGTTTTTTGGGTAAATACATGAAAAACTTTTAATTAGAAAAATTAAAAGAAAATAAAGTAGGTATTCTCATATATCAATAGTACGAATGTTTTTGAACTGGCATGCCATAGAATGACTCGAGTGTAGCTTCTGTTAAAGGGATCTTGAGACTTGTGAAAATGCGAAAGGGTGTGAAGTTCCCCCCGTACTACCAAATTCCCAGCATGTCGGATACCGTAAACCAATATTTAAATCTCATGTGTTTTACATTCCTTTTATGGTTATTCAAGTTTTTTTCAATCTCTAGTCCTCACCTTGACCATCATTTGATGTCGCTGCTCAAATCTTCAAAATTAATTCAGAACCTCCACCTTGCATGAATCCTAAATTTGAATGATTTTCAAGCCACCCTTTGAGGGTTTTCAACTTGAAACCTCCTTTGGTTTCAAGACACCCTTTACGGATTTTCATCTTGAACCCCTTTTTTGTTTTTTTGTTTTTTGTTTTTTTCTTTGTTTTTTTCTTTGTTTTTTTCTTTGTTTTTTTCTTTTTCATTTTTTTCATTTTTTTTATTTTTTCATTTTTTTTCTTTCTTTTTCATTTTTATTCTTTCTTCAGGTGAAGTATTTCTTGACTGCGTCAGAATTCACAGGGTTATGTAACTCTGGTCCATCCATCTTGATGAGGATCAAAGCTCATTCGGAAAAGGCATTCTTCACAATATAATGTCCTTCCCAATTTGGCATCTATTTACCTCTAAAGTCTTTTTGAATTGGCAAAATCTTTTTAAGTACCAGATCTCCTTCTTGAAACTCTCGTGGGAGAACCTTCTTATCATGTGCCCTCATCATACGTTTCTTGTACATTTTTCCATGACAGATAACTTTTAATCATTTATTCTCAATCAGATTCAGCTGGTCATACCTAGCTTGGACCCATTCCGCTTCATCCAATTTAACCTCTGATAACACTTGAAGTGATAAAATTTCTACCTCGATGGGTAACACAGCTTCCATCCCATAGACTAAAGAAAAAGGAGTTTCCCCAGTTGATGTCCTTATTGAAGTTCGATAGGCAAAAAGGGCAAATGCCAACTTCGTATACCAGTCTTTATAACTCTCAATCATTTTCTCTATAAGCCTCTTGATGTTCTTATTGGCTGCCTCTACTGTCCCATTAATCTTCGGGTGATAAGTGGTGGAATTATGATATTTTATCTTGAAATTCTTACATACTGATTCCATTATCTTATTTTTTAAATTCAAGGCATTGTCAGTGATGATTCTTTCTCGTAACCCATATCGGCAAATAATCTTTTTCTTTAAGAATTTTCAGACTGTTGACTGAGTGACATTTGCATAGTAAGTCCCTTCTACCCATTTGGTGAAGTAGTCTATTGCCACCAAGATGAAACGATGACCGTTTGAAGCTTTGGGTGAAATTTTTTCAATGACATCTATACCCCACATAGAGAATGGCCACAGAGCAGTCATCATATGCAATGGATGAGGACGGGTATGGAGCTTATCTCTATAAATCTGGCACTTGTGACATTTCCCAGCATAATCGATACAATCTGTTTCCATGGTTGACCAATAATACCCAAATCTCATTATTTTTCTAGTAATTGCATGTCCATTAACATGGGTACCACATACTCCCTCATGCATTTCTTCAATGACCGTTTTAGCTTCTTTGTCATCCACACACCTCAACAAGACCTGATCATAACTTTTTTGTACAAGATCTTGCCATTAAGCACATACCTTTCATCCATCCTTCTAATAGTACTTTTCTCATTCTCAGTTGCATGCTCGGGATAACTTTGATATATGATATATTGCAAGATATCATAATACTAGGGATTTCCATGCTCTCCCTTTTCTATGCTATAGCAGTGAGCTGGATACTCATAAGCTTGCATCTCAACGGGCATTATATTTGAATTCTTATTGACTTTAAAGGTTGCTGCCAATGTGGCTAGAGCATCCGCCATTTGATTCTCGTTTATGGGGATGTAATGGAATGTCACTTCTTCAAACTTTTTAATAAGCTCCAGGACCAACTTACAACATTCTGCCAACTTGGGATCTTTCGTTTCTCATTCACCTCTAAGTTGATAAATTACCAGATTCGAATCCCCATACACTTTAAGTGTTTTTACTTTACGCTCAATGGTATCTCTGAGACCCAAAATACATGCTTCATACTCAACCATGTTGTTTGTGCAATCAAAATTCAACGGATCGGCGAAAGGATAGTGTTCCCCACTAGGTGAGACTAAAATTGCTCCAAGGCATTCGAAGCACCATCAAAATTCAACTTCCAATGTTCATTAGTAGAAGTAACTTCCTCTTCAGCTGAAATAGCCATCAAGTCTTCATCTGGGAAATCGAAGTTCATTGGTTCATATTCTTCAGAAGCCCTGTTTGCAATGAAATATGCTATAACACTCCCTTTAACTACTTTTTGGCTCACATAATGGATATCAAACTTAGACAATAAAATTTACCAACGAGCTAATCTTCCAGATAAAGTAGTTAAACCCATTAGATAATTCAGAGGATCAAGTCTAGGGATCAACCAGGTAGTGTGATACATCATATACTGCCTAAGCCTTCGAGTGGTCCAAACTAAATCATAACACAACTTTTCTATCAGTGAGTACCTTGCCTCGCAATCAATGAACTTTTTGCTGGGGTATTAAATTACTCTTACTTTTTTCTCAGTTTGGTCATGCTGCCATAATACACACCATATTAAATTCTCAAAGATTAACAAGTAAAGAATTAATGGTTTACCTTGGCATTAAGACTGGAGTACTTGAAAAATGTTGATTTATTGCTTCAAAAGCTTCTTTGAAATCATCACTCCATACCCATGGGTTATTTTTACAGAGAAGATGAAAAATAGGATCACACTTCTCGGTTAATTGTTAAATAAACCAAGCGATGTAGTTTAATCTCCCCATGAATCATTGAACTTAATTTTTTGGTTGTGGGGGTGGTAAATCCTGAATAGCTTTGACTTTGTTTGGACCTACTTCAATCCCCTTTTTTGCTCACTACCAACCCTAAAAGTTTCCTAGACATAACCTACAAGGTACACTTGCTTGGATTGAGTTTTAGCTGGCATTTTCTTAATATTTGAAAGAGTTTCCTCAAATTCTCTATGTGTTCTTCCTTTTTCTTGGCCTTAACGATCATATCATCAACAAAATTTTTTATTTCTTTATGTATCATGTCATGAAACAGTGTTATCATGGCTCTCTGGTATGTTGCCCCTACATTCTTTAGCCCAAATGGTATCACCTTATAGCAAAACGTGCCCACATGGTGACAAATATAGTCTTTTCCATATCTTTAGGATATATTTTTTTATTGTAACTAAAGAACCCATCCATGAATGAAAATAGGGAGCTTCTAGCAGTGTTTTCCACCAGGGTGTCTATATGTGGCAAAGAAAAATTATCTTTCGGGCTTGCCCTATTAAGATCTCTATAGTCAACACACATGTGAAATTTTCCATCCTTCTTTGGTATTGGAATGATATTTGCCACCCACTCAGGATACTTGCCTACTTTAAGGAATCCAACATCAAATTAATTATTTACTTCTTTAATTTCCAATAGCATCTCGAGTCTCATCCTTCTGAGCTTTTGTTGTACAAGTTTACATTCTGGCTTTATCGTTAATTTGTGTACCACCAACTCAGTATCTAAACCTAGCTATCCTCATATGACCAAGAAAACATGTCTTTGTACTCTTAAAGTAGTTCAATCAAACTCTATTGTCCCTCAGCCAATAGGGTTGTGCCAATCTTTACTTCTTTCTTATTTTCATCTGATCCAAGAGTCAAAATTTCAATGGACATTTCATGAGGTAAAATCTGTTTATCTTCCTTTCAACCATTTTTAGCAGTTCATAAGGTAAGTCACATTCCTCATCATTATTATAACCCTCAATTTTCCCTTGACATATAGATAACTCAAAATAATCTCCGGGTCAGTGTCATCAACATTCATATTATTGATACCGGAGGTCCTGAAAGAATAACAAACGAGAAGATATATACATATACACATACACATACAGGAGAATCTATCCCATATAAAAATAGAATGAAATAATATATATATAAATAAAAAAGAATGAAAAAATATGAACGAGAGAATGTTTGCCACTTTGTGAATTAATATGAATGCATCTTTCATTGAATATTTAAAAATAAGTAGATTAAGCCTTTACAACAGATCACCTATTGCCCCGAGTTTAGAAAATAGGGAAGGTTTTTATGCATTACTCTGAAAAAGTTTTGTAAACTACAAGTAATTCCTCTGCAGTCCAATTGTTTAGCACGAAGGCTGGTGGTGTGGGATAGATGCCTACAACTCTTCCTTCTTCAGTCTCATAATATGATATCACATTAGTGCCCAAATCTCCCAAGGCATTCTTAATAATTGATTCTTTAGCTGACTAGCCTCTTTGAAACACATGGCCTCTGGATATAAAGGTATCACACAACGATGCAAAAGTCATAGGCTCCCACTTAATATCCTCCTCGGCTAATCTTGCTCTCCTCCTTTCTTGCATCTTTTGAATACCTTTCAGCTTATCTTTCTTGGTCCAATGATATCCTAGGTCAAAATGGTCTCTATTATTGGTGGGAAAAACTGGATTAACGTATCCATGTAGGCCTATTCCTTTTATAGCCTTGGTTCCCCTTCCCATAGTCATCTTTAATTTCATTCAAGTATAATTGGATAGTCTAGGCTTTGAAATATTCTTCCTCTCAGCCACAAATATGGCATTAACAAATTTCAAGGATCTGAAGGAACATTCAACAGCTTCTTCCTCCACTTCAACATAAGGGACGGTAGTAGATATGAAAGCAATAATGTCTTCCAACATTGATGCATACCAACTTTCCCTCAATTACGAATTTGAGTTTATGATGCAGTGTGGATGGCACAGCCCCTGTCTGGTGGATCCAATACCTTCCCAATAGGCAATTTTAGGTCGGTATGATATCCATAGCAAGGAACTTGACCTCATACATATATGGGCATATGGTAAAAGGAATATCAATTTTCCCCAACACTTCTCTTTTTGTTTCATCAAATGCTTGAACAACACTCTGGAAATTCCTCATGTGTGTACTGTCGATGGGCAACTTCTTTAGGGTTACCAATGGCATTACATTCAGTGCAGACCCATTGTCAACTAGCACTCGGGATAAAACATACCCCTTGCACTTAATAGTAATGTGCAGGGCTTTATGATTGCCAATCATCCCAGCCGGGATCTCATCAACGGAAAAAGAGATAAAATTATCAGCTTGAATATTCATAACTAGTCTATCTAACTTGTCCATGGGTACATCATTTGGCACGAAATTTTGATTCAACACTTTTAACAAAGCGTTTCGGTGTGCTCTGAGCTTAATAAAAGAGTGAGGATTGATATGCGATCAGGTAACTTGTGCAATTGTTCAACGATGTTATACTCGCTATGTTTCAAAGATTTCAGAAACTCCACAACCTTATTTTTCGTCATTGTCTTGTTAATAATCGGCTTATCATCATTTAAAAACAATTCGACTTTTTTCCCTTTATCGACAACAATTCTTTTCTCGGGTTATTTGGTCTGATTGGGAGAATAGCATCTCCCGCTTCTGGTGAAATGGTCTACCTCATTCACTTCTTCTTTAACGATCTCTGAAGTACACATATTATCTATCTTGCACTCGTATCTCCAAGGGACTTGTTTATTGTCCTTGAGGGAATTAAGACGGGGGTGTGATTACCACTTTAGGAGTTATTCTCTCTGCCATACGAGTTTTTGGTGTGATGACTAGAGGCCAACTGATATTGTAAACTCCCTTGGAAGAACCCTCAAATGCATAAATCTTTGCTTCTTCTTCTTTAACAACTTCTTTGTAAAATTCCATCTCATTTTCATCCATCATTCTTTGCACTAAAGCTCATAACTCAGAATAATCTTGTATGGTATGACCCTAACAGTTGTGATATTAGCATACATGCTTACTCTTGTCAACGTTAGAGACCAACAAGTCTGCCTTGATCATCTGCCACCATACCTAATGCATGGGTAACTTCACCTCACTCACATTTGTTATATTTCTCTTTCCTCAGTAATTGTATTGACCCCTGCACCTGCATGGTTTGGCAGTGGGTTCTGAGCCACGTTTGATTGCTCATTATCACCAAAGTTGATGATGTTCCTTTGCCTTAATCTTTGGACAATATTCTTAAAGACAATGCAATTTTCTATTGAATGCCCTGGAACCCCTGTGTGATACTCGCATTGGGTATTAGCTTCATACCATTTAGGGTAGGAAGACTACATCGGTGATGCGTGGTAAGGTGACACCACGTGCTTATCATATAAAATATGAAACAACTCTTTGTAGGACATGGGGATCGAGTCAAACTGAAGCCTTTCTCCCTTACCTTGGTTCCCTTGTCCCTTGCCTGGCAGAGTTTTGCATCTTGTGACTTGAGGTCGAGACACAGTGATGTTATTAGAGTCATACTTGCTTACATTATTAATTTCATTATCATTCCTTTTCACTGATGGTTTCTTGCTAGATTCTACTCCGTTAAGCCTCCCACTCTTGATTACCATTTCAATCATCTCCCTGCTGTGACCAAATCAACAAAGTTCTTGGATGAGTTTCCTATAAAGTAGCTAATAAAAGGAACTCTCAGAGTGTTTACAATGAGCATGTTGGTTACCTCTTCTTCAAGTAGAGGATGAACTTGTACAACCACACTCCTCCACTTCTAGGCATATTGCTTGAAGCTTTCGTTAAATCTCTTTTCCATGCTCTGTAACATGATTCGATTAGGCCTTACATTCTTCACATGTTTATATTGCTCTAGAAAAGCTTTAGCCAAATCCTTCTAGGATTTAATATGAGCCCTGCTCAAATGATTATACCAACAAATGACTGAACTTGTCAAGCTCTCCTGAAAGTAATGGATCAATAGTTGATCATCCCCCACATAGCTGACCATTTTTCTACAGAACATAGTGATGTGCTCAGAGAGACATCTCGTGCCATCAAATTTTTCAAAATCTAGAATTTTTAACTTGTGAGGCAACAATAAATCAAGAACCATACTTAGTTCTTTGGCATCGATCCCATACATGTTAATGTCTTCTTTCATAGCTCTGATTTTATTTTCCAGTTGTCTCTATTTCTCATTGAATTGCTTATTCTGTTATTTTTTCCCTCCTTATCAAAATCTGGGACATCTTCAACTGGGTGTAGGTTTACAGAGGTGCCAGGTAGGTTTATATGTATTCTTCATGGCTGAGCAGTCATTGCTTGTTGTGCTCTAACATGCGGTGGTGTGAAGCCATGTGATATAGGGGTTCTTCAGTAGAACCAACAATTATAGCCTTTTCACGATCAACTTATGGTTCAAAGCCCTGGGGATAAATAGGTTCTTCGGTAGTAACACCGATAATTTGGGTCTCTTCACGACTTATATTCTTTCCTCGTAACAAGCTTACCCGATTTTTCATCATATCATTATGAGCTTTCAATATTTGTTCATGCATCTCCTTTTGAGCTTTCCTGAAACTCTTCTGTATTTCGAGCTGAGTCTTCTCAATTTGTGCAATTCTCTCCCCATTACCTTTTTCGAGTATGGTACGAATGCTTAGAAGTTTCCAGTATTCTGCCATATATTTTTTTTATTAATATTGATATTTTATTAATGAATATGAAAAATATGACTATTAATTAATAAAATACAATGCGAAAAGTAAATGTAATGTGGAATGCAATGCAGAAAATGTAAATGCAATGCAAGGTGTTGATTCTAAAATGATTCCTTAGAACAACTTTTTATATTAGAAATGAAGTTTGGTTACAAGGCTTAAACGTATCACAGACATATTTGAGCTATCTCTCCTAACTGTTGCATGTTCCCTAGCAAATCCAAAATCCTCTGAGCTTCTTCAGTCTTGGGCTCCAATCCTTCGCTTACAACATCAACTTCATGTGATAAATAAACCAAGTACTGAGCCATTCCTTGAGTATGTTCCAAGTAGCTTGCGATGAGGTCATCCCTTTGCTTAACTCTCCAATGAGTCTATTCCCAATGATGGCGCCACTGTATAACTCATTCATAAGGGACTAACAGCATTTCACTTACCCTTCTCTGGAAATCTTAAACCATAGCTTCAAGTTTATTCACACATTTCTTTAAGTTTTCAACTTCTACACGGTTTGAACCGCCTTCTTGACTTCTGTACCATCGCAAAGCTATCTCTAAACTCAAGACTCTGCCCTTTAATTTCTCGTTTTAGGGTCTACTTTATTGTAGTTGTTGTTCTAATGCACTCTTTTCTCTTGAAAGTAAATTCACTTGATGTATACTATGTTTAAGCTCTTTGTTGCTTTCCCCAACTTCTCTTTTTAAACTCGTCACTTCCTGTCTCCATTCAACAGGCGATTTACTTGACCTAGTGGTCATTTGAGCTTTGAACATTCATTGGTATCATAGTTGGAGATCATCGAAATCCAATCTGAGTTTTTCTTTTTACTTTTTCGATTCGGTCAACTCGATTTTTTTGGATATTGATTTCTAAACATTTTTGGTACATCTCATCCTTCATTCTCTGTAACGTCTCTTTCCCCTATTTTCTTTCAGCCTCAAAATCATGCCTGGCTAATTCTAACAGAGATGGTATCACTCTGAGATGTTCTTCCATAGTCTGATTATTTTCAGGATTGACCATCGGGATATTATCATTAACTCAGTTGCTTCTCGATTCCTCGTATTCATATGACAGATTCAAGTCGAAGGTAAAGAGATTTACTCTATGAGTATGTTTCCATGCATCAACAACCCCTTTGACTTTTCTCTTATATTGCTTTCATTTAAACGCGAACTCTGACCTAGATAAACCCCAAGTTACATGAATAAATTGTCTCGACCCATATTGCCTGGAAACCAGTAAAGACGTATACCCTACAGAACCCCATATGCCTGGAAACAGAACCCAATCTCATTCTCCACACCTATACAGTATATCTAAAGAAATGTTCGACAAAGCACGCCATAATATATAACAATCTCGGATATCTTTGAAAATGACCATCTATTTCTCTTCAATGAAACCCCCAGGCCATTCTCGAGAAAGGAAATCTTTTAAGGGAAAAAACCCTTCTAAGAAGACTCGACCAGGTGCTCTCTCGACGTGTTTGAAGTGATTAAAGATCCAGACTAGCAACAACGGTGCGCACCCTCTGAAGCATCATTCTCCTTCTCGTCTGCAAGAATTCAAGGAACGAAATGTTTCTGCCAAAATAATCAGAATCTCTTGAACAAATCAACTACTGATACATCAACATGCCCCAGAACCTTTAGGAATATGACTAGCCTATAAATACCCAGAGCAAATAGATCAATCTTCTTTCTCCTATCGGGATAATAGTCAATTACTTCTCTCAGAGTGGTCTAGATAATGTACTGACTATCTCCCTTGTTCTTGATGCTTTTTACGACCCATTCTACACTCATGCTGGTTATCAAAAACAGTTTCTTCTTAAAAGAATGAGTATTTGGCGGCTTAATATACACCTTTCCCACTTGAAATCTCGGACAACGAATCAAGGCGTGGTACTCCTATATGGTAAGTGTCATATCCACTGGACCAACAGTAAAACAAATATAGGTGGGGTTCCAGTACTGCGCAAGAGCCCTAAATAAATTTCAGTTAATCGAAACATTTAAGAGATAAGAGATTCCACCAAAGAGTTGATGAAAGAACTGTTTATCGGATGTTTCCCATTTTCCTCAAATTTCTTTAAGCTTGGTCAGGTCATTTTGACGTACATTGATGTGTGTGTACCCAATCAGATCTGACACGTACCGAGGCTGTAAGCTATCTCCATTTGTTAGTTGGGACTGCTCGGACCATATCAAAACATATGCATTATCTTATACCTATTTTTGAATCATTCGTTCCATATTACTAGCCTTCTATATGGAAATCGATCACGGATCAACACCATGGAATGAATAGTGAAATACAAAAATGGAAAAAACAAAAGGAAAAAATAAAATTAGTCAGTAATCATAAACAAATTAATCGAGTATAATACATTTTGTCAATAAAATACCCCACATTATTTGCTACCTAATCATGCTTTAGCAAATCTTACCCAAACATGATTTCTACCCACATGCTTTGTCTATAGAAAATCCTAACCTCATGTCATCTAGTTCACATGCTTATTCAAAAAAACTAAACCTAACCGCATGATTTGTAGTTCGTATACATTTATTCTGAAAGTAAAATTACCCTACAAAAATTAGAAAACTCACAAAGGCTTTTCCTTGTGCACTCTCCTCACGGGATTCTTAAGGTTTGAGTAAGGCTCTATCTGGGTTTTAGGTTCACTATATGCTTGGTTCATCTCAAAAGTAAAAGGTTCTCAAATTGTCCTTGTTGGTGCCCCCTTGGGCTGCCAAACCGTCAATCCTGGCCCATCACAGGCTTTTGGATCGAGTTCAATTCGGGTGGACACACCTCCTTATGTCCATACGGAGGTGAAAATCATCACGAGGACCATAAGGCATGAGCCCCAGGAGCGATTCACTATCCCATACGGAAGTGAAAACCACACGAGGGAGTAGTTTCTCACTCCTACTTAAATAGGACAGAGCGGGGTTTTAACTCATGTTATGCAAATGCAGCTGTACAGTGTGTGAGGAAAAGCGAAAATAAATCAAGCAACACCAAAGAGAAATCTCAAAATCTTGAACATTTATTTACTCTGAAAATACCAACAAACAAATCAGTATAACTACTTAGTGGTTGATCAAATTATAAACATAAAATTTATTTAAATAAAAAAAGGGATCAAAAATTAAATTAAAACGAATTCAGAATTCTCATTGCAAAGACAATTAATTAATCGACTAATGGCTTGACTCTTTAAAAAAACATCCCCAGTGGAGTCACCAAGCTGTCGAAACGATTTTTTTCTTAAAAAGAACAAATTTAATTTCTAAATTTAATGACCGGTTAATAAAAAACATGATTCAAGGAGTCACAACTAATATTTGATTAGGGTGTGATTGGGCACCCAAAATGTATTTTTCATTTTAATAAAAATATTAATTTTAATTAAAACAACAAATTTGCGGTATGTGTTACCAAAAAGTTAAGTTCGGGAGTCGATTACGTGTGGGAAAGGATTAGCACCTCCACGGCGCCCTAAATCGATACCTATTCGATTAATTAGTTATCTTTGCAATGAAATTTACAAATTCGAGTTTAATTTAATTTAACATCTCATACAAATAATATTCTTTGAATTTTGGGACGAAACACAATAATATTTAATTATTTCCTATTGAGAAAAATTGACTTCTCATACCTTAAAGTAGTCGATTCTTACTCCAATCGAAAAAAGAAAATATTATAATTACATCCCAAAGTTCATTATTAATAACAATACAATAAAACAAAATAACTCTAAGACATTCTCTCTTTGAAAAACATATTCTTTAGATTTTAATAGAGAAAACGATAATATCTAATTATTTCCAATCGATAATAAATGACCTCTCATGCCTTAATGCAGTCATTTATTACTCCAATCGAAATGAAGAGATATCACTATTTCATCTTTAAATTCAATATTGATTCGAGAGAAAACGATAATATCTAATTATTTCCAATCGGAATAAATGACCTCTCATGCCTTAAAGCAATAATTTATTACTCCAATCGAAATGAAGATATATCACTATTTCATCTTAAAATTCAATATTGATTCGAGAGAAAACGATAATATCTAATTATTTTCAACCTAGAATAAATTATTTCTCATGCCTTAAAGCAATCATTTATTACTCTAACCAAAATAAAAAGATATTACTATTTCATCATAAAATTCAATATTAATTCGAGTGTTACTTATTTTGAAATCCTATTGAAAAATACATGCAAAAATAAAACAAATTAAAAGCATACATCAAGCAAGTACAATTAATTATTTATTTTACTAACATTTAATGAGAATAAGGATGTTCAATTATTTAAATACATCGAGAAGAGACCTTAGATTCGATCTAACAATCCTTTTTAGGTGAACTTAATTAAAAGAACATGATCTTTTCTCAATCCCGAAATTTTAAAATAGATTCAATTTAATTCGTGTCACTTAATGGGATAAACTTTCATTTTTAAATTATCGAAAGTAACTTTCTTATACGTTAAGAAAGTCACTTTACGACAATATTAAAATGAACGAATATTATCCTTAGTCAAATTATTTTGATTCGAGTCAAGAAATGCTTATGAGGGTATCATGCAAATTGATAGAGAACAAATTAGTGACTAAAATGAAATAACATAAAAACAACATGCAAAATTAAAATAAAACAAAATGCAAATAGGACTAGAATGTAAACAAATAAATTATCATGTCAAAAATTTAAATAAAATAAAGTGGAAAAGTGACTAAAATGAAATTTTTTAATATTAAGTGCTAAAATTGTAATAAATAAAAATAAATAAGACATGAGGACCAAATTAAAATAAAATAAAATTGCATGGTTAAATTAAATAATAAAAAACAAATCGAAAAACAAAATACAAACATGTTGAAACTACAGGGGCTATTTAATGTTTATACCTTTTTTATAAGTCTAAAAACATGTTTTTAAAGAAAAATATGTAAATTACTAAATCAGTCCAGCCAAATTAAAATAAAATTAAACAGTCTACGTATGACCAAAATGCAAAAACATACCTAAATCAGAGGGACTAAACAGCAAATATCCCAAAAAATCATAACAGACATGAAAATGGGTAAATAACAACTTCAGTCCCTATAGGTGATCAATATGCAAAAACACGCTAAACTATGGGGGACTAAATAGCTAATATCCCAAAAACTATATAGCATGCATAAAAATGAGTAAATAGCAAGTTCAGTCTCTATAGGTGATGAAGATTTGGATTCTGGATGTTAGTAGAGGGACAAAAACTATAATTTTACCAAGAAAATCTGATGAATGTTTGGTAATTGATTTAAGGGGTTGACAGATAAGCCCCACATTTGCCAACTTTGAGAATCAATGCCTTTGGGAGAGAACTCCATTAATATTGGCCAAAAGAAAACAAAGTGATACAGGGACCTGAATGTAAAAAAAATCATTGATGGGTTTCATCTGAAAGAGTTCAGACTATGACCCCTAATATCACTACCAGTAGTCAACATTTGTAGACTGCATACATCATTGGTTTTACTGATTTATATGTTGTATCTTCGTTAAAGGTTTTTCGTACGTATCATTTTTATACATCATAATTATTGGAGGATACTAAAGTATTTCCGAATTTTTTTTTGACTCTTCATCAACTTCAAAAGACATAAAATTAATATCTTCGGAGAGATGACCTCAAACATTTAATGTTTTTTTACGAAACTACGACTTATTAACATGAATTTTGATAGGTCTATATAATTTATCAGAGTCAAATCTATTATCATTTGACCGTATTCACCTAGACAATCAGCTTACAAGAAGTTATAATGACCATATGATTAAAACTCACAGTAAATACCACTATAAAATTTATCGATCACCTACACTAAGTACTACTATAAAACTTCTCAATCAAAGCCGAAAGACAGGAGGCGACTCCAATGAAACCACAACACTTTAACTCTTCTCTATTTTAACTTCTGGTGGAGACAGAGTTCATTGATTTCAACTAACGGACATTTCTATGACACTCTTAAGATAAAAGGGATGCACCATCTATAATCGTTAGAACCCATTTTGTCCATCAACAATATCGTTTTAAAATTCTAACATTAACAATCCATACTAACATAATCTTGTTTGAGATGGGCATTACCTAACATGCAGCAGATGAAATTGCAGGGCATGTATATCATGGAAGGGAACCCTACATGAAACATCATCACCTCTGCCGAAGTGTCCCACCTTTTCTATGGGGACTTGAATTTTCTTCTCCTTCAGATTCAGAACTGAGTCATTACATGTACTTTGCCATGCGTTAGTGAACTGTAAAAAGTTACATAGGGGCCAACTTTGTCACACATTCAAGTACAACAGGAAAAGCAACTTTTAGATGATACAAGCTACCCCATGCTTTATTATTTTCATTTCCAAGATGGATACTTCAACTTTACATCAAATATAACAATAATTTCAAATATATTTGTGGAAACTCTTTGATTTTTCATAAAGTATTCAAGTTCGGCATTCGTGTCTGGCTCATATATTTATATCCGACACATACTACGTTGGAAACCCTATTGGGAAATGAGGCAATAGTTCTTAAGATATAGTCTCCACATTAACACTATCCACAACAGAATGATGGAAACACAAAAGAGTCCAACAAGGCCATGGAAAAGGGGGAACTTTTCATATGTGATGGTGTTGTAGTTGCAAAAGCCTAGAATAGGCTCCTTCGGGCCCGCTAATCAATTCGGAGTGGCTACCTTGTTCTACGATTCGTCCGTCTTGCACTACTCCGATACTGTCAACGTTTCTTATTGTCGAGAGACGGTGAACCATTAGCACTGTGGCGCGGCCCCTCATTAGCCTTTCGAGTGTTTCTTGTAGTACACATTCGGATTCTGCATCGAGTGCGCTTGTGGCCTCGTCAAGTAGTAGTATTGTTGGGTCCTTAAGTACGGCCCTTGCGATTGTGAT
Source organism: Hibiscus syriacus (assembly GCF_006381635.1). Lineage (NCBI taxonomy): Eukaryota > Viridiplantae > Streptophyta > Magnoliopsida > Malvales > Malvaceae > Hibiscus > Hibiscus syriacus. Next base: position 376,455 of record NW_024063033.1, read on the forward strand.
TCTTTGTTTCTGACCTCCGGAGAGTTGAACCCCTCTCTCACCAACCGGTGTTTTGTACCCATCGGCCAATGCGCTAACAAAACCGTGCACGTTAGCTGCCCAGGCAGCTTCAGTTACTTCAGCTTCAGTTGCCCCTTCCTTTCCATAAGAAATATTATCGAAAATGCAGGCAGCAAAGAGGGCCGGCTCTTGTTGCACCAACCCGATTTTAAGCCTAAGAGACTTCAAGTTGAATCTCCGGATGTCTTTTCCATCTATCATAACCTTTCCAGCTGTAGGATCGTATAATCGCTCAATCAATGCAACGACTGAACTCTTGCCGGAGCCACTAGCCCCGAAAGTGCTTGGCTTTGGCCTGCACGGATTCAGAGGTTAAGGTCTTTAAACACACTGACATCAGGTCGTGAAGGATATGCAAAATCAACATGCCGGAGTTCAATATCTCCACGGATTGTTTCAACTGGCTCTGCCTCTGGATCATCAGGGTCAATCTTGGTAGTACGGACTAATATCGAGAGCTCCGAACCAACAGCTTCACCACCCCTAACAATCTCGGGAGCAAGACTAACAGTTTCTGCCACAGAATTCGCAGTGACCACTAATACCACGAAAACCTTGATCACCTTAGAGAATGTCGAGACACCTTCGTTAACGAGGTGAGCTCCATACCAAAGTATGTGAGCTTCGGAAGCATAAAGGGCAAGTTGAGACAAGCCAAAAAGGAAGCCTGAAGTTTGGCTTCGGCGGAGGCTTCGCATCTGCGAACTCGGAGTTCATGGCAAAACAGCAAAAACATCTTGTTTTGCGCGTTGAATGCTGCAACTGTTCGGATATTGCTAACACCTTCACCTGCAATCATGCTTGTCTTTGCATGCGCCTTTGCCGTGTCACCCGCAAACCCTTTGAGAGAGAGTTGCTGCAGTACAAAATAAGCAGCATATGTATCAAGTTGCCAAGGAATACAAGACATTTCAGATTAACAATCAGTTATTAACCATGTTATTCAAACTCCTCATTTTCCATAAAACATTAGATCCGACACATTTTTTTGTTACTGGGACTCGGATACAAGGTCGTATCTGTATTCGGTAACACAGATGTACATTTTTTCATAAAATTTTACAGTGTAAAGTCGGAGTATATCAGCAAAAATATACACATTTTACTACCTAGGCCTACAATGGTACATGGTGAAACTCTCACTCTACTCCCATAACACTGTTTACTGTCAAAACCTGACATTCTCACTCTCCAGGGAAATTAAAAAAAACAACAGAGAAAAAGACCTCAAAAGATCGCGAATTATATGATCACGGGGAAATAATCTCTTGAAACTTTTATATATATCTGGTGGCATCTGCTATACAACAAAGCTCAGGTTCAGAGAAAAAAAGAATTTCATGTAATTTGGTTTTCTAAAATCTGTAATAAAAACTAATTTACACTGTAATCTGCAGCGTCGGTGCTCATTAAAAAATAAAAACTTGGAATCTTCATTATTTTATTGTTCACTGATTGATTATAATATAAATATATATGCAGCAAACATGGAGGAAGCACGTGCAGAGAAGTGGAGATGAGCCATGTTGGATTTTCTTAGTTTGTTGTTTAATGAAAAGTTAAAAGTGAAGTTAGACTCCACAGAAGAAAAAGATTGATTTTTTTACAGGAAAAATTATGATAATTTTCTTTAATAGTATGTTTTTGGGGTTTTTGAAGTTTGAACTGTGTGAACTTGGATCAGATTAGTTGAAAAAAAATGGTGGAATCATTGTGTGAGAGATTTACCTGAGCGAAGTTTGCAAGGAATAAAAGAGGGAAGGCGCCGAGGATGAGAAGAGAGATCCTCCATTCGACCATGAAGGCGACGATGAACGAGGTGATAAGTGAAGTCATGTTTTGCAGTATCACCGAGATCCTCTCGGCTATGGCGGATTTTACATCGACTGCATCAGTTGCCAATTTGGTTGCAAGAAGGCTCGAATTGTGCTCTTCCTCGTCGAACCATCCGACTTCATTCCTTGGGATTGCTGAATTGTGATGAAAAAAAACACACCATAAAATTAGCAAATGTATGTACCATTGAATTGCTAGGCAAAAGAAAGGCTACTTGCAGTTGCAAATCCGTACCTCCAAGCATCATCCGCCGAACTCTTGTTGTGAGGTTTTCTCCCATTACACTGAAAAAAAATAATGAATCAAATACGCAACTACGGCATATAGACCGGCTCCGATGTAGATGAAAACGTATTCTTTTGTCGTTCTTTCCATAGAGGTTGGATTTGTATAGTAGAAGACCTCGATCATATTGGTCATCACGATGGCAAAAGTCGGTCCAATGAAACCGGAAAGCACAGAACCATCAGCTCCCATGATTGAATAGGGCCATTCGGGAGCATTTAGCTCGAGAAGCCGGCAGAAATAACCATGTGGTGCTGGGTTTTTCCGTTCCGTTTCAGCATTTGAGATCATCTCTATTTCACCATCAGCGCCAGTACTGTAAGAATAGCTCAAGTTCGGAAAACTACCGGACCTGAGGCTTAAAGACTTAGTTGACAGTGAATGACTCAGACGTGTTGAACGTTAACGGCGAGTTGACGGTGTCATAACCGGTTTTCGCTCGGGTACGAATTTTTATTTGGCGGGAAAGTATGTAAATAAATAAATAGTTTTTATTGAAATGTTTTGAGAGTCGTCATCGGCCTTTTGGGTTAGGTAGATCGAATACCTAAAAAATCATCTTTTAAAAAAGTTTTTAAGAAAATATAGTTAAAAGATAAACCGCTCTGCGTTTAACCAAAAATTCGTTCTTTTTAATAATAAAAAGGTATTTGTGGTCGGTTACGTTTAGGGAAAGATTAGCACCCCACAACGCCCAAAATTGGTCCTTGTCAATTATAAATTGTCTCTAATATAGAATTTAAGAATTCGAATATAAATTTAATTTATGATCCTCTTATTCAAGATTCAATCAAATAATTCTAAAATAAAGATATATTAAAATATATTTTTATGAAACTAAAGTAAAAATATATACTTAGGGTTTTATAAATAGGATATATTAAAAAAAGACATCTAGTTACTTTAAGACAACTCTTTTCTTCAATATAAAAAAAATGAATAAATAAGAATAAAATAATTTGATTAAAACAACTATATATATATATATATTTATAAATAATGTATTTATTTATTTAAAAATATCGGAATAGGACCTCTAGTTAATTTAGGACATACATTTCTTTGATATTAAAAAATAAATAAATATTAATAATAATATGATAATAAATAATTTAAATACAAATGAAGTAAATATATATATATTATAAGCATGATATTTATTTATTTTTAAAATACCAGAATAGAACATCTAGTTATTTTAAGACATCCATTTCTTGATATTTAAAAAATAAATAAATAATATTATTAATCAAAATATATATATATATATAATAATAAAATAATAATAATTAAAGTACAAATTTAAACATATTGAAATTAAAAATATAATAATAAAAATTAAATTAAAGTGTAACTAAATAGTGACTAAAAAAACAAGAATAAAATGTAAAATATCTAAATTAATGGACATCCATTAGAATTATTATAAAAATATAATTACTAATAGTGTAATTAACCCTTAATTATTATTCAGTGATTAAAATATTAATTATTTAAGTAAGGACTAAATAAGCTATTTACCCTAAAATATAATTATGTCAGGGACTAAATTATAATAAACTAAAATTTGAATACCAAATTAAAAAGTTCAGAATTTGATTTTAGTGACTAGAATGAAAAGTTACAAATCTTTAATGACTGCAGATATGATTTACCCACGAGCGAAATTACGCAAAGGGTCCCTCCCTTATACGATGTCGTTTAAAGGAGAGTATAAATACCCTAATATACCCGGCCTTCAGTCCAATTTTTTCATTTCTTCTATTCTTATTCTCTCTCTAAAATGAGAGAGACATCTCTTTCTCCATTCTCTCTAGGATTCCCTCACCGAAGGACATCGATTCGTCGGCCGGCAGCCATATGTCACCGCCAACTCCGCCGCCGATCACCGCCACCGGTGGCCATAAATTACCAAAATACCCAAAAACGTAGATCCGAATGCCTATGGTCGAATCCGACCCCCGTTTTCCCTAAAAAAAACCCCAGAATTTCGAAGATCTACGATTATACCTTCGGTATTTTGAATCTTCCAGCGGAGCGTGGAGGCGCGTGGGAGCTCCGGTCACCGTGTAGTCTTCGGTAAGCTTATCTCCCTTTATTTTTTATATTTTTTTACTGTCGTTTTTCTTTGCTTGTTATGTTTTTGCTCCGTTGTTGTTGGTGCTTGTTCCTCGGTGTTCGTCTCTATTCTTTTTTTACAGGTTTGATGATGGCTTTTTATAGCCTCGCCGGTGTCTTCTTCGGACCAATCCCAAGAGAGGCCTTCGGTGAGTCACCAAACTATAGTGGTGACTCACCATAGGGCAGCGACGTGGACGGGTGGCCTAACATTGGGGAGCTTCTGTAAAATATCTAAATTAATGGACATCCATTAGAATTATTATAAAAATATAATTACTAATAGTGTAATTAACCCTTAATTATTATTCAGTGATTAAAATATTAATTATTTAAGTATAAGGGACTAAATAAGCTATTTACCCTAAAATATATAATTATGTCAGGGACTAAATTATAATAAACTAAAATTTGAATACCAAATTAAAAAGTTCAGAATTTGATTTTAGTGACTAGAATGAAAAGTTACAAATCTTTAATGACTGCATATATGATTTACCCACGAGCGAAATTACGCAAAGGGTCCCTCCCTTAAACGATGTCGTTTAAGGGAGAGTATAAATACCCTAATATACCCGGCCTTCAGTCCAATTTTTTCATTTCTTCTATTCTTATTCTCTCTCTAAAATGAGAGAGACATCTCTTTCTCCATTCTCTCTAGGATTCCCTCACCGAAGGACATCGATTCGTCGGCCGGCAGCCATATGTCACCGCCAACTCCGCCGCCGACCACCGCCACTGGTGGCCATAAATTACCAAAATACCCAAAAACGTAGATCCGAATGCCTATGGTCGAATCCGACCCCCGTTTTCCCTAAAAAAAACCCCAGAATTTCGAAGATCTACGATTATACCTTCGGTATTTTGAATCTTCCAGCGGAGCGTGGAGGCGCGTGGGAGCTCCGGTCACCGTGTAGTCTTCGGTAAGCTTATCTCCCTTTATTTTTTATATTTTTTTACTGTCGTTTTTCTTTGCTTGTTATGTTTTTGCTCCGTTGTTGTTGGTGCTTGTTCCTCGGTGTTCGTCTCTATTCTTTTTTTACAGGTTTGATGATGGCTTTTTATAGCCTCGCCGGTGTCTTCTTCGGACCAATCCCAAGAGAGGCCTTCGGTGAGTCACCAAACTATAGTGGTGACTCACCATAGGGCAGCGACGTGGACGGGTGGCCTAACATTGGGGAGCTTCTGGAGGCTTCTGCAATGGTGGTGTCGTGGCAGCACGGTTTCGGCAGTTGCTAGTTGGGTCACCTGGCAGTAGAGCGTCGGCAGTGGCTATGGATAACCGAGGCGGTGGCCGCGTGGCCCTAGGGTTTCTTCTAGAGGGCTCTGGACCGTTAGATCTTGCCATATCTAACGGTTGATGATGTTGGGCGGTTGCTGGGATGATACAAACCCTAATTGGGTTTAAGGTTAGTCTTAGGCCGGGTCTTCACTTGGGCCGGTTCGGGTTTTCTGGATCGGGTTGGGCTTCTGTTGGGCCTCCGAGTTTGGTTGTAAAACGGGCCTCGGGTTTATTGTATTTTGGGCTGAAATGTAATAAAATTACTTAATAATAATAATATTTATAATAATAATAATAATAAAAATAAAAAAATGGGCAAAAAACTAGTGTCTACAGCTGCCCCTCTTTGCTCATTCTTGTGTTAACAAGAATAGGGTAAAGACGAAAAAGACAATAAGTTTTTTGTCCATTTGGCTTTTCTTGATTAAGATGGAAATGTTGATGTTGTTCTATCTCCTTCAGCGATAGAATCAAGCAAAAGGTTGAATATGTTCTTCAGACTATGAACTTCCTCTTCTTCTTTAGATAAGTTCTTTAAACTATGAACTCATTTTTCCTCTTCAGACGAGTTCTTCATATTATGAACTCCTTTTTTTTTCTTTAGGCGAGTTCTTCATATTATGAACTCCTTTTTCCTCTTCAGACGATTTCTTCATATTATGAACTCCTTCTTCCTCTTCAGACGAGTTCTTCAAATTATGAACTCTTTTTTTTCTCTTCAGACGAGTTCTTCAGATTATGAACTACTTTTTCCTCTTCAGACGATTTCTTCAGATTATAAACTCCTTTTTTTTCTTCAGATGAATTCTTCATATTATGAACTCCTTCTTCCTCTTTAGATTAGTTCTTCAGATTATGCACTCATTTTTCCTCTTTAGATGAGTTCTTCAAATTATGAACTCCTTTTTTCTTCAGACGAGTTCTTCAGATTATGAACTCCTTTTTCCTCTTCATACGAGTTCTTCAGATTATGAACTTCTTCTGAAAATGTTTTAAGAAAAACAATCTCAAGCGAGATAAATTGCTATTTCAAAACATCCGGCACTGATGGTCTTATGGATGACCCGAATGCTTTTTTGAAATCATCCTACACTGTAGGTCTTATGGATAACCCGAAGGCTTTTTGAAAACATCCTGCACTGTAGGTCTTATGGATGACCCGAAGGTTTTGAAAACATCCTGCACTGTAGGTCTTATGGATGACCCGAAGGTTTTGAGAACATCCTACAATGAAGGTCTTATAGATAACTCGAAGGTTTTGAAAACATCATGCACTGAAGGTTTTACAGATGTGGGAAATAGTTTACTAAGTAAGAAACTTTGGAAATCGTTTTCTTACTATTCAACAATTTCATTTTCAGAAAAGATTAAATGAGAAACTTTGGAAATAATTTTCTCTTTTTTTGAAATAACTTGTTGATTGGGTAACATACCCCAAAATAATACTTCTTTTATGGATTGCATCCATCTATTCTTCAGATGTTTGCGTGATTCTTTCATTTGATTTGAATTCTGCATTCCCTTTGTATGGTATTTTCCATCATGAATCTTCTTTTTTCATAAGAAGACCTGTAAAACTTCACATTTGAATGATCAAATGTATCAATGTAATGCATTGTCTATTGTGCAAATGATGTTCTTATGAATGCATGAATGTTGATGCAAACTTCATTTGACTTCAAAGTGGTGAACTCGGTCTTCATTCACTTGATCATTTATTTCCAGGGTTACCTTTGGATATCAGTATAACAACTTATGTTATATTTATGAAGAACCATTTGATCAACTTGTATCTTTGTGTCTTCTTTGTTTCATTAAAGTCTCAGAAAAAATCATTTATGGACTCTTGTCGTCGTAATCAGAACTATGACCTTGATTTGACTCTTGAAACATATCACAAGGAGGATTTATCCTAATTCCTTTCATGTCTCCACATCTAGTTGGATCTCGAACAAAGTCATTCAAACCATATCATGTTGAGATGCTTTAACAACAACCTGTTGTTCAACCTTAGTTGGCTCCACTAGTTTCTTGTTGTTAAAATTTCAGCTTCCCTTCTCATGGAAAGAAATCTTCATCATATCTCACTTCTAACCTTGGGGTTGAAGAAGACAAACTTTATCTTGAATCAATAAATGGAAACTATATGATCACAACATTGGTTTAGCATCAGAATAACTGGTTCATAAAACATTTGACAACACATTCATTCTTTCCTATGGCTTCTGCTCAGATGTTCGTACACATTCATCATTTCCTGTGGCTTCTGCCTAGATTTCCCAATCATTGAAACTCCTTGCATAGTGTTCAAAGCTTTTGTATGATGTCACAAGACCACTTGAGAACAAAACTCAGTGGAAATACAAATGAGATATTGGTGTGTTTCATGACCAAAAAGTTGGTCAAATTCACAAAATATGCTAATGCTGAATTGAATAAGAGATACCAACTGATCTTGATATCATCTAGGCAAGGGAAAGTGCGATACCGATCATGTTTTCTTCCATAATGAATGTTGTAGGAATTAGAAACACATCAGCTATAGGAGCCATGTACATAAGGAGGTTCATGGAATTCTTACTGTTGTAGATGAAATGCACATTATAAAACCAAATAGATGAAAACTCAGTTCACCTCGACTGGCAATGATAACCCAATAACAATGGGAATAAGGGTAATGTACGTAAGCTGAGCCTCTCTCTTCAATGTCATCAGGTAAGCGAAAATTATCTTGAAAATTAGCTTTGTAGCCCCAATAGTATGATTGAAACTAATCGCCAGGAACCTCAAAGAAATATTTCTAATCATCATCGACACACAAAAGACCAAATTCAAAGCTGAGATCTTGAGGAACTGAACCCTGGATCGAATGGTCTGCATGGGGACCATCTTTATCCATGCAACCGTGTGACACATGATTAAGAAGATTGGGTATTTGAAACCATACTTGCTGAGTAAATATTTGTTCAAATCAATGATCTTGACACAGGATGATATGGGCATTCAGTATGCCCCAATATTTTATAATACAAACGTTAAAAATGCACCAACATTCCTGATTATGATTAAAATGGGCTTTCAAGATACCCTGACATTTGCTTTTTTGTTGATGTGAGCTTTCAAAATGCCCCACATTTTCATATTGATGTGCCTTCGAAATGCCCCACATGGATTTTTCTGAAGTGGCCTTTAAAATACCCCAACATTTGCTGATACAGATGTTAAAAACATTACTTCTTGCTGAGATGAGCCTCCAAGAATGCCCAAATATTCATATTACTATGAGCCTTCAAAATGTCTCACATAGACCATTTCTGTCTAAAACGAGCCTTCAAAATGTCCCATATGGACCATTTCTATTTGAATTAGGCATTCAAAATACCCCAACATTCTAAACTGTAAGGCTTAATCTCAATGTTTGTTTGATTTGAATCTCATGATCCCCACGAGGTCCAATTTTTCTAATGCCCCATTGAGGGTACTCGTGGCTCTATTCGTGAACAAATCTGTTAATCTTGAATACTCTCATTCTGGTGTCACTAAACAGCAGTGTTGTCAAGTAATTTGAGGAATTCTCTTCATGTTGTCACAAACTTAAGAAGTGATTAATCATTCTGACGGAAATGTCTAAGATATTTGCCTCTTCTAAATGAGTGCCCATCTTTTGGATCTAGAGGGATCTAGTCAGAAAAAGTGGTATAAATCGCTTAGTAATACATTCCAGGTCGACACAATGACGTATCATCTTTCGGTCTTAAGAGATATGTTCCCCAGGGGTATCAATGTCCTGACTCTTTTCTCTGGGATCGATAGTGCATAAGTTATCCTCTACCAGCTCGACATACATTTGAAAGCAGATGTGCAAGAACTGAATGATGATCGGTTGGAGCAATTGATGAGTAAATTTGGTGGATTCGACCTTGTTGTCGGTGGCATCTCGTGTAACAACCTTATCGGAAGAAATAAACATCATCAGGATAAACTAGAATATTTTTGTTGGTTCATTTTCTTGCAATGGCTGCTACAACGACTGCCTTTTCTGTTTCTCCAAGATACGCACTGCCATATCCCACTCTTCTCGAACCATGGAAATATTTAGTTGATGATAGAACTGGTTATCTCTACTTTTGGAATCCTGTAACCAATGTTACCCAATATAAAATGTCTATAAGTGTAGAATCTGTTCCAATATCTTATTATGTGCCTATAAGTTCTCAAATTCAAGTTCAGCAATCTTCTGAAGGACATAATGGATATAATCCTGAAAATGAAAATGATCGGTATGGAAGAGGCATCAATGATGTATCAAGACTTGAGCCAGTATCACAATATAACCAGAGTGCATGTGGTGGACTTGTTCATTCCTATAATACATCTAATGGGACTTATAGCTCTGTGATTGGATGATCTTTTAGGGGACATGGATTGGTGGCTAACGAAATTAATTTGTCTGGTGATGCTTATTGCCATCAATATGAGATAAGTGTCCCTTTTAAATAGGATAATCTTTCTTGATGAGTTGCTAATAATGTCATAGGAGATCGTTACAAGTTCAATTCTCTAGACTTTCTGGCTTCTTGGACCACTTGCTTTCAAGAATGCTTTATCATTTTGGCCTTGCTTATTCTTTTTCTACAATAGAGATAGAATAGGCAAAAATTTGCTTCAAGGACCTTCCTCATTTGAGACTGTCCTATTTGAATTTTTTTTTCCTTTCTTTATCGAAGAATGAAATAATTTTGTAAAGTATTTCCCATTAAAGGTTCACAATAGAATCAAATCATAAGCATGAGTTCAAAGAATATCAAATAGATTAATAGCTCTTTAATGTTTGAGAGTATAGTTCTTTGAAAAGTATCAAGATTTGGTTTGGTTTCAGGATCGCTTTCCTATTTTCTATTGTTACATCTATTTAAGATGTCACTTCTCTCTCTCTTTGTGAACTTTGCAACACACCTCACTTTAAGGACTTGGTATTTTAACCGAATACGTAACTTGTACAACCAATTACTAGAATACTTCTATTTCAATTATGTGAAATTTTCCATTTGTATAAGCTTTGTAAACTCTAGTAGAAGCATTGTGAAAATATCAATCTAAAAAGGGAAGTTTTTGAGTGCTCGTTTGAGGTTAATTATAATAAATGTTCCTTAACCCCCTTTGTCCATCCTTATATAGTAACTTTTTTGCCATTTTGGCTAGCTAAATTTAGCTTTATTGTATATAATAATATAACCACCTTTATCACTCTAGTTGAAACTTATCCATAAAGCCAGGGCGATTAACCAATTGCTCTAGAGGGACAGTTTTATTGCATATAATTGTATAACAGACTAGCTGAATATTATCCATAAAGCCGGGGTGATTAACTAATTGCTTTATGGGGACAACTCAAGCATAACAAGTTAGCTGAATATTATCCATAAAGCCGGGGATATTAACCAATTGCTTTAGGGGGATAACTCAAGCTTTATTGTATATATAATATAATATGAGTATAAGGCACCAGCTTGTTAAGGAGAACCGGTTATAGTCTAAGTGTTTTGGTGGAAATCAGAAAAATCTCTTCGTTAGAGTTCAATTCCCAAGCAACTAACTTAAACTATATTTACCTATTTGTAAAAAATATGTTCATCATCGAACATCATCAATAGAAAAATACTCTAGTCGGTTTTGTAAGTAATACACCAACGATGCCCTATGTTGTACGCTTCTATATATAAATACCAAGCCTTTTTGTAATTCCTTTCAATAGGAGAAGGCTATATTATATTTGTAATAGGATAGTGTTTGGGTATATTTCATCTGAGGTAAGGTCAAGGGTCCTTGGTTTTCTGGTTTTCAATCCTGATATTTTGTCAAAGATTATAACTCTAATCATTTAAAGAGTTTTTTAATCCAGTTGATATTCAAAGAACTGCAATATTGCAAAATTGATTCAATGCTCATAACCTTACAAGCCAAACAAGATGCTGAAAATAGAAAGGTACGACAGTGGTATATAATAACTTCCACTTGTTTTGCTTAGCTTGCTTTATCATTCCTCGAATGTTGGGTGTGTACTTGGCCCAGGATTTTCATCCTTATTTGCCTCCCATTTCTTGATCATTTCTTTTGTGTCAACTCCTTTGGATAAACTTTCAGATAAATCTCTTCTTCCTCCTGAGTAGTCTCCATCATCATCTTTTTCTTCCCCGATTGGAAATTGGGCTCGATTTTAGATCCAGGATAACTTTCCTTGGTGATGACAATTTTGGTGTGTTTCTGAATGCTCAGTACAGCTATGGTTGGTGTAGTATTCGCCAGACTCATTAAATTTCCCCCTGCCTCACTTGTTTTCAGAAAATCTGATATATGTGTCTGAGGTGTCTTATGGGTTATATTTGCCCCATTTTTTCTTAGACCTATGGGCCAATCTCGAATTACCTTTTCCTTTCATTTCTTCATTTCTCATCTCTTTCTCATTTTTTAGCACCAGAGAAGTATCGAGAGTTAAATCTGCTATACATACTTCACCTTCTTTAGTTTTGCCTTTTTTCTTTTCAATATCTTCTGCTATATGATCTTCATTTGCCTTGACCCTACTAACTTCATTTTGGTAGTTGAATCCCAATTGTCTGACCAAAATGGACTGATTGTTAACATCTACTTCTATGATTCTATTAACCAAAAGCTCTTGAACCCGTGGTTTGAAGTTACCTTAATTCTCGATGGAGTGTCCTCGGATTCCAACATGATATTCACAAAAAGACTTTCTCATTATACCATCTCGGGTAAGGAGGCAATAAAGGCTTAGCCTGACATGGGGCAATAAGTTGGGCTTTGAGTAACTCAGGATATAACTTGCTGCATGAAATTGAATGAAACTTGGGTAGAATTTCCCTTGACATCATTGTCTCCTTACAATTGTTTACTTTGTCTTCTTGAAGACCTAGTGACTGATGACCAAAGTTGGCTTTGAATGTTTGATTCTTGACCAATATCATCAGACAGACAATAATTCAAAAATTTCTCTTTCTCGACCAGTTTCTGAGTTTTTTAGGAGCTTAGGTTTCCCATCTTCAAAACATAGCAACCCTTCTGTTATAAGATCTTGGACTTTTAATTTCATAACCCTACAATTATCCATAGAGTGAATAAACTCTCCAGAATGATAATTACATGAATTTTTGACACCCTGACAATCTGGACGCAAATAAGTATTAGGCCTTGGAGGAATTGGTGTTATGAGGTCATTTTCAAAAAGAAAGGGTAATAAGTATGCATATGAGATTGGAATTGGAATTAGAGATATCATTTTCTTTTTTCCTTTCCTAGCTTTCTTCAATGGCTTTTGAACCTCTTCTATGCTTCGCTTTAACTTGATCTCTATCGCCTTTTCTGGGATCATACCTGATTTTTGGAGCCTTATTGGATTTCCACATTCCCTTATAAGTTTGTGGTCATTTTTTTCATCGCATCAGCTACACCACTAACATTCATAATCTCTTCCAATCTATTACAACAAGTTCTTCTAAGGGTTTCTCTCCATGGATCATAATATTCACCATATCCATTATTTTTGTCATTTGCTCTCTTGAATCATCTTGGAATTTTTTCGCTTGATCCATCATATCTTGTTGAATCTTTATGCGATGTTTTTGGAGTTTTTGATTCTACTAACCCTTGCTAAAATCTCATTCATGGTTGTTATCTTTCTCTAGGAAGACCAAATTAGCTCCAATTTGATTTCAGAAATTCTGTCATAGAATTCTCCACGAATTATTCTCATATTTTCATGATTAAATGCATGTAATATAGTTTGAAACTAACAAAATTGCACGTGCATGATATAATATTGAAACTATAAATGTAACTATACGAAGATGCAAATGTAAATGCAAATGTAAATGCAAATGTAAAAATGTGGATGTAAAACGGAAATGCAAAGATGAAAAGATGCAAAGATGCAAATGCATGTATGAAAAAGGTGTTATTCAAGAGTGATCATCTTAAAACAACCTTCATTGAACACAAAAGTTTCGGTACATCAAATAAAACTTTACATATAGGGATAGATTTCACTCCTAACTTCAATAAAACTTTACATATAGGGGATAACCTTCACTCCTAACTTCTCTAAAGCCAAGTTAGTTTCACTTCTTGCTTAAAAGTTGAATTCTAAATCTTCTTCAATTCCTTGTAAAGTCAGCTAAGTCTATCAGCTTATGAGCCATATTGCTTGTCTGGACAGCAACTTCTTCCATGACATTGTCTTTTTCCTTCATCTTCTATGTCAACTCTCAGAGTTGTAGGCAATGTTGCTCATTCTCCCTTGTGAGGGAATCTTTATGGTTACGGAGTTCTTTGACAAGAGTTTCATGTATGTTGCAGCTCTTTTTCAGTTTGGTGACTCCTGTTATCCGATCTTCTGGGATGTTTCCTATGCCAACATTTTGAAAGGCTTGAATGATCTTTTGGAAATCCTCACACATGGTGCTCATCTTTGTACTTAATTTCTTGTTTTCATCCTTCTAAAAACGTGTTTTAGCTTCATAAAAACTTCCTTCATTCTGAATGCTTCTATTGATACTCTTACCATAAAATGCTTTTGGTACCAATCTAACAGGATCTTTGTGGAATACTTTTGGTATCAATCTAATAGGATCTTTGTGTACATAGCTCTCCTCTGTCCTCAGAGTTCCCCCATGATGTCATTCCTTGGCTGCGTCATATTTTGCTTGATCATAAAACTTTTTGTCCATTAATGAAAACTTTTCAATTTGATGAACACTCTTTCGAATCAACACCTTCTGGTTATGCCATGATCATGCAATGTAAATGCAAAAGAAATCAATATAAACAAGTTAGAGTAAAATAAAATGTATCTACAAAATGGATAAGAATAAGAAAAGATAAAATGGTTAGTACCAATTAATAGAAAGAAAAGATTCTTATTTATCATGGTATATAAATCATAACCTCATGCTTTGTTTGGAAAAATAAACCTAATTGCATGTTAACTAGTTCACATGCATAGAAAAAATAAATAAAAAAACAAAAGTTAGAACTTATTTCTCCTTTGTGTACACCTACGGACAGAGTGTCAGTAATGTCTATGATCGGGTGAATTTCTAGGGTTTATTATATGCAAGGTTTCGGTTCTAAGAGTAAAGGTACTCGAATTGTCCTTGTTGGTGCCCCCTTACGCTGCCAAACCATCAATCTTAGTCCATTACAGACTTAAGCGGATTAAGTTCAATTCGAGGGGACACATTTTCCTATGCCTGACACGGAGAATAAATTCTCACAAAGACATAGAGCATATGAACCCCGAAAACTACTTGCTAGGTCTGACACGGAGAATAAATTATCACGAAGACGTTGCTTTCACTCTCACTTAAAAGGGAAAAGCTCAATTATAAAGCTTATGTTATGCAATGCAAGTGTTGTGTGTGAGGAGAAATTTTCACACAAAAATTAATATCTAAAAATAAAATTAAATATTAATATACAAGAGTATAAAATAAATTGAAAGAAATCAAAAGAATCATAAATTAAATAAAATATGAATTATCAATTTCTAATTATAAAGACAAGATATGACTTAGGTTTGACCAGGGTCCCCAGCGGAGTCGCCAAGCTGTCGTAACCGGTTTTTGCCCGGGTACGAATTTTTACTTGACGGGAAAATATGTGAATAAATAAATGGTTTTTATTGAAATGTTTTGGTAGTCGCCATTTGCCTTTTGGGTTAGGTAGGTCGAATACCTAAAAATCATCTTTTAAAAGAGTTTTTAAGAAAACATCAGTTAAAAGATAAACCGGTCTGCGTTTAACCAAAAATTTATTCTTTTTAATAATAAAAAGGGATTCGTGGTCGGTTACGTTTGGGGAAGGATTAGCACCCTCACAATACCCAAAATTGGTCCATGTCAATTATAAATTGTCTCTAATATAGAATTTAAGAATTCAAATATAAATTTAATTTATGATCCTCTTATTCTATATTCAATCGAATAATTCTAAAATAAAGATATATTAAAATATATTTTTATGAAACTAAAGTAAAAATATATACTTAGGATTTTATAAATAGGATATATTAGAAAAAGACATCTAGTTACTTTAAGACAACCCTTTTCTTCAATATAAAAAAATGAATAAATAAGAATAAAATAATTTGATTAAAACAAATATATATATATATTATAAATAATGTATTATTTATTAAAAATATCGGAATATGACCTCTGTGTAATTAAGACAGACCTTTCTTTGATATTAAAAAAATAAATATTTTAAAATACTAGAATAGGACATCTAGTTATTTTAAAACAACCCTTTCTTGATATTTAAAAAAGAAATAAATATTATTTAATCAAATATATATATATATATATATATATATATATTATATATATAAAATAATAATTAAAGTACAAATTTAAACATATTGAAATTAAAAATATAATAATAAAAAATTAAATTAAAGTGTAACTAATAGTGACTAAAACAAATAAAATTAAAACAACAAGAATAAAATGTAAAAATATCTAAATTAATAGACATAATTCGAATTATTATCAAAATATAATTACTAATAGTGTAATTAACCCTTAATTATTAGTCAGTGATTAAAATATTAATTATTAAAGTATAAGGGACTAAATAAGTTATTTACCCTAAAATATATAATTATGTAAGGGACTAAATTATAATAAACTAAAATTCGAATACCAAATTAAATAGTTCAGAATTTGATTTCAGTGACTAGAATGAAAAGTTACAAATCTTTAATGGCTGCGGATATGATTTACCCACGAACGAAATTACAAAAATGGTCCCTCCCTTAAATGACATCTTTCAAGGGAGGGTATAAATACCCTAATATACTCGGCCTTCAAGCCAATTTTTTTATTTCTTCTCCTCTCATTCTCTCTCTAAAACGAAAGAGATATCTCTCTCTCCCTTTAATCTAAGATTCCCTCACCGGAGGGAATTCGTTTTCCCTAAAAAAAACCTAGAATTTCGTAGATCTACGATTATACCTTCAATATTTCGAATCTTCCAGCGGAGCGTGGAGGCGCGTGGGAGCTCCGGTCACGTGTAGTCTTCGGTAGCTTCTACCTTTATTTTTTGATACTTGTTGATGTCGTTTTCTTTGCTTGCTAGGTTTTTACTCCGTTGTTGTTGGTGCTTGTTCCTCGGTGTTCCTCTGTTCTTCTTTTGCAGGTTGATGATGGCTTTTTATATTTCGAATCTTCCAGCGGAGCGTGGAGGCGCGTGGGAGCTCCGGTCACCGTGTAGTCTTCGGTAAGCTTCTCTCCCTTTATTTTTTGATACTTGTTTGATGTCGTTTTTCTTTGCTTGCTAGGTTTTTACTCCGTTGTTGTTGGTGCTTGTTCCTCGGTGTTCCTCTATGTTCTTCTTTTGCAGGTTTGATGATGGCTTTTTATAGCCTCGTCGGTGTCTTCTTCGGACCGATCCCAAGAGAGGCCTTCGGTGAGTCACCAAACTATAGTGGTGACTCACCATAGGGCAGGGATGTGGACTGCTGGCCTAGCGTTGGGGAGCTTCTAGAGGCTTCTGCAATGGTGGTGTCATGGCAGTAGGGCCCTAGGGTTTCCTCTGGAGGGCTCTGGACCGTTGGATCTTGTCAAATCCAACGGTTGATGATGTTGGGCGGCTGCTGGGATGATACAAACCCTAATTGGGTTTAAGGTTAGTCTTGGGTCGGGTCTTCACTTGGGTCAAGTCTTCACTTGGTTCGGTTCGGGTTTTCTGGACCGAGTTGGGCTTCTGTTGGGCCTCCGAGTTTGGTTGTAAAACGGGCCTTCGGGTTTATTGTATTTTGGGCCTGAAATGTAATAAAATTATTTATTAATAATAATAATAATAAAATAAATGGGCAAAAAACAGGTATTGAATCAACTTTCCTTATAGTGGAAAGTCGATGTGCAACAACAGCAGTTGTTCTCCCGACCATGAGTCGGTCAAGAGCTTCCTGAACAATACTCTCATAGCCTGCGTCGAGTGCGCTTGTTGCTTCATCAAGGAGCAAGATCTTAGGGTTCTTCAACATAGCTCTACCAATTGATATTCTATGTTTTTGACCACCAGAGAGTTGGACTCCTCGCTCTCCCACCTGATTTTGCACCGAGGCACACACAAAAAGATTGTGACACAAATTATATCCATTCGGAAGCAGGGTAATAATGCTATGAGCATTTGGTGCACAAGCAGCAGCTTCCACTTCATCCATTGTTGCATCGGGTTTTCTTCATAGTATATTCTCAAGGATCGTCTTTGCAAAGAGAACAGGTTCTTGATTGACCAATCCGATCTGATCGCGCAACCATTTCAGTTGCAGCGTCTTTACGTCGACATTATCCAACAAAACTTGTCCTGCTTAACCAAAAAAAACATACACATCAGCTCTGAAATCCAAGGGGTAAACATTTTCATTCTTCAAACATGAAAAAGGTTCACTTAATTACCCTGGTTAGGATCATAGAACCTCTCAATCAGAGAGACAACAGTACTCTTCCCGGAACCGCTACCCCCAACAACGGCAACAGTCTTTCCTGCTGGAAAGAAAATCGAGAAATTGCTAAGACGAACATCCAGTCTTGATGGGTAACTGAAAATCACATCCTTGAATTCTATGTTGCCATTAACCTCGGGCAGTACTTTCCCATCCAAATGATCTTGGATTATGGAGGGCTTCTGATTGATAATCTCCATCAGTTTGTAATCAGCTGCTTTTCCTTTACTAAATGCCCCGAGATTAGAAAATGACTGGCCTAAACTCCTGCAATAGTAGACTTATTCAACAATATAATCCCCGGTAAACCTTAATAATCACAGAAGATTAGTTAACATGAGCTTTAGATCTTACATGCCACCAACTACGTAAAGGCCTTGCCCCCATCGGTCTGTCCATTCCGGATAAAAACACCACCATACCAAAAGACAAGCACCCAAGACATACAAGCTTTGCCGTAGGTGCACCCAAGTCCCAAACCCTTTGCCATTCCAGCCTTGTATCCGAGTAGGAATTAAGGGCCTTGCTCTCACCGACACACGAGTAAACCGTACGAACTTGTGCAATGGCCTATCCAGATGATTGAAAGGTTATATTTGATATAACCCCATATATATATATATATATATATATATATATATATCGTAATACAAATTATAATTATAACATCAACTCAATTGATATTTATTGAACTTAAATATTTAAAATTTTTGTTTCATTTAATAATTTCTTTTTGATTTTAAATTTTTTCCTTAATCATATAAATTTATGAAATATTGTTTGATCATTGAAAACTAATCTGATTTCATTCAGTAATTAAGAATTTCAGTGTTGTTTCATATCCAAATAAAACTGCCAAATACCACTTGATTTTAAACAATTTAAAATAACATTATATAATTCACTCTCATAAATACAATTAATACTAAAATTAGACAAAACTAAAGAAAATAACTCTAATTACTATTACAAACCCTTTAAAAAATATGATAAAACATATATAATGTATATGTCACTAATAAGTCAAAGTTAGGATGTCTTACATGCCACTAATAAGTCAAAGTTAGGATGTCTTAATCATATAAATTTATAAAATACTGTTTGATCATTGAAAACTAATCTGATTTCAGTAAGTAATTAGGAAGTTCATTGTTGTTTCATATCCAAATACAACTGTCTAATACCGTTTGATTTTAAACCATTTAAAATATAACATTTATATTATTCACTCATAAACACGATTAATACTAAAATTTGATAAAACTAAATAAAATAACCCTAATTAGTATTACAAACACATTTAAAAAATCTGATAAAGCAACCCAACAGATATAATGTACATGCCACTAATAAGTCAAAGTTAGGATATCTTACTAATATTGTCGGTAGGTTTGATTTTGCATAAGATGTTGGCAAGCTCCACACTTCACGACCTCTAAATTATTCGAACATACGCATGAAAATCATTATGCGCTAAGTAAAACTTAGTGAGGTAAAAAATAACTAAAACAAAAAGCCATAAAATATAAGAAATGAACTATAAATTAAATAAAAACATTAAAACTTCAAATCGGACTTTCCAAGCTGTATTTTTTCTCATCAGAAACCTGAAAATCATGCCCTCATAATTTCATCAAAATTACAATAATCAACATCAGCAATAATATACTTTACATATACTTTCCATACAGACACGTTTCAGAATTTTCATATTTTTCATTTTTATATTATTTTTACTTTCAATTACTTTCTAACATTGCTTATTTCATTTTCATAGTCCAATGTATATTTATGAGAATGCAAGATACACGAGTTAGACGAGTGAGTGCAATAATCACTTCAGTGTTATCATCATAATCAGAATATGTAAGCACACATAGTGTTATCATATTAGAATCGTAATGTGCAGACAAAGTGCAATCAGATCAGAATATATATACTAGTGCACCCACAAGTACACCATAGTATATCAGAATCGGAATATATAAGCACACACAATATTATCATATCATAATCATAATGTGCACACAAAGAGCAATTAGATCAATAAATTATATACCAGTGCACCCACCGATACACCACAGTATATCAGAATCGTAACATATATGCAAACATAATGCTATCATATCAGAATCATAATATGCACACAAAGTGCAATCACATCAGAAAATATATACTAGTGTACCTTTAGGTAACACCCCAGTATATCATAATCACTTCATCTCATGTACCTACGACTTTCAATGCAACATACAGTAGCCTTTACTTTGATTCATAATCGTTTAATAAATATCATGCCAAACTAGAATTATTTTCAAATCATAACCGCAGAATATAACATGGGTAGTTCATACCTGAAATCATTCATGAAACTTGATAAAATTATATAGAAATATTTTATACTGAAAATTTATAAACCATACTGAAAAATAAAATGAGGTTGACTTATAGCTAGTCGTCCTCAATCAGAATAATTAAATAATTAAACTATGCTCTCATTAATACTTTATATAAAAATCAAAACATAAACCTCACCAAACTTTAAGCTTAATTTCTTGCTTCCAATTCATTCTTCACGAATTTATCACAATTTCATATTTTGATAGTTTGCGCTACCTTCAAAGAATTATTATTATGTACTAATCTACATATTTAAAAATTATTTTGTTTATACCACTGAAAGCTAGACTCGAATATAAATCTAACCATATAAGAAACTTTTTCTAGTTAAACTCATACAATTTATAGAGAATTTTCAAAGTTGATTGACAAAAGCAATCTTGGACAAAATTTGTTGTCCTATTTTCTAACCTATCACTGATTAAAAATTCTTATTTTTTTGCATACTTATGAAATACGTTTATGCTTATTTTTATTCTAAATGAAATTAGATGATATATGAATCCAATGGTATAAGATTCATCCCCCAATCATTTTTTAGAATTCTGATGATTTTCTAAACGTATTGTTCAGAAATAATTTCTAGGCAGATTTTCACCAACTAGTGTCCTTAACTTCACTAATATATTAGCTTACTAAATGAAAATATAAGCTTAAATTTACTTATATAACACTAGTATTACTTGTTAACATAACTCCAATACTGGCTCATTGCAAGCCAATGTTTATTCGAAACATAAATACGAATTAAATGCACTCATCTGATCTCTTTAGCTTGCAACCTTCCTTAAAATTTCCCATTTCATCCTTAAGCTTCTCTTTAGATTTAATAATATTTGATCTTGATTTCAAGCACTCAATCTAAATGAACTTCATTACCAAACTATACAAATTCAAACCAAATATTAGAATCTTACTAACATAGGCATACTTTGGAAAATAAATTCCTAACAAATTTCCCAATACTCATTCGATATAATTTACATGTCACAACAAAAATATTTACCTTAAACTTCTAATTGGCCACTCAACTTCCTTTATCCTAACTCACATAACATTTTTCACTTAAGCTCCCAATCTTTCCATATTGTGATTTAAACTTCAACTTTACAAGTTTTCCAAAATAATTCAATTTCACAGCCTAACTTCAATTCCAACACTCAAACATTAATTTCCATCATATTACATAAACTATTTAACAATTACACAACAACCCACAACTTTTAAAAAAATTGCCAATTTGGTCCCCTAACTTTTCAAAAAATACATAATGGTCCCCAAATTTTTCTAAGGCTTTTAGAATACTTCTTACATCATTTCCATCCCCTAAATAATTTCTCCATAATTTTTATCATCCTCTATTGTCAAGGTCAAATGCTTTGTATTTTCAAAATTAGGGTTTTCATGATTTTACTCAATTTTTATTCGATTCAAGAATGAAATAAACTTCATTTCAACCTTATAAAATCTATACAATCAAAGCCCCAACTTAATTTCATCAAAACACATCTTTCTCATAAAGCTAGGGCTTGGCCAAAACTTTATTTGTTCATATAACCATGTACAAGTTATTTTAATAATTAATTATGCTTGGAAATGATTCTACAACCTCAAAAACATCAAAATCCTTCATCAATTCTATAAACCCGAATATGAACATAAACCCTAAAATTTGGGATATTTGAACACAAACCAAAGTAGCAAGAAATAATGGTACCAAATGATATCGTTTTTCTAATAGAACAATTTTCTATTTCACGACATGATCCAAAAACCAAAGGAAATTGCTCAGCACAAAATGTTGGCTGAAAATGGTTTGGTTTCAATGAAATTTTGGTTAATTTCTATAATTTAGCCTTAATTTAAGCTTACATGAATAAAAAAATTCATTTAATGAGAAATGTCCATTGTACCCTTAATGAAACTAGATATTTACCTTAATACCAAGCCACATAAACCTTATCATCTTCCAAAGCCAAAGATGGACAAAATATTTTTCCCTTTCCAACGTTGCCCATGCCATTTTCCAAAAATTTCAATCTTGTCATTTTCCATCCAACTATCCAAATTGAACATGGAAATAAATTCACAAATTCAATTCTCCATATTATTTTCCATCATTCTAAATTATGGAAATATTATTTTTAATACTAATTTATCATCCTTCAAATTTTCTAAAAATTCTATTCGATCGATTTACCAAAATTTTACCAGACTTAACACTTTCTATTTTTAACACAATTTCCATATCAATAATCTGATTTCAATAAAACCCCGCTTTCAAGAGTAAAATATCCATTTATGGAATAACTTTTTGGGAAATTTAATACTTAGATCCTTGAATTTTCCCAATTTTCTGTCATATAGTTTTCAAAAATTGCATTTTAGTCACTAAAATTCCACTGTTTATTAAAATCTGAAAAATTACATTGTTTTGAGCCAAATTTCTCTGATCTAAAATATGTAAATAATATTTCCAACCATTTTCAAACATCCTTCAAATTTTCATAAAATTCTGGTTCGATATGATTATCCGATTTCAATACCGAACTTTATCACTTTATAGCTTTTAACACAAATCTCGTACCGAAAGTCTGACACAAAAATCCTTGTTTTAGGCTAAACTATTCATTTCTGAGCTAAAATCTATAACTTTTTAAAATTACATTTTTGATCTCTAAATGTTTACAAAGTTTATTATTTAGCCCTTAAACTTTTAAAACTTATATTTTAGTCACTAGTTAAAATTTGGGATGTTACAATTCCTCCCCTTAAAGAAAATTCAACCTCGAATTTTCTATTCTATCTACATACCTGAAGTAAAGAAATAAGGAAATTGTATTTTCGTGTCTTTGTCTTGTTCCCAAATCGCTTCTTTTTATGATTTCACTAAAGAACTTTCACCAGTGGAATCGTCTTATTTCTCAGTTCTTTGTCTCCATATACTAAAATCTTTACATGTTTCTCTTCATATAAAAAATCTTACTGAATCTCGATTTTCTCTGTGTAATCACATGTAAAGTATTCAATTTTTACTTTCGAAGCAGCGATACATAAAACGCATTATAAATCTTATCCATTTCCAGAGATAATGCTAACTGGTAAATTACCGGACTAACTCTCTTTACAATCTCGTATAACTGATAAATCACAGACTTTACTTTCTTTTATGCTCAAATCTCATAATCTTTTTCTAAAGTAAAACTTTAAGAAATACTTTATCATCTCTTTGATATTTGATTTCCTTTCTTTGCTTTTTCGATCTTTTCTAAATATCTTTTATTTTTGTTGGGAAGATCTTTAATCAAATCTCACAATATCGGTCTCAACATCAACTCTACAACAAGTACACCATCATTTTTCCTTGAAAATCAAGTATTTAAAGCTTTCAAAGCAAAGAAGATCTTTCGACTAAATGTGTCAACTACCATATTAACCTTCTGAAGATGATAATCAATAATCATATCCATATTTTAGAAGTTTGATCTATCTCATTTATCTTAGATCCAATTCTTTCTGAATAAGAAAATACTTCAGACCTTCATAATTTGTTTAAATATAACATCGCTCACCATATATATAGTGGTTCCATAATTTCCAAGTAAACACCACAGCCATTAACTCTAAATTCTAAGTCGAATAATTTTATTCATGCATCTTTAGTTGTCTCTATGTATAAACTATCACTTTACCTTCTTGCATCAAGACACATCCTAAACCATTAAGGAACGCATCATTGCAATTCAAATACTCTTACCTGATTCTGATTGCGTTTAAAACTAATGTTTCTGTCAATTTTCTTAAGTGTATTGAAGTTTTCTTGTCATTTTTAAGTCCAAACAATTGGTACATCATTTCTAAGCAACTTTGTAAACATAGAAGAAATCATCGAGAAATTCTTCACAAATCCTCGATAACCGCCAGTTAATCCCAAGAAATTATGAACTTTGAATACATTCTTTGAGGTTTTCCATTCTATTATAACTTGTACTTTCTTGGAATCTACTCAGATTCACTCTGCTGAAATCACGAGGCTAAGGAAATAAATTTTTGACAACCAAAATTCACATTTTGACAACTTAACATACAACTTTTGATGTCGCAATGTTTGAAGTAAAATATGAATGTGTGTCGTGCTTTCTTAGAATAAATCAAAATAACATATAAGAACATGTCCACGAAGTAATCTATTTACAACTAGAACATTTGATTCATTAAATCTATAAATACTGCTGGAACATTAATTAGTCCAGATAGCATCACTACAAACTCATAATATCTATATCGGGTTTTGAAAGTCATCTTCAAAATATCTTATTCTTTAATCTTTAACTAGTGATACTCTGATTAAAGATCAATCTTCGAAAATTTTGATGTACCTTTGAGTTTATCGAATAGTTCATCGATCCTCGAAAGAGGATACTTATTTTTTTTGTCACTTTATTCAGCCGACGATAATCTATATATAGCCACATCTATTCATTTTTTTTCTTTTACCAAAGAGTACCATTATACCACATGGAAATACTTTCAGTCTAATAAAATTATTGTCAAATAACTCATGTAGTTGTACCTTTAACTCTCTCAATTCTATCAGAGCTATCCGATATGGGACCATCAAAATTGGCACTGTACTCAGAAAATATAAAGTTTAAGCTCCACTTCTAGATCAGGAGGAAATTCAGATAATTCATCAGTTTTACATCTAGAATTTCCCAAACTATCATAATATCCTCTAATCTAACTTCAACTGTTCAACTGTCAATTACACTTACCATGATGTATCTCAAATTTATCAAATGTGAATTCCATTAAATTTGCTAGAAATATCATTCCTTGAATTTTTTTAAGGAAATTCATACTTATCTGTTTTATTCTAACGCTAAGACCCAGCGGTTTCGTTACTATAAATAAATTCTAAGAGAATGCCCGTTTAAGGCAATTCTTTTATTAACACAACTTATTCATAAAGTCTATTCTCAACAATTAAATTATTACTCTATCACTTGGAGTCATTCTTCATATACTTTCTCATTTCTATAGTCTTGCTCCAATTGCCATAATAGTAAATCCTTCAAGTCCTTCAAATCAACAACTACTCCTTTTCAATCTCATTTTAGATCCTTTCGAATAATAACAGAATTATCATCTACTTCACTAAAACTTAACTTTCTTTAAACTTCAACATACAATTTACTTACCTATAGACATTCCAAAATCATCAATAATTTCAATAATCCTGGTATATCTTTAATATCGATTTCTCTTATATACTTTCCAAACTTTCTGATAGTTTCCTCTAATCCAGCTACCTTATTAAACACTGGGGTATATCTCATACAGAATAGAGGAAAATCTTTGACAGTCCTAACCTTACTAGGGAGAGATACTAAAGTCTCCCAGGATACAATTGAATCCATTTTAGTCTTAATTCTATTTCTAATACTATATACATTCTTACTCTATTTCTTAGCTTTCTAACACATATATTTTCATATTACATTAATGAGGAGTAGCATTATCAACAAAATCATAAAATGATACCAGATCAAAAATTTTGACATCCTAGTGGCATGTATATATTTCTGACATAACATAAGCTTGGTTTAGGCCGAGAATCGACTAAATCTGCTGCTCCGATACCAATAAATGTAACACTCATAGCCCATATATATCTCGTTATACGAGCCACAGATGTCATATCAACTCAACTGACATTTGCTGAACTTAAATGCTTAAAAATTTTGTTTTCATTTAATAATTTCCTTTTTATCTTTAAAAGATTTTTCCTTAATCATATAAATTTATAAAATATTATTTGATCATTGAAAACTAATCTGATTTCAGTCAGTAATTAGGAAGTTTAATGTTGTTTCATATCCAAATACAACTGCCTAATACTATTTGATTTTAAACCATATAAAATATAACATTTATATTATTCACTCATAAATATGACTAATTCTAAAATTATATAAAACTAAAGAAAATAACCCTAATTAGTATTACAATCCCTTTTTAAAAAATATGATAAAGCAACCCAACAAATATAATGTACATACCACTAATAAGTCAAAGTTAGGATGTCTTACTGATACTGTCGGTAGGTTTGATTTTGCATAAAATGATGAAAAGCTCCTCACTTCATGACCTCTACTTTATTCGAACCTACGCATGAAAATCATCACGTGCCAAGTAAAACTTAGTGAGGTAGAAGTATAATTAAAACAAAAAATCCATCAAATATAAGCAATAAACTATAATTTAAAATAAAAACATTAAAATTTCAAACATGGCTTTCTAAGCCGTATTTTTCCTCATCAGAACCTGAAAATCATGCTCTCAAAATTTCATCAAAATCAAAATAATCAACATCAACAATAATATACTTTACATATACTTTCCATTCAGACACATTTCAGAATTTTATTATTTTTCATTTTTATATTCTTTTTCCTTTCAACAACTTTCATAACATTGCTTATTTCATTTTCATAGCCTAGTGTATATTTATGAGAATGAAAAATACATGAGTCAGATGAGTGAGCGAAATAATCACATCAGTGCTATCATCATAATCAGAAATATAAGCACACACAGTGCTATCATATTAGAATCGTAATGTGCACACAAAGTGCAATCAGATCATAATATATATACTAGTACACCCACCTGTACACCACAGTATATTAGAATCAAAATGTATAAGCACACACAGTGCTATCATATCATAATTGTAATGTGCACACAAAGTGCAATCAAATCAGAATATATATACTAGTGCACCCACCGGTACACCACAGTATATCATAATCCTAACATATAAATACACACAGTGCTATCCTATCAGAATCGTAATGCGCACACAAAGTGCAATCACATCAGAATATATATACTAGTGTACCTTCAGGTACTCCCCCAATATATCAGAATCACTCCACCTCATGTACCCACGACTCTCAATGCAACATATAATGAGATTTACTTTGATTCATAACCATTTAATAAATATCATGTCAAACCGTAATTATTTTCAACTCATAATCGTAGAATATAACAAGGGAAATTCATACCTGAAATCATTCATGAAACTTGATAAAATATTATAGAAATATTCCATACAGAAAATATATAAATCATACTGGAAAATAAAATGAGGTTGACTTATCGCAAGTCGTCCTCGATCAGAATAATTAAATAATTAAACTTCTCTCACATTAATACTTTATATAAAAATCAAAACATAAACCTCACCAAACTTTAAGCTTAATTTCTTGCTTCCAATTCACTTCTTCACGAATGTAACACAATTTCATATTTCGATATTTTGCGCTACGTTCAAAGAAGTATTATTTTGTAATAATATACATATTTAAAATTTATTTTGTTTATACCACTGAAAACTATACTTGAATACAAATCTAACCATATAAGGAACGTTTTCTAGTTCAACTCGTACAAGTTATAGAGAAATTTTCAAAGTTGAATGACATAAACTATCTTAGACAAAAATTTTTGTCCTGTTTTCTGACCTATCACTGATTAAAAAATCTTATCTTTAAATAAGTTTCCATTTTTCTAAATGAAACTATACGAATCCAATGGTATAAGATTAATCCCCAATCATTTTTGTTAAATTTATGATGATTTTCTAAACTTACTATTTAGAACATATTTTCTAGTCAGATTTCACCAACTAGTTTCCTTAACTTATTCACTAATTCTATTAGCTTACTAAATGAACATATAAGATTAAATTATACTTCATATAACACTAGGAGTCACTTCTTAACATAACTCCAATACTAGCTCTTCGCAAGCCAATGTTTATTCGAAACATAAATACGAATTAAATGCACTCATTTGGTATCCTTATCTTGCAACATTCCTTAGAATTTCCCATTTCATCATTAAGCTTCTCCTTAGCTTTAATAATATTTGATCTTGATTTCAAGCACTCAATCTAAATGAACGTAATTATCAAACATATACAAATTCAAACCAAATGTTAGAATCTTACTAACATAAGCATACTTTGGAAAATAAATTCCTAACAAATTTCCCGATGCTCATTCGATATAATTTCCATGTCACAACATACATGTTGACCTTAATAATTTTAACTTGCCACTCAAGTTCATTTTTATCCCAACTTCACATAACATTTTCACTTAAGCTCCTAACCTTTCAATATTTGTGATTTAAACTTCATTTTTTGCAAGCTTTCCAAAATAATCCAATTTCACATCCTAAATTCAATTTCAACACTCAAAAATTAATTTCCAGCATAGTACATTAACTATTTAACAATTACACAACATCCCACAAATTTTACAAAATTACCAATTTGGTCCCCCAACTTTTCAAAAATTTATAGAATGGTCTCAAAATTTTTCTAAGGCTTTTAGAATACTTCTTACATCATTTCAATCCTCTACATAATTTTTTTCATAATTTTTCTCATCCTCTATAGTCAAGGTCGAATGTTTTGTATTTTCAAAATTAGAGTTTTCATGATTTTACTCGATTTTTATTCAATTCAAGCATAAAATTAACTTCAATTCAATCTTATAAAATCTCTACAATTAAAGCACCAACTTAATTTTATCAAAACGCATATTTCTCCTAAAGCTAGGGTTTGGCCGAAATTTTATTTCTTCATATAACCATGTACAAGTGATTTTAATCATTAATCATGCTTGGAAATGATTCTACAACCTCAGAACATCAAAATCATTCATCAATTCCATAAACCCTAATATAAATATAAACTGCAGAATTTGGGATCTTTGAACACAAACCAAATTAGCAAGCAATAATGGTATCAAATTATAGCGTTTTCGAATAGAACAATTTTATATTTCACGTCAATATCCAAAACCTAAAGGAAATTACTCAAAAATAAAAAATAAAAAAATTATCTTATCTTGTTATGAAGGAGCACGAAATTTTGGCTGAAAAATGGTTTGGTTTCATAAAATTTTGGTTAATTTCATGCTAATTTAGCCTTTATTTAAGCTTAAATGAATAAAATATTCATTTAATGAGAAATATCTATTTTACCCTTATTAAAGCTTTATATTTACCTTAATACCAAGCCACATAAACCTTGTCATCTTCCAAAGTCATAGATGGACAAAATATTTTGACTTTTACAACTTTGCCCATGTCATTTTTCAAAAATTTCAATCTTGTTATTTTTCATCCAACGGTCCAAATTGAACATGAAAATAAATTCTCAAATCCAATGCTCCATATTATTTTCCATCATTCTAAAATATTGAAATAATATTTTTAATCCTAATTTATCATCCTTTAAATTTTCTAAAAATTTCTATTCAATCTGATTTACCAATTTTTTACCGGACTTTAACACTTTCTAGTTTTTAACACAATTTCTAGATCAAGAATCTGATTTAAATAAAACCCCACTTTCAAGAGTAAATTATCCATTTATGAAATAATTTTTTTTAGGAAAATTATCACTTAGATCCATGAATTTTCCCAATTTTCTAGTTGTGTAGTTTTCAAAAATTACATTTTAGTCACTGAATTTCTACTGTTTGGTCAAATCTGAAAAATTATACTGTTTTGAGCCAAATTTCTCTGATCTAGAATATGAATATAATATTTCCAAAAATTTTCTAACATCCTTCAAATTTTCATAAAATTTTGATTCGATCCGATTATCTGATTTCAATACCGAATTTTATCACTTTATAACTTTTAACCTAAATCCCGTAGCGAAAATCTGATTTCCACAAAAATTATTGTTTTTGGTCAAAATGTTCATTTAGTAGCTAAAATCTATATCTTTTCAAAATTATATTTTTGATCCCTAAACTTTTACAAAATTTATACTTTAGTCTTTAAACTTTCAAAACTTATATTTTAGTCACTAATCAAAATTTAGGATATTACAATTGATAAACCCGAAGTCTCCTAACAAGACTTTGTTACCACGTACAAAACAAGTAAATAGATAGTTCTTAACACAGCATACATACAATCTATGAATGCTCACCTGCTCGGCGATTATGCCGGCATTCGCATAAGATTCTCGGCTCTTGGACGTCAGACCGGTCAAAGTATACACATATAAACCGCCGGCAAAGGCGATTCCAGGGATCACTGCCACGCTCAGTAGGGCTAACTTCCATGCTGATATAAAACAAAACCACCAAACCAGCCAGGAAAGTTGACAGATAATGTATAAAGTTCCCAACCTAAAATTTCATTAAAAAAAGAA
This sequence comes from Hibiscus syriacus, assembly GCF_006381635.1. NCBI lineage: Eukaryota > Viridiplantae > Streptophyta > Magnoliopsida > Malvales > Malvaceae > Hibiscus > Hibiscus syriacus. The sequence continues at coordinate 407,211 of NW_024063033.1, forward strand.
CATTTCTGCATCAGATTACAACCCAGAAATCCAAATAAATCAACCTTTTCACTGATGGCATCTTGAACGAGTATCAGTTGAAACACTGAAAACAATATCCTCAGTTCTTGCATCAGTGTCAAAGAAGCCAACATCTTGCTTCAAAACAGCTTCCGAATACTTCTTCCTCAATGTGCTTACTTGCCTTTCCCCAGTATAAATCCAACATGCAATCTCTATAAATCAGTAAAAAAGATCAACCCTTTTTTTAACAGATACAGTAAAAATTTGACAATGAAAGAGATGGGGCTATAGTTAAAAGATAATGCTAAATATTAAAGAAAAAAAAGGACAAAGAGAGCCTTTTAAGACCATGTGGGCACGCACCCACCGGTCCATTTTTGGATGAACTGAGCTTAACATTACACGAGTAAGTCGTGAGTTATGAACCCATAGATTACGACAAGGTTTTAAATAGCGGTAGCCCTCCCTTGTGATATACTCGTAACCCGCTATGACCGTAATAGTGGCTACTATGACCGCAATAGCATCCTCTATTACCGTAATCACGGTAAATGAAATATGACCGAAAACGTGACTGCTATTTAAATCCCCTAAATTACGATTCAACACCTCAACCATTCTTTTCAAAGATTGTATACATTTAAAACAAAAAAGGTTCAAAACAATAACAAGGAAGAAGAAGAAAAAGAAAATTATATACCTGCATAAGATAATAGGCAGACAATAAGACCAAGATACACAAAATAGAGTGCATACTGCATAAACAAAACAAAACAAAAGATCTTAGATCTATAAACATGTTAAAAGAAAAAAAATGTTGATGAAATAAAGCAGAAATTAGAGAGAAAAGGTTGAACCTTGCCAACTTCATGGTTGAACCTTACCAACTTCATGAGTAATTTTGGGCAAATCAGATTGGTTTTTGCCAAAACCATTAACCATTTCACCAAACAACAAGAAGAAAACAGGCATTGAGGAAACATGGATGATTGCTCCCAAGCTACCAGTGATCATCAACAGATAATCATATTTGTCAGCAAAAGTGAAAAGTTGGTAAAATGGCAAACTTTGTTCTTTCTTCTTTTCAGCTTCCTGGACAGCCTTTATTTCTGTTGTTTCAGCCATTTTTGTAATTAAAAAAAAAACTTAAAAAACCAAAGCTGACCCAAGTTTTTTGAATCAAAAGGAAGAGCCTGAATGAATTGAGTTGATCTGAGGGTGAAAGAAGAAACAAGAGATCTAAAGAGTAAAAAGAAAAGAAAAGAAAAAACCTTTTTTCTTCTTCTTCTTCTCTCTCACTATATTTCCATTTTTCAAGGTCTCGGAAACCTGACAATGTCGTTTTTAAGTTGATCAGTTCGAGAAGTAAGCTGAAAGATAAGGGGAAAGCAGCATAAAAAGAGTGCTTTAGTGAGTGTATATATAAAGAGAGAAAACTGTATAACAAAGGATGAGAGAATGCATCTGTTAGACTATTTGGTCAAACAAAAAAGCATTTTTTGTCAGTTAAATCAAATGAATTGATTGTTTTGGTTAAATTCTAGTTTTCGTTCCTCTACTGTTTTTAAATTTAAATTTTAGTTTATATATTTAAATTTAAAAGAGTAAATTATTTAATCCACTACTCAATTTTCTTCTCACTCTTATTATGATCACTCAAATTTAAAAAAAATCAATTTAATAACTGGATTTTTAAATTACTCATGTTTTGACACTCTACTATTTTTTTCAATTAAAATAAAAATAAATATATTTTTCAAAATTTCTCTTATTTTTAGTTAAAAAAATAAAACCTTTTCGTAACTATTTTTTTTTTTTTTAAATTATTTTCTCAAATCATTGTAGATACTATGTTTCCTTTCAAATCGTCATGGTTGTCGCCAACAAAATTATTTTCAGTAGCACAAAGCACAGATCAAATTACCATTTTCAACCTTTTCCCCATTGATTTTCACCATTGATTCAACCATGATTTTGAGAAGAAAAGTTATTTCCATGAATTCAAATCATCATGGATTGTTTCCATTATTTCACGTTTCACATCACCATAGATGCAAATTGATTTGTAACCAATCGTTCACTAATGATATTGATTTGTAACGAATCGGTCACTTGGCATTAACAACAGTTAACATGGTGATGAAAAACTTACCTAGCCGTTAACCACTTATCTGGCAACCTCTTTATCTGCTTTCTTCGTCACACTCTCTCTGCCACCATCTTTGATATTTGCAAGCAGAAATTCATTTGCAGATTTTTCTCGGAAGCATGGATCCCTTGATTTTGACATGGTTTCATTCAGATCCCTATTGTATTTACTACCAATATTCTTGCATGAAAGGCACAATGACAAACGCAATATATTCAACATGAAACCAATACCAATAAACCATTATATTGAAAATCAAAGAAACCCCATAGGCATATGATGTGTTGCATGATGGATGAAGATTTGCAGACTCCATGATGATTCTAGCAAACCAAATAAGCTAGCATCTCCCTTTGGTTCAAGGAAGAAGAAATATATGGTAAAGCACTTGACCTTTTAACTTCTTTTCTCCCTTGATTTCCTCTACCTTCAACTTCATGCAAAGCCTCAGCTTAAAGTAAGAATGTAAAAAAACAAATGAAGACCCTATATGCAGATTCAGCTTCTTTTAGCTTCTTTATTCTTTCCAAGTTCACATTGATGGATGAGATATGATTGAAACCCTAGTTCTGGAATTGCGCCAAGGTATCTTATTGAAAATGCTTTTTCCGTTCAGTTTGTGATTCAAAGACTTACGTATTAAGCAATATTTGGCTGTTAGAAGACAAAGGGGTTGCCGGGTAAGCGATTAATGGCCAGATAAGCTTTCTGTCACTCGTATTAATAGCAGTTAATATTAAGTGACCGATTTATTACAAATCGATAACGTTAATAACTGATTTGTTACAAATTGATCGATTGACGACATTGATGCAGAAAAGGTGCGATAAGCCAAAATTCTTTACATATTTGATTGTATTAGGTCTTCTCTATTTGATACTTTTGTGATACTAATATGCGGTGACGGCAAAGTTTTAAAAGTATAATAAAAAATGGAACTTGACTCTTGAGGAGGGGATAATCAATGGTGAAGGAATAGAGCGTGAGAAGGAGATTAAATGTTTTAAGAATGAATCAGAAGGTAATGGGTCTGGATGTACTCCAAAACTCATCCAGAATTGATTTATAAATTTTTTAGCATAAAAATACGCCTTGTCTATAAAAGTTGCATGCCTTCACCCTACGCTTTGCGTCTAGGCTCTAAAGACCTTTTGCGTCTCGATGTGTCTTGTACCTTTTAAAATTAAGAGCCAATTTGAGAATGCATCTAGCAATAGAAAAGTGATTTTTCATTCCATAAGCAATGCTAAACAACAAAAGTTGATTTAAAATAAAAAAATGCTTTTGACGTGGAAAAATCACTTTTGTGGTTAAATTATATTTTGACACTCAAATATTATATTTTTAGTTTACACTTCTAAAATACACATTTTATCTTTTTAAAATTATTTTTTAACCGTAATTTCAATCAATTAAATTTTAAATTGTACTTTTTTTTAAAAAAATGTTTTAAAATTATTTTTCTATAACATTTTTCAAAAGTAATACCAAATCCGCTCTAAGAATTTCAGTGAAAATTTAGGGGAGAGGAAGGAGAGATAGTGAGGATTTAGGAAAGAGGAGGAAGAGACGGTAAAGATTTGAGAGAGCTAGAAGAAAACAATGAAGGTGAGGATTTAAGAGAGAATGTCGAGAATATAATTAGACCGGTTAGGATAAATTATTTTTAAAATAATGGTTCATCACAATACAATAATATTTTTATTATTTTCTTTTGTTTATTTTAATAATCATTACTGAATGTTGAAACGTTCCTTTTGAAAATCTAAGCGTCGTTTTAAAAAAAATTGGGATTTTGTAAAAACGTTGGCTCAAATAATTTAGGATTCGAGTTTTAAAAATAATAAAATCGGTTCGTGGAGTCGCCACCAATTTTTTATTAGGATGTAATTGTGCACCTAAAAGCATATTTTTCATTTTAATAAAAAATATTAATTTTAATTAAAACAATAATTTTACGGTCTGCATTACTAAAATTTGAGTTCGAGAGTCAGTTACGCGTAGGGAAGAATTAGCACCCCCATAGCGCCCTAAATTGGTACCAAATAAATTAATTAGTTATCCTTGCAATAAAACCTATACGTTCGAATATAATTTATTTTGGGATCTCATTTAAACACATACAAAATAAGATGAAAATTAAATACATACATCAAACAAATACGATTAATTAATTATTTTACTAACTTTTAATGAGAATAAGAATATTCAATTATTTAAAGACATCGAGACTAGACCTTAGATCCAATCTAACAGTCTTTTCTCTAGGAGAATTTAATTAAGAGAACATAATCTTTTTCTCAATTCCAATTTTTAAGTGAAATCAATTTTAGGATTACACTTAGTAGGATACCCCTTTATTTTAAAATCATCGGAAGTGACCTTATACCTTTAGACAATCACTTCACCATGATTTTAAAATAAGAGGGTATTACTTTTAGTCCAATTATTTTGATTCGAATCTAAGTAATGCTTGTTAAGATAACATATATATATTAATTTAAAATAAACCCTAGAGTTATATGTACAAATAAAATATATTTAAATACATATCGTTTGAAAGCATATAAAAATCACAAAATTAATATCAACAACTGAAATAATATATATAAAAAATATTTGTAATCGAACCAACCAAAATATATTAAATACCACACACATATGATGCAAACATGCCTCTAGCATTTAAATAAAAAATGAAATAAAAATGGTACTACAAAGTACAATATTAAGGTATAAATGTTCATAATAAATTGGCATTCAAATATGTATATATAAAAAAATATGTATATATAAAAAAATTAATTAAAACCATAATATGTAAATATATACACATAAGAAATGACATAGCATAGTAAAACAAGCTAATATATATATATTACATAACTACTCCCGTCACAAAAATGAGGACTATGAAAAATTTAAGAATCAAGTCAGAACAAATAATAAATATATATATATAGGGTACATCAAAACATTAACCCTACTAAAATGGTGGCCAAAATAAATATACGACAAACCTATGCGGATTTAAAACAGAAATTGGGCATGCAATTATGTATTAAACATGTAGGACTAAATCAGAATACATAAAATATTACAAGCAACCATCAAAATATTACTCCATGATATTTCATGCAATTTCAAGAAAAATGGTGATCAAAATGAATTCATGGCAAGACTACACTATCCTACATAATAAATAAGACACTTTTGAACACACAACAATATTATGGACTAAAATGCTATAAATTAAAATTCACAAATCAGATCAAAATTTAACCAAGTATAAAAATAAAAGACACAGTGACCAAAATATAAAAATGGAAAATTAAGAGCTTGAAATCATAAAATTAAAAGTTATATTTAGTGACTAAAATGAAGGGATGGAAACATTGGATAACCCCTTGGGTGGTTTACCCATGCACTAGTTTCAGGAAACCTTAACCACTTAAAGGACAGTGTTTTGGGACCCCATATAAGCCCCATTATAAGTTTTGGAAAAACCTAGCCCCCTTATTTTTACTATTCAGTCGTTCCTCTCTCCCTTCTCTCATTCTTTTTTTTCTCCCTTACTCTCTCGCACAGAAGGGAAATGAAACGGTGGCCACAAACCACTATGGCCACCACCGTACATCGCCCTGATGAGGGGTCAACAACCCTCGAAAACACACAAAATAAAACCCTAACATATTTAACCCTTAAACTGAACCTTTTGAACCTTAAAACTCCCCAAACCATAACCCAAAATAAACAAGTGGGTTACCTTTGATGCTTGGCAGGTCCTCTCGTCGTCGATGAAGTGAAGACCGAGGTAAGGTATATCTCTTTTTCTTTTTCTTTTTCTTTTTCAAAGGTTTTCCTTTCTTTTTTTTTTACCTATTTTTCACTAAAATGTTTTCAAATTAAATAAATGTTCAATGATTTGAGAACTATGTTTTGTGTTGTTTGTATTGTTTTCTCCTTTCCTTACAAACTGCACAGTTGTATTTACATAATATGAGCTAAAACCCCTCTCCGTCCCACTTAAGTGGGACTGAGAAACTACTTTCTCGTGATGGTTTTCACCTCCGCATAGGATATTTAATAATTCCAGGGGCACACACCTTATGGTCCTTGTGATGGTAATCGTCTCCATACGAACATAGGGAAGTGTACCTCCTCGAATTGAACTCGATCCATATAAACCTGTCATAGGCCAAAATTGAGGGTCTGGCAGCCTATGGGCACCAATAAGGATAATTCGAGTACCTTTTGCCCTAGAGAAAACCCAATATATCGTGAGCCCAGAACTATAGAGCTTTACCAAACCGTAGAAATCTCGTGAGGAGTTTACACAAGGAAAAGCTTCTATGAGTCTTGGTAGAATAATTTGATGTTTTGAATAAATACCAAAGAACTAGATATCATACGATTAGGTTTATTTTTCAAACAAGCATGCGAATTAGATATCATGTAGTTAGATTTTTTGTGAATAACAAAGCATGTGGGTAGAAAACATGTTTGGGTAGGATTTATTGTACCATTTATGGATAGTCAACCTGTGAGGTAGGTTTTATTTGATGCTTATAGTACTTACTATCTTGTGTTTTATATTACGTGTACTAACCCATTTTTATTATATGTTTATTTTATTTTGATTTTTATTTTCTTGTATTTGTATCTTCATGTCATCCAAATGTGTTAATTTGCAAGTGTTGACTAAATAAGAATATTGTTCATAATAAGACAAGAAATTCTTAGCCATGTAGTCAAAACCAGAAGAACCAAGAATGTTTTAACGATCCATGAAGAAAGAAATCCTATGAATGAAGATATTTGAAGCTGGTTGAAGACTTCCTTTCAAGGCACCAAGGCTAAAATGCTTTCTTAAGAGATAGATACAGTCAGATAAAGGACGAGAATACCCTTCATGAAGGCATGAAGACCACTTCACATTGGAAGTAGAAATAGAAATCTCATGATTTGACCAAAAACAATTTAAGGACACCAAGCGTCATCAAATGTGATAAAGTACACCGACAACTTTGGGTGCAATGTTAGATCCCATGAAGAGTACGACTCAAGGAAATGAAGAAATGAAGAATCAAAATTTTATTTTGACTACTTGGTGTAATGAAACCTTGTTGTCTAAATGAAGGTTCTTATATGGTGGTCACGTATGGAATTAACACCTTTTGCATTTGTATTTTACATCTACATTTGCATTCGCACTGCATTAATTTAAGCATTTTTACATGCATCAATCTTGGAGTATGGGGTAATTGAAGGTAAATTAAAGCCACCCCGTTCATACCTAAAGAAGAATTAAGAACCTTGGATATGAATATTGGGGCATGCCACTAAGAACTATGGGGCACTCAAAAGCAAGGTTCAGAATTTGATCGATTCAGGGCTATGGACCTTCAATGAGTAATAGGGCATTCTGATGCTTATCAAGAAGAAATCCTTTCCATCCATCATGAAACTTTGTTGCATTTTCATTATTTTGTTTAAACTTGTTTTTGTTATTTATCTCTTTATTTACTTAAATATTTTGTAAAAACGTTTGGTGATTAAACTTATACCTTCTTCTAGGGTTATAATCAATTAATTATATATCTTTGGTAAGTGTCAACATTAGACCTTTCGTATCCCGTCCAAAGCCAAAAGTACAATCACTTGATTCTTTACCTTGACATTACCTCTATTTGAGACTTCAAAGTCATACCCTTACCTTTTTCCAGACACCAAATTCATACTTTTACTTTCTCGAGTAGAGTCGATCTTTTTATAACACAAACTTTCTCTATATATACGACTTCAAAGCCACACCCTCATCTTTTCAAACACAAAATCCTCATTTTTACGCCAATAAAACCTAAAGGCCTTAAGTGTAAAACTTTCATTTGTTTGTGAACCTTCCTGCAAGAAGAGACGAGATGGGCATCCTAGATCAAGTTTTTGAAGATAAGCTCGAATAATTGGAGCATACCATAAGAAAGAAGAAGAAGAGGAAATAAAGGGAATAATTGAAATAATTGTACCATGCATTAATTACTTTGTTTTCATGTGAATAAAAGTTAATCATGAATATTCATCGCCTAAGGATACCTCTTTTTGCAAGGACTTATGTGTATGAAATGATGAACGACCTTCTTTCATTTATCCATTCACAAAAAGAGAAAATATATCCCTTGTTGTCGTCATTTGAGCCTGAATTATTTTTCTTCTGATTCAACCCTAACCAAGGATCACCCTCCATATTAGGGGTAAAATAAAGGAAATATGCTCGCATGAGTTAAGACCATCAATCCAGGTTTTATTACAGGGGCAAGCCCTTGTGAAATCAAGTGAGAAATAACAAGACACCGAAAGGTAGATCAAGTACAAGTGCTCGAAGATCAAATTCAGTCGAGAACAACGAAAGAAGTTCCAAATGCAAGAAATAAAGAGGACAAGAAGGTGCTCAAAGAAATTGAAGTCATAAACTCATCCAATAAATTCATATTCAAGACAAAAAGAAAAAAGAAAATGAGAAGAAAAAAAAGAAAGAAAAAAAAGAGAAAAAAAGAAGAACAAATAAGAAATAGAACATGTCAAGTACTTCAAGATGAGTGACTCATTGAGCCTCAAGCCACAAGGTTGATCAAGACAAATGGTTCAAAGATCCAAATTCAACAAGAAGAGCGAGAAATACCAAAGATATAGGAAAATATAGATGGACTCTAGGGTGAAAACCCAAAAAGGGCAGTCTAGAGTGATCCAGAAAAAGAATGGGAAATAAAAGACAAGTGACAAGCCTATTCAAATCTGATAAGAAAAGATTTAAGACATCATAATGAATTGATCTTTGGTTCAATCACCCTTAAACACTTGTTTGGGCATATTTATCCAAATTGTTTTCATAACTGTGAACCGTAGCATACATTACGTGCCTAAAAAGTCCATTCTAATCATACATGGAGTTCTAAACATAAGAGACTATCTTCAGATTTCATTCTGCCTCTCAGGATTAATTTTTTATTTGCAAAAGGTTTTCTAAAATCTTTAATGCATGATAATAAAAATGAAAAAGGGTGTTCAAGACGTAAATTTTGAATAACATTTTGAAACCAAAGGAGGATTCGAGTTGAAAACTTAAAAAAAAGGCTCATAATGAAGATTGTGCAGTTGATGAATATGATATGGTCTTAAATCTCTTGATAAGGAATCGTACAACCCAAATATGCTCATGAGATCTTGGAACCAACGAGTATCTCTAGAAGATGAACATAGCAACCACTTTCTCCCATATATATTATAGTAGAAAAGGCCAACATGAGGGACCTTACCTTTCCAGAATCAACCCATACCTTAAATTTCTCATTAATATTGTCACTTGTCAAATGACTATAATTCTTGAAGAACCAAAAGAATAATTGATTTGTTTGATACCCAAGGAACTTCTGTTTTATAATATGTTTCAATTCCAAGCCCATTGTATGGACACCTTTTTTCAAAAAAATCTTCATCAAACGTTTTCACATTTTGAAAAATTAAAAGAGAAAGAAAAATAATTTCAAAGAAGAAAATCTCTCTGGAGTAAATCTTGGAAAATGACAAGTTTCTCTCAGACATAGAAGCTCATTATCAAAATTGGAGCAAATGACAATTTTTGGGAAAATGAGCTGAGGCAAGTAGAAAAGTTATCACAAGTCAAGAATTGCAAGGGTACACTCAGGTGTAGAAAAATAATAAAGACAATCGAACCAGGAAGATAATGATGACTGCTCTTGCAACCATTCCACCACAAATCAATAAAACATACATTTATACATGTTACATGAATTTGCATCGTTGCATCATATCATTCATCATTTCATACATACATGATAAATTTTGTTTTCTCTCTCATGAGGATGCATGTAAAATCTATTTTGAAAAACCATTTTGTTTTTCTTAAGATTGTTTCCTTAGAAACCTCACTCTAGTTCTTCTTAGGATGGTTTCTCTAGAAATTTGTTAGAGTCATTCTTAGGATCGTTTCTCTAAAAATTTGTTTTTTCATTGTCAAGATTGTTTCCTTAGAAACCTCAACTTGACTTTCTCATGAAAAAGAGTGAATCTTTTAGTGATGTCATTATTGACTTTCTCGCGATAATGTCAACCTTTTAGTGATGTCATTCTTGACTTTCTCGCGAAGAGGAGTCAACCTTTTAGTGATGTCATTCTTGACTTTCTCGCGAAGAGGAGTTGACCTTTTAATGATGTTATTCTTGGCTTTCTCGTGAAGAGGAGTCAACCTTTTAGTAACGTTTCTCGTGAAGAGGAGTCAACCTTTTAGTGACGTGATTCTTGACTTTCTCGCGAAGATGAGTCAACTTTTTAGTGATGTCATTCTTGACTTTCTCGTGAAGAGGAGTAAACCTTTTAGTGAAGTCATTATTGACTTTCTCATGAAGAGGAGTTAACCTTTTAGTGATTTCATTATTGACTTTCTCGCAATGAGGAATCAACCTTTTAGTGATGTCATTCTTGAGTTTCTCGTGAAGAGGAGTCAACCTTTTAGTGATGTTATTCTTGACTTCTCGCGAAGAGGAGTTAACCTTTTAGTGATGTTATTCTTGACTTTCTCGCGAAGAGGAGTCAATATTTTAGTGATGTGGTTTTTGACTTTCTCGCAAAGAGGATCCAACCTTTAAATGATGTCATTCTTGACTTTCTCATGAAGAGGAGCCAACCTTTTAGTGATGTCATTCTCAACTTAACTTTCTCATGGAGATGAGTCAACTTTTCATTAGTATCATTCTTTAACCTAACTTTTTCGTGTATAGAAGTGAGACATTCACCAAAAAGCGGCCAGATCTCTTTAAAGTTGATGAGCAATGTCGTTTCCAACATCAAATTCCTAAGAAAAAAAATTCGACTGAACAAAAATTGTTACCTTGTTGTCTTTGCCCTATTCGGGGCTTCACACCAATGGTTCATGAATTTTGCATGAACATGCATCTAGGCATCATTCATCATTTCATCAAAGCAAGAAGAGTTTCTCCTCTCATGAGGACATCTTTAAAATTTATTTTGAGAAATCATTTTGTATTTCTTAAGACTGTTTCCCTAAAAACCTCATATGTGACCTTCTTAAGACTTGTATCCCACAAAACTCAATTGGTCTTTCTAAAGATTGTTTCCCATAGAACCTCATTCTTGATTGTTTTAGGCTCATTTCTCTATAAACCTTAATTTAGTCTTTCTTGAGATCGTTTCCCTAGAAACCTCAGCCTTACCATTCATCAGATTCTTTCTCTAGAAACCAACTTTATCTATTTTGGGTTGTTTCTTTGAAAGTTATAACTTTTTCTTTCTTAAATACCTTTTCACATTTTCAAAGGAGTAAAGATAAATGAATTGCATCACTTTATTCATGAGAACATTATTTAGAATAGAAAATACGTTGCACTTTCAAGATGAATATTTTATAGGGTTTTTTTAGAAAACTAAAGATTTATGACAAGAAGAACTCATTAACCAGTTCAAAACCTTTAAGATGGAGAAGGGGAAAAGTCACAAGATTCAAGGCAGAGCTTTATGTTTGTTGAATTGAAGATGAACTTTCATACGAGAAATTGATTTTCAAAGATTTCTTGAATATTGACCTTCGGGTATGATATTTTCGAATCCTTAAATATACACTGACAAATTGTAATCTTGATCTATAGATTTGATCTGCCCTGAAGAGGATCGAAAAAAATCATTTTCCTCAAGATTTGATCTTTCCTGAAGAGTAGTGGAATAAATCAACCTCGATTCAATCTTCCCTGAAGTGCAGTGAAGTGAATCAAAGTTTACATATCTGATCTACCCTGAAGAGCAGTTGAGCATATCCCTATTTCCATATTTGATATTCTTTGAAGAGAAGTGAAGACAATCTTCCGTGAAGTGAATCAAAGTTTTCAAATCTGATCTACCTTGAAGAGCAAAGGAGCATATCCCCTTTTCCAGATTTGATCTTCCTTGAAGAGGAGTGAAGTAAATCAACCCTAATTCAATCTTCCCTTAAGAGCAATGAAGTGAATCAAAGTTTTTAGATCTGATCTACCTTGAAGAGCAGTGGAGCAGATCCTTTTTTCAGATTTAATCTTCAAAAATCTCTCTTATGAAGATGATCATTTTCAGTTTCACTTAAGACAACATCAAACTTCAAAGCAAAGATGGAACTGGACAAAAACTTATTGTCTTTTCGTCTTTGCCATATTCTTGTTAACACAAGAATGAGCAAAGAAGGGCAACTGTAGACACTCGTTTTTGTCTGGGTCGAAACGTTTTATATTATTATTATTATTATTGTTATTGTTTATTTTTTATTTTACATATTACAAGGTCCTTTCAAACCCAAAATGGGCCTAAATTACATCACCAAATCAGTATGCCCAATGACCTGAAGCTCAACAGCAAGCCCAGGTGTCCAAAAAAATTAGGGTTGGAAACTCTAGCCATCTTTAGCCATCTGCTACTCGACGTAGTTGCCGCCGCCGCTCACACTACCCACTACCGAAGAGCCAAGTCGAGACTCCAACCACCACCGACGAGCCCACTTACACCAAATCCCAACAAAATTAATCCAATAAAAAAATAGTAAATATATATATAATAAAAAACAACAACAAACAATTGATCCTAGAAATTCCGGGATCCTCATTCCTCTACCGACCAACCCTAGCCTCAACCATCATGTCTCCTCTATCTTCACCAAACTCCAACCACCATGAAGAAAAAAGAAGCAACCACAATAAAAAAAAGGGGATATCCAAAAAAAAAAAGGGCAGCTGAAAATAAGAAAAAGGGGGGAAATAAAAAAAGAGAGGAAGTAATGAGATAAAAATGAAATGGAGATTCAAAATAAAAAAAAAAGAAGGAAAAACAAATGGAAAAAGGGATTTCAGTTCGAAAAACTAGGAGAAAATAGAGATTTGAACAAGAAAAAAATAGAGAAAAAATAGATCCAAAAGGAAAAAAGAAACGAGAAAGGGATAAAAAAGGGGGAAAAAGAAAAGGAAAATGGAGAGGAGAATCGAGAAAGAGAAGGAGAAGACCCAAAAAAATAAAAGAAGAAGAAATGATAAAAGGAACGAGAAAGAGAGGTCTTATCTTACTCTTCATCGGAGAGGAGAGAGGTCGCTGGAAAATAGAAAAGCCGAAGAGTCTTTCGTAGATCTATGATGTTCGGGGCCTTATAGTCCAATTGGAGCCCAAATCTATACCCAGGGCATGAATCGGTTTCGATTGGTGTTCTCTTTCTCTTTTTCGACATCGATGAGTGGTGGCCGACAGTGGCTGGTGCAGTGACTGATAAGAACCCTCTCGTTGGGTTCAAAGAGAGAGTGATGAGAGAGTTTAAAAAAATGAAATGAAAATTAAGAAAAAATGAAAGAAATGAGGCCTTTATACCTTATTCAAAACAACGATATTTCAAGGGGAGAGGATTTCTAATTTCAGCGCATGGGTAAATCATAGTAGGGGCCATCCAATGTTTGTATTCCTTCATTTTAGTCACTAAATATAACTGTTAATTTTATGATTCCAAGATCTTAATTTTACTTTTTTATATTTTAGTCATTGTGTCTTTTATTTATATACTTGGTTAAATTTATGAATTTTAATTTATAGCATTTCAGTCCATAGTATTGTTGTGTGTTCGAAAGTGTCTTATTTATGATGTAGGTTATTGTAGTTTTTCCATGAATTCATTTTGATCACCATTTTTTTCTTGAAATTACATGAAATAGCATGGTTTAATATTTTGATGGTTGCTTGTAATTTTTCTTTATTTTGATTTAGTCCTACAGGCTTAATACATAGTTTTATGCTTCTAATTTTATTTGGTTTATATTTTAGTCACTACTCTAATTAATATTGTATTCTATGGATTATTTACATGTTTGGTCCTCCTTGTTTCAATGCCTTTTTCGTTTAGCCACTAGTCTAGGGGTAAATCACACTATAGTCCTCTTAACATTAATTTTCATGCGATTTTGTCCCTCTTGTTTTGTTATTTAACTTTCTGCCCTTTTTATTTATGCACTTCTTTTTCAGCAATTTGATTTTTAGTCTTTAATTTAATACACCTAAAATTTTCAATTCTTATTATTGGGACTTTTAATTTTTCGATCACTTAATTTTATACTCTATCTTTGTTTACTTATTTAAAATAATTATGAGCATTTCATTTTTATTAAACTAGTCAAAGTTACAAGTTTACTTATTTATTCTTACGTTCAAATTATACTTAGTTTCCACCTTTATTTTAGATTCTTTTTTTTTTATATAGAATTACCAAATAAGCTTACTTTCCATCCATTTTAGAATCATGTCGTCATTTACATTCATTTCCTTTAATATTAGTTCATTAAAAAATATAAATAAATACTCCTAACATTTGATAGTATATACAAATTTGCCCTTATTATTTTTTGGAATATTTGACCCTACAACGTTTTATTTTGATTCAAAAATCAACCTCATTGGATGGAAACCGTTAATCAATTGACGGTTAACGTCTCCAACTGACTAAACAAACACATGTGGACACAAATGATGATGTGGCATGTCCACGTCACTAAAATATGCTAACGTGGAATTGACATATCATATTTTATTTTTGTTAAAAAATTAATATTTTATATGAATTTTTTCCAATAAAAAAAGACACGTGTCAAATTCCTATTCAAACGGATTTAGATGAAAGAAGAAAAATCCATTTTGCATAGAATGAGACTCCAACATGAGACAAGAGTGTGAAATAATATACCTCTTCCATCAAGTCAAGCGGTCTACTCGATTTTATAATGAAACAAAACTTTATTTAACCCATAATTACTTTTTCAATTTAATAAAACAAAATAAAGTAGGCCAAGCGGACTACTCGGTTTTAGGGGATTTCTCGATAACAGTTCCAATGGAGTCTTTGGGTCTGCAAAGATAGTCACCGACATCTCTTTTAGTAGCAACATTCTCTCTCCTTCTCTTCCTAAGAAAATAATCTATTCTCTAGGCCTTTCTCTTGCTCTTGTAATAACTACACTCTAAAAGAATAAGGTTGCTTTGTTCTTTTGTTGTTGTTTCTGATCTGTTTTTTTTCCTTTTTTCCTTTTTTTTTCAGCAGCAACCGAGTATAGATAATCAAGGAGATGGGGTTTATGGGTGAGAATTTCAAAGTGATAGGAGAAGAATAAGAGAGCATGCCTGGAATGGATAACATCGACGGCGTTTTGGGTGATGATGAAGACGCCGCCGACAATCGTCCAAGGAAGAAGAGATACCATCGACACACTCCTCAGCAAATCCAAGAGCTTGAAGCGTAAGGTTTCACTTTCTTGTTTTCAAATCAAAGTTTCTTTTTTTAGTTGGTTCAAAAGCTTACCTTTTTTCGCTTTTATTGGTTTTTGGTTTAGTCTTCTTAAGGAGTGCCCTCATCCCGATGAGAGACAACGTTTGGAGCTTAGCAAAAGGCTTTGTTTAGAAACCATACAAGTCAAGTTTTGGTTCCAAAATCACCGTACACAAATGAAGGTAATCTACAAATATCAAACCATTGTTTCTTTTATTTTCTTATTTGCTTAACTTGATCCTTGTTGTTTTTTCAATCCAGACTGAAATAGAATGCCACGAGAACTCTTTACTGAGGCAAGAGAACGACAAGCTTCGAGTTGAGAACATGTCTATTAGAGATGCTATGAAGAAACCGATTTGCACCAACTGCGGCGGTCTGGCAATCACCGGTGATGTATCTCTCAAAGAGCAACATCTGAGAATCGAAAACGCTTTTTGAAGGGCGGGTTAGACCGAGTCTGTGCACTCGCCGGCAAGCTTTTGGAGTGACCCATTTCATCACTAGCCGCTTCAATTACACCTCCATTGCGAAACTCGAATCTGAAGAGTGACACGTGTTTTATTTTGTTTAATTAAATCGAAAAGAAATTATGGGTTAAATAAAGTTTTGTTTAATTATATAATTTAGTAGTTTATTTGGTTTAGTGGTAAGAGGCATATCATTTCACGCTCTTACCCCAAGTTTAAGTCCCCTTCTACGTAAAATGACTTTTTTTTTCATTCCTCTAAATTCGTATTAATAGAAGAGTGACAAGTGTTGATCTCTCATTGATAAAAATTTTTATAAAAATATTAATTTTTTTAATAAAAAATAAATTTTGACGTGTCAATTTGACGTTAACATATTTTAGTGACGTGGACATGTCACATTATTATTTGTGTCTACATGTGTTTGTTTAGTCAGCTGGATACATTGACCGTCAATTGATTTACGGTTTTCATTCAACGAGGATAACTTTTGAATCAAAATAAAATGTTATGGGGTAAAATGTTCTAAAAAAATAGGGGCAAATTTGCATATACTGTCAAACGTTAGGGATATTTATTTGCATTATGCCATAGGTTTATATTAATTTCGTAGGATTAAATTAATTTCATAGGATTAAAGTTATTCTTTTTATTATATATTAAGTTTTATGGGTAAGTTATATGTTTATGTATATATATTTGGGGCATTAATTCATAAATAGATTTGTTCATAAGCACTGTTTTTAAGTTTTTATTTATTTATTAGTTTTACCTATTATTAAATATTACTTTCGTTTCTATATTTCCAAAATTATGTACACTTTTTCATGTTTTTACGTCTTTCCATTTAATTAATTTTATCATATATATATATATATATATATATGGTGTATGAAGTTTTCTTTACATATATATCTATAAATATAGTAATTATTATATATTTTTATTATCAAGGATTATTTCCTTATATTACGTGTATGCATAAAAGGTAACAGATGTTGTAGGGAGATTGTTTTATTTATTTATTTATTTATTTATTTTATGTTTAGATGTGGTATAAAGTAATTATCCTTTCCTTGAATATGTGCTATGTTTAGCTTGTAGGTATTATTTTTGCTTTGATAAATATTTCTTTCGTTTAGTTATGATAAATATTTCTTTCGTTTAGTTATGCATGTTTGTTTAATCGTTGACACGTTTATGTATACATGTGCATGTAAACGACATTTTGCATAATATGAATGATATACTCGTAAGCATCATTCGAATCGATTCAAATAATTGGACTAAGGGTAATACCCTTTCATTTTAAGGTCGTCGTGGAGTGACTGTCTTAACTTATAAGAAAATCATTTGTGATAATCTTAAGATGAAAGTGTATCTCGTTAAGTGAAACTCTAAAAAAGTGATCACACCTAAAATTTAGAAACGAGAGAGAAAAAAATGTTCGTCTATTTAAATTATTCGAGAAAAGATCGTTAGAACTTATAAAAGGTCAAATCTCGACGTCTTTAAATAATCGAATATCCTTCTTTCTAAAAGGATTGATAATTTTTTTATTTAATTTGGTTTATTTTATTATCATTAATGCATTTAAATTAATAATGAATTTTAGAATGAAATAGTAATAGTTTCTTATTTCGATTGGAGTGAGAATTAATTGTTTTAAGACATGAGATATATTTTCTTCTCGTTAGGAAATAATTAAATATAATTATTTTTTGTCCTAAAATTCAAAAAAAAAATTTGAGGAAATCTTAAATTAAATTAAATTCGAAATTGTAAGATTCATTTCAAAGACAACTAATTAATCGACTAGGTACCGATTTAGGGCGTTGTGGGGGTGCTAATCATTCTCCACGCGTAATCGACTGCCGAACTTAATTTTTGGTATGCAAACCTTAAAATGTTGTTTTAATAATTTTAAAATTAAATTTTATTAAAATGAAAAAATATTTTGGGTGCCCAATAACACCCTAATCAAATATTAGTAATGACTTCTCATTTTATTTTAATTTATAAAAGGAAATCTCAAATTAATCGAGACGCGAATTTTAAATATTTAAAAACTAATTTTTTTAAGAAATCGTTTCGACACTGTCTATATGTTTTGCAACAAAGGAGAGTATGCTAGATGGTATTGCTAAATAGTGCATTTTCCACTTATAAAGTATGCTGGTCAGGTGCCTTCGGGGGAATCACATCCGCCACAATCATGACGGTGTTGTCCGATCTGACTGTCGTTGACGGAGTGTCTTGTTGACTTCTCATGTCCGTCACCGCCCCGACTTGGGGACTGTCCCGGCAGACATATGCCGATATCCCCCACTCCCTCTGGTATGCTCAAAACAAATTTCAATGTTGTTGGTGCGTGTGTGTTTCATCCTTATGCACCATATGGTTTACTGTTGAGATAATTGTACCCTTTGTTAAAAGTTCGATTAATTCGATTTTAACTATTTCGATTAGAGTAGTGACCAAATTAATGGTTAAACATCCCATTTCTGCTTTCCTCCGACGATTTGCATGTGTCAATGGCAAACTATGTTCCTTTTTTTTAATTTAACAGTTCATTTTGTCCTTTGTTTTTTTTTTTTGCTACGTCAAGTATTTATTTCAGTACGTTATGTGTTAGATTTGTTTACAAGTCTTAGATTTAGCATTCATTTTCTAATTCTAAAAATTTAAATCTTAAATTTATTGCATGTGAATTAATTCTAAAAATTATTTTTAATTTAAAATGTATGAATCCGATAGATTTTTTTATTAATCTAAGATGATTATAAGTATTTGTTCTAAAGATTTTCGACAATTTGACAATGAAAGGCCTAACACTTTTGTAGTCTCTGTTACTCGAATCTAAAACCTCTATAAATAATATCTATCATTTAACCATTAAGATAACTTAGTTCGTGCTATGAATTTGAAAGTTGAAATAGCTAATAATTATTGAGATTCTTAATTTATATTATGTGTTATAGTTAACAACACGTAAACAATCGTAAATCAATAAAAAACATGAAATGTTATATACTAAGTCAAATTTAAATTAAATTTTATTATAATTTTAATGATTGAAGATTATTGAGCGATTAAATTCATTTAGATAAGAATTATTGTTGAATAAGGATTCTTAGTGACCAAATTTATTTTTCTATAAATATAGAAAATGACTTAACCTTCTTTAAGATGAAAAGAGATAAATTTTGTAGGATGGTATAAAAGTATTTTATGATACATTGGATTTTGAGATAGATATATTAGATTTGTGAGATATAGAGAATTCGTATTTGTATTTTTCATGATTTCGACGTGTCGGAACCGTCTTTCGGTTGGACCCGTAATTGGGCTTCGACTTAGGAAAATGGATTGGGAGTCGCCACCGATCTTTTATTTTAAAACAAATAGGTAGATCGGATACCTTATTTTTTACCTGACCTGCGTCTTACCAAAGATGTGTCGGATTCAGGAGTCGGTTACAGTCAAACAAGGGTTAGCACCCTTGAACTGCCCTTTCGGTACTACGTAGTTTCCAGTTGTCTTAAATTAAGAAAATTGTAAGTTTAATTAAAATGGTAAAAAAATTGATCCGAAACTTACCACTGATAGATTGAAATACCCATTACAAAATTAAGACGTTAAAAAACGAAAATGAATAAAGTAAAAGAAAACAAAAAAAATGGAGGAAATAAGAATGAAAATGAAATAGGAAAAAAATAAAAATAAAAAAAGTAAATGAGCAAGATGAAAAAAAGTTAAATAAATAAAATAAGGAAACTAAAGGTATCATGCACATAAAAAAAATGCAATATAAAAATAAATAATAAAAATACCAAAATAAAAATGAGTAAAATAATGAAATAAATATGCATAAAAAATGACAAAGGAAAAAAAGAAATAAAAAGATAGATAAATAAATTAAACTGAAATAAATAATAAAAAAATGAAAGATATAACAAATAAAAAAGGTTCATAACGGAAAATAAATAAATATATATATAATAATCAAATATAGAACAAAACAGATAAATAGAAGTAAATAAATATATATAGATATATACACATAATAATAATACAATATAATAATAAAACATAATATATTAAATAAAAATAATAAATTAAACTAAAAAATTAAAATACAAACGGGATTTGAAAACCAAAACAAATTGAGTGGCCACATTAGGAGGAAAAAGTGACGTGGAAATCGGATTTAGGGTCAAAATGAGACCATTTAAAATAGAAGGGGACCAAAAGGGTGATTTACCCAATTTATTTGAGGAAATTTTTTTTAAGTTTCATTTTCTCTCTTCTCTCGCCAAAACCACCCCCCATTCTCTCTCGATTTTTCATATGTTCTTCAAATTGAAGAACATCCACCGTAATTCCCAGAACCCGGTGGCGCGCCGCCTCGCCGGCCGTTTCTGAAAGCTCTTCGTCTGTACGTTTTAAAAATCAAAATATTTTTTACAACTGAGCCTCGGGGAACCGTAGATCTAATAGAGAATATCACGGTTCACTTGTATTCATCGGCCCCAAATCTTTTGTTTTTTTGAGTAAAACGACAAGGATACCACGCATGCAAGGGAAAAGAGACAAGAAAGGTATAAACTTCCACCTTTTTATTGCTTCTTGAAACGTTTACAAGGCTCGGGTTTTGATTTTACTGCTCATAATATTTGCGTGTTTTTTCTTAATCGTAGTGTATGTGCATCTATTTATGGTTACAAAAATAAGCTATTTTTAGAGTCCTATTCAGTTTAGAAATCTAATGCTCCTTGGTTGTTTTGTGTGGCGTTGGTGACGCTTTTCTTGCGCCGGATATTGCGGAGACGATTGGGTTGTTGCTGGGGCGAAGGAATCAGCGAGAGACTCGGCGTGGAGAAGTCTTCGAGGTGTGATGATGCGTCGCTTGGAACGCTAGGGTTCAGGAAACCCTAACTGGCTGGTTTGCGTATGTATTTGGGGTCTGGGTTGGACCAGGGTTTTCGTTTGGGCCATGCACGATTTGATTTTGGGCCTGCCAAAATGTAACAAATATGTAAATAAACTACATCATATAATATAATGTAAATATATTATATAATATTAAAGGGCAAAATTTAAAGTCTTTAGCTGCCCCTCTTTGCTCATTATCGTGTAACAAAAATAGAGGAAAAATTTAAAGACACAAATTTCAGCCATATCGAATATCCTCTGTTGTAGATTTGAAATCCGATATTAAGACTGATTTGTCAATCTGAATTGAAGTACGAAATGACTCCCTGTTATTGAGTTGTGAATGGCTCCTCCGTCGCGAAGTCGAGTCCATCTTGAAATGATATTGAATTGAAGCCGCAATTCGGAATTTGAATCAGAATGTGACTTCTTATTGCCAAATTGTAGTCCATTTTGGTCTTCTTCCCAATTTAAAGACCTTGCCTAAAAATTTGATTGGAAAGTAGTGTGATTGAGGTGTCATCGAGCTGAATGGAATCGAACTTGACAATTTTGTTGACATATAGCCCTTCTTACCTTGATCTATGCTGTCAATGATGTGCCTTTGAGTTGAATGACACGGTTCAGATGATGCTTCAAGAGAAGTTGTCTTGAAAGAGACAAAATTCGTTTCAAGGGAAACGATCTCAAAGATATATGTTGTTTCATGAGAAACAGCCTCAAGGGAGACAAAAAAAATTTCAAGGGAAACAATCTCAAAGGTTTTGTGTTTCAAGAGAAACATTTTCAAAGGTTTTTTTGTGTTTCAAGAGAAACAATTTCAAAGGTTTCTTTTTGTGTTTCAAGAGAAAATGTCTCAAGGGTGACAAAATTTTGTTTTAAGAAAAACATATTCAAAGATTGGTGTTTCAAGAGAAATTGTCTCAAGGGAGACAAAATTTTGTTTTAAGAAAAACATATTCAAAGATTGGTGTTTCAAGAGAAACTGTCTCAAGAGAGACAAAACTTTGTTTCAAGGGAAACTGTCTCAAGAGAGACAAAATATGTTTCAAGAGAAACTGTCTCAAGAGAGACAAAACTTATTTCCAAAGAAAATAGATTCAAAGATTTTGTTTCAAGGGAAACCGTCTCAAGAGAGACAAAATTTGTTTCAAGGGAAACTATCTCAAGAGAGACAAAATTTGTTTCAAGAAAAACTGTCTCAAGAGAGACAAAACTTAGTTCCAAAGAAAACTGTCTCAAGGGAGACGAATTTTTTTACAGTAAAACATATTCAAAGATTTTGTTTTAAGGAAAACTATTTTCAAGGTTTATGTTTCAAGAGAAACTATCTCAAGGGAGACAAAATTTGTTTCAAGGGAAACTATCTCAAGCGAGATAAAATCTTCTTTAAAAATAGTCTTGAGTGAAAATGAAATGCGTTCTTTCGCGTGAAAACTGTCTCAAGCGAGACAAATCTTGTTTTAAGAAAAACAATCTTGAGGGAAATAAATTTTATTTCCAGTAAAACAGTCTCAAGTGAGACAAAGTCTATTTTAAGAATAACAATCTCAAGTGAGATAAATCATCAGCATTAAATGAGACTGTCTCAAGCGAGACAAAATTTATATCGGAAATGTTGAATCTGAAGATGATTGTTCCCTCTTGATGTGGATGCCTTGTTGTCTTTTAATCTCATCTTCTCCTGAAAGATCTGTAAAATGTATCTGGATGTAACCATCCTAATGATGGATGTTCGATGTATGTCAATATGAAATTTATTTGTTGTTTTATTGAATTTGTCCTCAAAAGAGGAAAAAAATCAAGGTTTTTATTGCATATGATGATGACTGCAAAGATGCAAATTTCATGCGTAATGTATGCATGTGTTGATGTATATGCGAAATATGTTAGGGCTTGGAGAGAAATCTCAATCTCTGGTTGTCAGTCTTGATGACTCTTGGTTCTGGAATCTTGAATTTCTTATTCTTGATCTTGGATTCTTCAACATGCTTAAGTCTGATGTACAGAATGTTGATATGTGAAGGGAATAATTACGTGAGCAGTCTTCAATCTATCCCTGACTCAATTTGTGTACTATTGCAAACCTCAACTTAAGTCAATTTGTTTTCCTTGCTCCAACAAATTTTGCCCAAAAATTTTGCTCCTCTTGCCCCAGCTTCAATCTTGAGCTTCGGACAGATATTCATTGATTTTCAAGATATGCTTCCAGAGAACTTATCTTGTTTGAAAATGTTTTTCTTCTTCTTATTTTCAAAATTTTGAAAATTATCGAAAGGAATTTTTGAAAATGTTACTTCTTTCTAGGTTTTATAATTGAAGCAAATCATAAAACATGAGTTCATTGGATATCAAAAGAACCAAATGCTCTTTTAATCTTTGATAGCTGTAAATCTTTGACAAATATCAAGATCGAAAAGTTGGTTTAGAGGTGGTTTTTTTTATCGATTTGGTCATCGTGAAGATCATGGTATGCCCCTATTTTCTTGATTTGGTATTTTGATCGGAGGCGAACAAAATGACACCACTAGATCGTAAGCTCCTCTAACAAAGGTAGTGTAGAAATATAGGTCTAAAAATGTGATTCTCGAGTGCTCGTGTGTATTTGACTATAACAGGTGTTCCTTAACTCCCTTAGTCTATTTTTACCGAAACTCCTTATTTAAATTTGCCATTAAATGGCTAATTGGATCCATAAAGCCGGGGCGTTTTACCAATTGCTCTTGAGAGACAGCTCAATATGTAAATACCTTTATCAAGTTAGCTGAATCTTATCCATTAAGCCGGGGCGTTTAACCAATTGCCTTAGAGGGATAGCTCAAGCTTTATTGTATAGTATAATCACCTTTATCAAGCTAGCTGAATATTATCCATAAAGCTGGAGCATTTAACCAATTGCTTTAGAGGGACAACTCAAACTTTATTGTATATAAATAATATTATAATGTGGGTATACAGGTCCAATTTCTTAAGTTTGTTAAGAAGAACCTGTTATAGTCTAGGTGTTTCTGAAGGTCAGAAAGTTTCATCGTTAGAGTTCAACTCCCAAGCAACTGCCTAAACTAGATTCACCTACTTGACCATTCCATCTGAGAAGATCATGATCATCATTGAACGCCTTAAACAAAATTATAAACCAATTAGTTTTGCAATCTCATGTGCTAGTTGCCCCATTTTGTTCTCTCCTAACACATACCTGAATACCTAACTTTTGATGGACTCTTCATGAGAAGGGAAAACTAGTTCGCTCCCTGTAAGAGAAGAACATGTAATCTGATGTATCTTTTAAATTAGGACCAAGGGGTCTTTGTTTTGCAGGGTTCAATCTTGTCATTTTTCAAAGATTTACAACCTCAATTATTAAAAATCTTTTAATTCAGGTGATATTCAAGGAATTTCAAGTTGTAAATCAACATTCAACATAAATTCATTTAAATATCCAAAAAGAGTTCAAAAATAAGTTCCAAATACGAGAAAATTCAAAAAAAAATCAAACTGGATGCCACGAAATGGAATAAGGCCTCATTTGGGTGCCCCACTTGTTGAATTAGGGTTTTTATCTGCACTGGCTCCCCATTCCTCACTGGTCGGGGCTCTTTTTGATGTACCCTCAAACACATCAATTTATGCCTCCTCCGGGTCATTTTCCAGGGAAAATCCTACTTCTTCGTGATTTATCAATATTTCCTTTCCTGGTTGCTGGAAATTGGGCCCAAATTTAGATCCTAAACGACTTTCCTCAATCGTTTTAGTTTTGGTTGGATCCCCAACACATATTGCAGCTGTGATTGGAGTAATATTCATCAAGCCTTCTGAGCTGCCTAGAATCTCTCTTACTTTCAGGAAATCTGATATAGGTGTTAAAGCTACTTCTGTTCCACTGATTCTTAAACCCACGGGCCAATCCCGGATTATATTCACGGAAGCCCTCATGTTCGGATATTCTTCGCATGCGTTCTCCGTTAAATTGACAACTTCTGAGTTTTGGACCTTCATCTCTACCTTGCACTTCTGGATTGCTTATTCTAAAGGATCCTCAAGGTTTCCAGGAACCTTAGCTGAACAAGTTGAGGTTCTATCCTGGTTCACCCAAGGAATCTCCTTGTAGGTTTATTTCTCATTCGGGGACCACTGTGGCTGGATATATCCCGGTGTAATCAATATGGCTGAGAGCATTTCTGAACGTAATTTTTCAAGTGAAAAGTGGAAGGGAGGGAACTGAAAACCTTGCACTTTGTTTTTCTTCTCATTTAGTCCCCATGACGAGAGACTATTGGGTAATGACTTCATAGATAGAACTTGAGTGTCCTGTCTTGATGATTGAAAAGAGGTAGATCCTCTACTTATGAGAGGTTGATCCTTCTTGGCTTTCTTGGTCAACATTCGATCATATTCTGTGACCCTCTTCTTTGAGTGAAACTTATCTCTCAAAAGGGAAAGTTCCTTTTCCATGGTTGGCCTAGGGGAACCTTCTATAACCACATTTGGTTTTTGGGGTAGACCTAAAATATCTGGCACTTTAACAGGTCCTATGGTCATTATCATTTCAGCTTCAGTACTAGCATTCATAGGATCCACTAGTGGCTTCTCTCCATGGATCACAACATTTATCATATCCATCAACTTGGTCATCTGTTCTCTGGATTCATCCTGAAATCTTCTTGTTTGATCAATCATCTCTTGTTGGGTTTTCATGAGTTGCTCTTGAATTTTCTCGATCTTACTGACTTGCGCTAGTATCTCATTCATCGTTGTGGATCTTCAAACACGCTTCAGGTAATCTTTAATTTGTGTTCAAAGCTTGTTTGTCCCCTTTATAAGACATCTCTTGTTAGAAATGAAAAAAATGAGAAAGAAAATAAAAATAATGCATAATATGCAAGAATGCATGATGCATGAAATGTTCGAGGCATTGATCCAAAAAATATGCATGTTATTATAAATAATCCTTATTGAGGACAAAAGTGTTTTATCTTTTAAGAGACAAAAAATATCCTGACAGCTTCTGACATGGTTACTAGTCTTCTGCCTTTGTTTGTCATCAGTTGAATAACCTCTCGATCCACTCCGGTTTCTCTGGATGAACTGTTCAAATGTTGAGTTGCTTTTTGTATTGGCCCAAGAAGTCTCAATGGACTGCATCTCGGGCATTTATCTTTTGTTGAGTGTGTTCCCAACGAATACATCATTGGAGCCCTTAATTGTTAGGAACTATGTAAAGTGCATTTGTCTGTTTCTTGAATTCGTCAGCAATGGTCTCCAATTTCAGCTATCGTTTTGCCCCTGCAACCTCTACCAATCAGTTCTTCCAAGATAGGCTTTCATTATGCTTGATGTAGAACCTGGTTCATTCTGAGTTCTTTATAACGCAACAGAGTGATATACTCTTCAATTGTGGGCGCCACATCTTCGAGATTGAATGTGACACATAGTCTCCTTGTAGATTGTCCTCTGTATTTTCATCTCTTGTATTACAACCCCTTTATCCATTAATACAGATTATTCTTGCTTAACAAACACGTTTTTGGTGGATCAACACCTCTTTTAAATGATGCAAGTGCTTTAAAACAAACACAAAGGAAAAAAGTTAGCGAAATAAAAATGATAAAAAAAATGATGAAAGAAAAAATAAAAAAGTAGAAAGACAAACAAATAGCAATGTTAGGGTAAAAACATCCTAGGTTTTGGAATGTGGTTTCAGGGTAGGCTCTAATTCTCCATAGTCTCCCGGTTTAGGTTCTAACAAAATGGTACCCGAGTTTTCCTTGCTGGTACCCCCTTGGGCTTACCAGACCCTTAGTCCTAAACCCATCATAGGCTTGTGTGGACTAAGTTAAACTCGAGAGGACACATTCCCTTATGCCCGCACGGTGAATAAATTCACACGAAGACATAAGGTATATGAATCTCGAAGGCTACTTGTTAGGCACGCACGATGAATAAATTCACACGAAGGTGTCGCTTTCACCCCCACTTAAAATAGGGTTCAGAGCTCGAGTTTAAAGCCTTAGATGAAAAATCTTTAAGGGCTGAAATCATTAGAAAACAGTTAGTACAACTATTTACTCGAAAAATATAATCAAAAGTAAGCAATAAGGATCGAAATGTTACCTTAAAATTTAAACTTACCCTTTTCGTTAAAAAGACAACTGGAAATTACCTTAGCCTGACTCACTTACCTGTCCCTAGCAGAGTCGCCAAGCTGTCGGAACCGTCTTTCGGTTGGACCCGAAATTGGGCTTCGACTTAGGAAATGGATTGGGAGTCGCCACCGATCTTTTATTTTAAAATAAATAAGTAGATCGGATACCTTACTTCTTACCTGATCTATGTCTTACCAAAGATGTGTCAGATTCGGGAGTCGGTTACAGTCAAGGAAGGGTTAGCACCCTTGAACTGCCCTTTCGGTACCACGTAGTTTACAGTTGTCTTAAATTAAGAAAATTGTAAGTTTAATTAAAAGGGTAAAAAAATTGATCCGAAACTTACCTCTGGATAGATTGAAATACCCCTTACAAAATTAAGATGTTAAAAAACGAAAATGAATAAAGTAAAAAGAAAACAAAAAAATGGAGGAAATAAGAATGAAAATGAAATAGGGAAAAATAAAAATAAAAAAAGTAAATGAGCAAGATGAAAAAAGTAAAATAAATAAAATAAGGAAACTAAAGGTATCATGCACATAAAAAAATACAATATAAAAATAAATAATAAAAAGACCAAAATAAAAATGAGTAAAATAATGAAATAAATATGCATAAAAATGTCAAAGGAAAAAAAAGAAATAAAAAGATAGATAAATAAATTAAAGTGAAATAAATAAAAAAAATGAAAGATATAACAAATAAAAAAGGGTCATAATGGAAAACAAATAAATATATATATAATAATCAAATATAGAATAAAATAGATAAATAGAAGTAAATAAATAAATATATATATATATATACACATAATAATAATACTATATAATAATATAACATAATATATTAAATAAAAATAAAAAATTAAACTAAAAAAATTAAAATACAAATGGGATTTAACAGGGGGTTAAATTGAAAATCAAAACGAATTGAGTGGCCACATTAGGAGGAAAAAGTGACATGGAAATCGGATTTAGGATCAAAATGAGACCATTTAAAACATAAGGGGACCAAAAGGGTGATTTACCCAATTTATCTGAAAAACACGCAGATCCTAGAGTGTATGGGTCGAGTCAGCGTTGGTCAAATGGGCTTAATATATAAGCAATATTTTTAAGTTTCATTTTCTCTCTTCTCTCGCCAAAACCACCCTCCATTCTCTCTCATTTTTTCGTCTGTTCTTCAAATTAAAGAACATCCACCGTGGTTCCCAGAACCCGGTGGCGCGCCGCCTCGCCAGCCGCCTTGAATCGACGCCGGTCCCCGGTCATCGGCGGTAACCAACTAAAAAACTTGTTTTTCTGAAAGCTCTTCGTCCGCACGTTTTAAAAATCAAAATATTTTTTTACAACTGAGCCTCGGGGAACCGTAGATCTAAGAGAGAAGATCACGGTTCACTTGTGTTCATCGGCCCCAAATCTTTTGTTTTTTTTTAGTAAAACGACAAGGACATCACGCATGCAAGGGAAAAGAGACAATAAAGGTATAAACTTCCACCTTTTTATTGCTTCATGAAACGTTTACAAGGCTCGGGTTTTGATTTTACTACTCGTAATATTTGCTTGTTTTTTCTTAATCGTGGTGTATGTGTATCTAATTATAGTAACAAAAATAAGCTATTTTTAGAGTCCTATTCGGTTTAGAAATCTAATGCTCCTTGGTTGTTTTGTGTGGCGTTGGTGACGCTTTTCTTGCGCCGGATGTTGTGGAGACGATTGGGTTGTTGCTGGGGCGAAGGAATTGGCGGGAGACTCGGCATGGAAAAGTCTTCGGGGTGTGATGATGCGACGCTTGGAACGCTAGGGTTCAGGAAACCATAGTTGGCTGGTCTGCTTGTGTGTTTGGGGTCTGGGTTGGACCAGGGTGTTCGTTTGGGCCACGCACGATTTGATTTTGGGCCTGCCAAAATGTAACAAATATGTAAATAAACTGTATCATATAATATAATGTAAATATAGTATATAATATTAAAGGGCGAAATTTGGTGTCTTCAGCTGCCTCTCTTTGCTCATTATCGTGTAACGAAAATAGAGCAAAGATTAAAAGACATAAATTTCAGCCATATCGAATATCCTCTATTGTAGAGTTGAAATCTGATATTAAGACTGATTTGTCAATCTGAATTGAAGTATGAAATGACTCCCTGTTATTGAGTTGTGAATGGCTCCTCCGTCGCGAAGTCGAGTCCATCTTGAAATGATATGGAATTGAAGCTGCAATTCAGAATTTGAATCACAATGTGACTTCTTATTGCCAAATTATAGTCCATTTTGGTCTTCTTCCCGATTTAAAGACCTTGGCTAAAATTTTGATTGGAAAGTAGTGTGATTGAGGTGTCATCGAGCTGAATGAAATCGAACTTGAAAATTTTGTTGACATATAACCCTTCTTGCCTTGAGCTATGCTGCCAATGGTGTGCCTTTGAGTTGAATGACACGGTTCAGATGATGCTTCAAGAGAAGTTCTCTTGAAATAGACAGAATTCATTTCAAGGGAAACGATCTCAAAGATATGTGTTTTCATGAGAAACGGCCTCAAGGGAGACAAAATTTGTTTTAAGGGAAATAAATTCAAAGATTTGTGTTTCAAGAGAAACTGTTTCAAGGGAGACAAAATTGTTTCAAGGGAAACAATCTCAAAGGTTTTGTGTTTCAAGAGAAACATTTTCAAAGGTTTTTTTGTTTCAAGAGAAAACAATTTCAAAGTTTCTTTTTGTGTTTCAAGAGAAACTGTCTCAAGGTACAAAATTTGTTTTAAGAAAACATATTCAAAGATTGGTTTCAAGAGAAATTGTCTCAAGGAGACAAAATTTTGTTTTAAAAAAACATATTCAAAGATTGGTGTTTCAAGAGAAACTGTCTCAAGAGAGATTTGTTACAGTAAAACATATTCAAAGATTTTGTTTTAAGGGAAACTATTTTCAAGGTTTATGTTTCAAGGGAAACTGTCTCAAGGGAGATAAAATTTGTTTCAAGGGAAACTATCTCAAGCGAAATAAAATATTCTTTAAAAACAATCTTGAGTGAAAATGAAATGCCTTCTTTCGCGTGAAAAAGCTCTTAAGCGAGACAAATCTTGTTTTAAGAAAAACAATCTTGAGGGAAATAAATCTTCTTTTGAGTAAAACAGTCTAAAGTGAGACAAAGTCTGTTTTAAGAATAACAATCTCAAGTGAGATAAATCATCAGCATTAAATAAGACTGTCTCAAGCGAGACAAAATTTATATCGAAAATGTTGAATCTGAAGATGATTGTTCCCTCTTGATGTGGATGCCTTGTTTTCTTTTAATCTCATATTCTCCTGAAAGATCTGTAAAATGTATCTAGATGTAACTATCCTGGTGATGGATGTTCAATGTATGTCAATATGAAATTTATTTGTTGTTTTATTGAATTTGTCCTCAAAAGAGGAAAAACAATCAAGGTCTTTATTGCATATTATAATGAATGCAAATATGCAAATTTCATGCATAATGTATGCATGTGTTGATGTATATGCGATATATGTTAGGGCTTGGAGAGAAATCTCAATCTCTGGTTGTCAGTCTTGATGACTCTTGTTTCTGGAATCTTGAATTTCTTATTCTTGATCTTGGATTCTTCAACATGCTTAAATCTGATGTACAGAATGTTGATATGTGAAGGGAATAATTGCATGAGCAATCTTCAATCTATCCCTGACTCAGTTTGTGTACTATTGCAAACCTCAACTTGAGTCAATTTGTTTTCCTTGCTCAAACAAATTTTATCCAAAAATTTGGCTCCTCTTGCCCCAACTTCAATCTTGAGCTTCAGAGAGATATTCATTGATTTTCAAGATATGCTTCCAGAGAACTTATCTTGTTTGAAAATGTTTTTCATCTTCTTATTTTCAAAATTTTGAAAATTGTCGAAAGGAATTTTTGAAAATGTTAGTTCTTTCTAGGTTTTATAATTGAAGCAAATCATAAAACATGAGTTCATTGGATATCAAAAGAACCAAATGCTCTTTTAATCTTTGATAGCTGCAAATCTTTGACAAATATCAAGATCGAAAAGTTGGTTTAGAGGTGGTTTGTTTCATCGATTTGTTGATCGTGAAGATCATGGTATGCCCCTATTTTCTTGATTTGGTATTTTGATCGGAGGCGAACTAAATGACACCACTAGAATAATCAATGGCTAGACCTTTCAGAACACTTATGTTTCAGTTCTCTGAAATCTTCCATTTGTTCAAGCTTCGTAAGCTCCTCTAACAAGGGTAGTGTAGAAATATCGGTCTAAAAATGAGATTCTCGAGTGCTCGTGTGTATTTGACTATAACAGGTGTTCCTTAACTCCCTTACTCTATTTTTACCGAAACTCCTTATTTAAATTTACCATTAAATAGCTAGTTGGATCCATAAAGCCGGGGCGTTTTACCAATTGCTCAATAGAGACAACTCAATATGTAAATACCTATATCAGGTTAGCTTAATCTTATCCATAAAGCCGGGGCGTTTAACCAATTACCTTAGAGGGACAGCTCAAGCATTATTGTATAGTATAATCACCTTTATCAAGCTATCTGAATATTATCCATAAAGTCGGGGCATTTAACCAATTGCTTTAGAGGGACAACTCAAACTTTATTGTATATAAATAATATTATAATGTGGGTATACGGGTCTAATTTCTTAAGTTTGTTAAGAAGAACCTGTTATAGTCTAGGTGTTTCTGAAGGTCAGAAAGTCTCATCGTTAGAGTTCAATTCCCAAGCAACTGACCTAAACTAGATTCAGCTACTTGACCATTCCATCTGAGAAGATCATGATCATCATTGAACGTCTTAAACAAAAGTATAAACCAATTAGTTTTGTAATCTCATGTGCTAGTTGCCCCATTTTGTTCGCTCCTAACACATACCTGAATACCAAACCTTTAATGGACACTTCATGAGAAGGGAAAACTAGTTCGGTCCCTGTAAGAGAAGAACATATAGTCTGATGTATCTTTTAAATTAGGACCAAAGGGTCTTTGTTTTGCAGGGTTCAATCTTGTCATTTGTCAAAGATTTACAACCTCAATTATTAAAAAGCTTTTAATTCAGGTGATATTCAAGGAATTTCAAGTTGTAAATCAACATTCAACATAAATTCATTTAAATATCCAAAAAGAGTTAAAAAATAAGTTCCAAATACGAGAAAATTCAAAAAAACAATTTCAAACAGGATGCCACGAAATGGAATAAGGCCTCATTTGGGTGCCCCACTTGTTGAATTAGGGTTTTTATCTGCACTGGCTCCCCATTCCTCACTGGCCGGGGCTCTTTTTGATGTACCCTCAGACACATCAATTTATGCCTCCTCCGGGTCATTTTCCAGGGAAAATCCCACTTCTTCGTGATTTATCAATATTTCCTTTCATGTTTGCTGGAAATTGGGCCCAAATTTAGATCCTAAACGACTTTCCTCGATGGTGATAGTTTTGGTTGGATCCCCAACACATATTGCAGCTGTGATTGGAGTAATATTCATCAAGCCTTCTGAGCTGCCTAGAATCTCTCTTGCTTTCAGGAAATCTGATATAGGTGTTAAAGCTACTTCTGTTCCACTGATTCTTAAACCCACGGGCCAGTCCCGGATTATATTCTCGGAAGCCCTCATGTTCGGATGTTCTTCGCAGGCGTTCTCCGTTAGATTGACAACATCCGAGTTTTGGACCTTCATCTCTACCTTGCACTTCTGGATTGCTTATTCTAAAGGATCCTCATGGTTTCCAGGAACCTTAGTTGAACAAGTTGAGGTTCCATCTTAGTTCATCGAAGGAATCTCCTTGTAGGTCCATTTCTTATTCGGGGGCCATTTTGGCTGGATATATCCCGGTGTAATAAATCCGGCTGAGAGTATTTCTGAACGTAATTTTTCAAGTGAAAAGTGGAAATGAGGGAACTGAAAACCTTTCACTTTGTTTTTCTTCTCATTTAGTCCTCATGACGAGAGATTACTGGGTAATGACTTCATAGATAGAACTTGAGTGTCATGTCTTGATGATTGAAAAGGGGTAGATCCTCTACTTATGAGAGGTTGATCCTTCTTGGCTTTCTTGGTCAACATTCGGTCATATTTTGTGACCCTCTTCTTTGATTGAAATTTATCTCTCACAAGGGAAAGCTCCTTTTCCATGGTTGGCCTAGGGGAACCTTCTATAACCATATTTGGTTTTTGGGGCAGACCTGAAATATCTGGCTCATTAACATGTCCTATGGTCATTATCGTTTCAGCTTCAGCAGTAGCATTCATAGGATCCACTAGTGGCTTCTCTCCATGGATCACAACATTTATCATATCCATCAACTTGGTCATCTGTTCTCTGGATTCATCCTGAAATCTTCTTGTTTGATCAGTCATCTCTCGTTGGGTTTTCATGAGTTGCTCTTGAATTTTCTCGATCTTACTGACTTGCGCTAGTATCTCATTCATCGCTGTGGATCTTCAAACACGCTTCAGGTAATCTTCAATTTGCGTTCAAAGCTTGTTTGTCCCCTTTATGAGACATCTCTTGTTAGAAATGAAAAAAACGAGAAAGAAAATAAAAATAATGCATAATATGCAAGAATGCATGATGCATGAAATGTTCGAGGCATTGATCCAAAAAATGTGCCTGTTATTATAAATAATCCTTATTGAGGACAAAAATGTTTTATCTTTTAAGAGACAAAAAATATCATGACAACTTCTGACATGGTTACTAGTCTTCTGCCTTTGTCTGTCATCAGTTGAATAACCTCTCGAACCGCTCCAGCTTCTCTGGATGAACCGTTCAAATATTGAGTTGCTTTTTGTTTTGGCCCAAGAAGTCTCGAATGACTGCATCTTGGGCATTTATCTTTTGTTGAGCATGTTCCCAACGAATACGTCATTGGAGCCTTTAATTATTACGAACTATGTGAAGTGCATTTGTCTGTTTCTTGAATTTGTCAGCAATGGTCTCCAATTTCAGCTATCATTTTGCCATTGTTGTCTTTGAAGGGACTCCCAAGATCAGTGACCTTCATCTTGTCCCTGAAACCTCTACCAGTCAGTTCTTCCAAGATAGGCTTTCATTGTGCTTGATGTAGACCCTGGTTCATTCTGAGTCCTTTATAACGTAACAGAGTGATATATTCTTCAATTGTGGGCACCACATCTTCGGGATTGAATGTGACACATAGTCACCTTGTAGACTGTCATCTGTATTTTCTTCTCTTGTATTACAACCCATTTTGTCCATTAATGCAGATTATTCATGCTTAAAAAACACGTTTTTGGTGGATCAACACCTCTTTTAAATGATGCAAGTGCTTTAAAACAAACACAAAGGAAAAAAGTTAACGAAATAAAAATGATAAAAAATGATGAAAGAAAAAACGAAAAGTATAAAGACAAACAAATAGCAAGGTTAGGGTAAAAACATCCTAGGTTTTGGAATATGGTTTCGGGGTAGGCTCTAATTCTCCATAGTCTCCTGGTTTAGGTTTTAAAAAAATGGTATCGGAGTTCTCCTTGCCGGTACCCCCTTGGGCTTACCAGACCCTTAGTCCTAAACCCATCACAGGCTTGTGTGGGCTAAGTTAAACTCGAGAGGACACATTCCCTTATTCCCGCAATGTTAATAAATTCACATGAAGACATAGATATATGAATCTCGAAGGCTACTTTCTAGGCCCGCACGGTGAATAAATTCACCCGAAGGTGTCACTTTCACTCCCACTTAAAATAGGGTTCAGAGCTCAGGTTTTAGAGCCTTAGATGAAAAATCTTTAAGGGCTAAAATTATTAGAAAACGGTTAGTACAACTATTTACTCGAAAAATATAATCAAAAGTAAGCAATAAGGATCGAAATGTTACCTTAAAATTTAAACTTACCCTTTTCGTTAAAAAGACAACTGGAAATTATCTTAGCCTTACTCACTTACCTGTCCCCAACAGAGTCGCCAAGCTGTTGGAACCGTCTTTCGGTTGGACCCGGAATTGGGCTTCGACTTTGGAAAATGGATTGGGAGTCGCCACCGATCTTTATTTTAAAACAAATAAGTAGATTGGATACTTTATTTCTTACCTGATATGTGTCTTACCAAAGATGTATCGGATTCGGGAGTCGGTTACAATCAAGGAAGGGTTAGCACCCTTAAACTGCCCTTTCGGTACTACGTAGTTTACAGTTGTCTTTAAATTAATAAAATTGTAAGTTTAATTAAAAAGGTAAAAAAAATTGATCCGAAACTTACCTCTGATAAATTGAAATACCCCTTACAAAATTAAGACGTTAAAAAACGAAAATGAATAAAGTAAAAAGAGAACAAAAAAATGGAGGAAATAAGAATGAAAATGAAATAGGGAAAAAAAAGTAAATGAGCAAGATGAAAAAAAGTAAAATAAATAAAATAAGGAAACTAAAGGTATCATGCACATAAAAAAATGCAATATAAAAATAAATAATAAAAATACCAAAATAAAAATGAGTAAAATAATGAAATTAATATGCATAAAAAATGCCAAAGAAAAAAAAAGAAATAAAAAGATAGATAAATAAATTAAAGTGAAATAAATAAATAAAATGAAAGATATAACAAATAAAAAAGGGTCATAACAGAAAACAAATAAATATATATATAATAATCAAATATAGAATAAAACAGATAAATAGAAGTAAATATATATATATATATATATATATATATATATATATAATAATAATACTAATATAAAAAACATAATAAACTAAAAAAAATTAAAATACAAATGGGATTTAACAGTGGGTTAAATTGAAAACCAAAACAAATTGAGTGGCCACGTTAGGAGGAAAAAGTGACGTGGAAATCAGATTTAGGGTTAGAATGAGGCCATTTAAAATAAAAGGGGACCAAAAGGGTGATTTACCTAATTTATCTGAAAAACACGTGGATCTTGGCGTGTATGGGTCGGGTCAGCGCGGGTCAGATGGGCTTAATATATAAGCAAATTTTTTTTTAAGTTTCATTTTCTCTATTCTCTCGCCAAAACCGCCCTCCATTCTCTCTCGTTTTTTCATCTGTTCTTCAAATTAAAGAACATCCACCGTGGTTCCCAGAACCCGGTGGCGCGCCGCCTTGGATCGACGCCGGCCGCCGGCCATCGGCGACAACCAACTAAAAAACTTATTTTTCTGAAAGCTTTTCGTCCGTATGTTTTAAAAATCAAAATATTTTTTATAACTGAGCCTCGGGGAACCGTAGATCTAAGAGAGAAGATCACGGTTCACTTGTGTTCATCGGCCCCAATTCTTTTGGTTTTTTGAGTAAAACGACAAGGACACCACACATGCAAGGGAAAAGAGACAAGAAAGGTATAAACTTCCACCTTTTTATTGCTTCTTGAAATGTTTACAAGGCTCGGGTTTTGATTTTACTGCTCGTAATATTTGCGTGTTTTTTCTTAATCGTAGTGTATGTGCATCTATTTATAGTTACAAAAATAAGCTATTTTTATAGTCCTATTCGGTTTAGAAATCTAATGGTCCTTGGTTGTTTTGTGTGGCGTTGGTGACGTTTTTCTTGCGCCGGATGTTGTGGAGACGATTGGGTTGTTGCTGGGGCGAAGGAATCGGCGGGAGACTTGGCATGGAG
This sequence comes from Hibiscus syriacus, assembly GCF_006381635.1. Classification (NCBI taxonomy): domain Eukaryota; kingdom Viridiplantae; phylum Streptophyta; class Magnoliopsida; order Malvales; family Malvaceae; genus Hibiscus; species Hibiscus syriacus. Next base: position 443,864 of record NW_024063033.1, read on the forward strand.
AAGTCTTCGGGGTGTGATGATGCACCGCTTGGAACGCTAGGGTTCAAGAAACCCTAGTTGGCTGGTTTGCGTGTGTGTTTGGGGTCTGGGTTAGACCAGGGTGTTCGTTTGGGCCAAAATTTGGTGTCTTCACTACGTTTATATATCTGTAGAGATAATTTGGTGTAACAAATTTGGTGTAACAAATATAACAAATATGTAAATAAACTATATCATATAATATAATGTAAATATATTATATAATATTAAAGGGTGAAATTTGGTGTCTTCACTACGTTTATATATCTGTAGAGATAATCAAAGATGAATCACGTCAAATATCATCTTTTGTGTGTGATTTATTATATGTTGATCTTGTTTTAATTATTTTTCTACTTCTAAATTACTTATAGGAACACATATTTACGTGAAAAATCCTAAAAGAACTAATTTACTTATCTGACGATCTTAAATCTGTATATATATTATGTAAGTGGACCCTCTCCCTCCCTCCCTCCCTCTCCCTCTCCCTCCCTCCCTCCCTCCCTCCCTCCCTCTCCCCCTCCCCTCCACTCCCCCCCCCCTCCCCCCCCTCTCTCTCTCTCTCTCTCTAGTTTTTATTTAAAATTATACCTAATATTTAATTTAAGATTCAATTGTGTATCCTACTATTAAAAATTCATATAACTACTGACATGAAATTTTCCTATTTTTTCAATGTTGTCGTGATATTACCTTATAGTGACACGTTAACATCACTGTTAATTTTTTGACGACGGGAACTAAATTGAAACATAAACTACACGTTAAGTATGGTTTTAAAATAAAATAAAGTTCAGGTGTTAAAACGGAATAAAAGTAATAGTTTAGGTACTAAACAAAAATTTACCGAATATTATCACAAATGGTACTCCAAGTCAAATCCATGGGTTAAATAATCAATCATTTGGTGTTCTTTTAATCCAAGTCAACGCATTTTGTTTGCACAATCAAAATAATGTCCACATTTGGATTTTCATTTATGCATTCCATTCTCATTTAATAATTATACTTAAATTTCTAACGGTTTGAAATTTTGATAGTTTTTAAAAGAAATTATACTTAAAAAAAGTTTCTTAATATATAAAAAATACTCAAATTATAACTTTTTTTATTATTTAGGTATTTAATTTGTTTTAGCTAATATGAGTGTATAACGTTTCTGTCTTATTATTTTAAGTGTTTATGTTGTAACAACCATTAAAAAATTCGTTATGTAACCCGTATCACATTTATATTCTTTTAATTAAAATTTTTAAAATATTATTATATTTTAAAAACTATATTTCTCTAAAATTAAAAAAAAATTAAAATTCTAAAAATCCATCGGTGAATATTTTATATATAATATTAGAGAGATGAATAAATTGAAACTTCAAATAAATTATAATAAAAGTAAGGGTAAACTACATGTTTACCATCCCAAACTTTTAGTTTATTTCTATTTTAGTCACTCAACTACAAAAGCTTTCAATTTAATCACTAAATTTTTTGAATTTTGCTCGTTCAGGTCACTCAAACCATTTAATTTCATTTCTTCAAAATTCGAAAGACGAGGAAGTAGAGAAAGATGAGAAAAGTAATATATATCCATTCCATGTTGATCATATGATGCTGAATCAGACCAATATAAGATTGAAGCTTTTATTTGAATTTTACTACTTTTGAGGGGATTTCAAGAAAAACCTCTGAGAAAAATATATAGGGGCGAAAATGAATTTTTTTATCGACTGTTTAAACGTTCTATATTCTCTGATTTATGGGTAAAAAAGACTTTACATCTCAAAATTCAACAAATGGAAAAAGTTTAAAAAGTTCCTGGTGATTAAAATGTTAATTATTTATATAAAGTAATTAAGAATAAGATATTTAATTTTTTATTTGACAGAGGACCACTACTTCCAACAATTATAGGGGTAAATACTTTAGAATTGCATTTAAATAATTACAATATAAAATATAAAATATGAAATAAATTGAGATATAATAGGAAAAATTACATAAAAATTAAAATAATGAGTCAAGTGACTTTTAATCCTTTGTATTAAGATTATTATCATGATTACTTTGTGTAGCAGCAGATATCATCCAAGTATGTACAATTAAGTGACTTTTGAAATGTGAAGAATTAAAGCTCCTTTTTTGGTAATTTTCATGAGTGGCTATCACTCTTAGTCAAGCTGTTTTTTTAATAGTTTGTATGGGGAAAGTTCATTATTTGGTCCTTTTAGGAAGGAAAGAAAAGGGGAAGAAGATTGGGTAATTTTAGATAGGTATAATTCCAAAAATAGGCCCCGATGTTTACTAAAATGTTCACTTTGTCCCCTATTCTTTTTTTTTGAGCATTTTAGCCACCAACGTTTCACTTTGGGACAAAAAACTCCCTTTATAAATGAAAATCATTAGTTAACACACGATTAACGCTCCAAAATAGGAGCATTTTTTAACCAAAAATGAAAAGTTAAGGGCTAAAATGCTTCAGAAAAAAGAATAAGAGACAAAGTGATTATACTGTCAAATATCAGGGGCTTTTTTGCCCTAAAATGAAACGTCGGGGGCCAAAATGCTCCAAAAATTGAATAGAGGGGAAAATGACCATTTTGGTAAATATTAGGGACTAATTTTGACATTATGCCTTTTATATAAGTCTAAATTAGTAATTGAAATTGCCAATCGTTATATTATATTAATATAAACTATTTTTTGATAGTATAATGTGATTAAAAGATAGTATAAATTCATAAAATTTCTTAGTCATTGATAACGTACATACTCTGCAAACATAACTGTTCAAACTCGAAACTTCTAAAGATATCAACTTCTTTTCACCACTGAAGTTGCTTGATGAATTCTGTATTAATATAAACTAAACATAAGTGGAAATGGACCTAAGGGCAAGAGACGGATCCTCCATGCAATGCCTTATAATATACACTTTATTTAATTAAAAGAAAGGTAGCTACTAATAGTAATTATTAGGCATGGCCATGCATGATAAAACCCTAAGCAATGCTGCAAAGTAATGATCTGCTTTCCCATCACCATGTTCTACCCATAAACTTTAGGTTCTGATTTACCCATCTGCAATGGTAAAATTACACTTAAGTCCCTCATCAAATTATAAAATTATAACATGATAAATTTTCAATTTTGACTCCTTTAAAAGGATACAATTACATCAACTTTTATGGATGTATTATGTGATACGTGAAGTTTTGATTTAATTCAGTGAATAAATATCACTAGAACTTTTATTAGTATAACTTCATTTTACGTTTATATAATATATACATAAATAATTATATTTATTAAATATAAAAATTAAATAGATGTATTTATTTATTTTTATAAATACGTATAATTGAATCAAAATCAAAGGTACATATATTAAAATGAACCAAAAATTCAAATTTTCTACTTATAATTAAACCAAATTACAATTTATGTATTAACTACTAGGGCTGATCATTCGGTCAAGTTGAGTCAAGTAAAAATATTTCGAGTTATTCGAGTTGACGAGTTGTATTTTGTGACTTAAATTTAACTTAAATTTTTTTCAAGTCAAGTCGAATTTATGAAATTTGAGTCGAGTTATTTGAGTTTCTCTATAAATTTTATCAAAATTATTTATAGTATTATGATAATTCTTGAATTTTAAATTTCTCTAACCATAATATATATATATATATATATATATATATATATATATATATATATATATATATATATATATATATATATATATATATATATTTGTTTGTAATCTTTAAACTATATAATGGTATTTAATATATTAAATACATTCAAAAATTATAAATTATATTTACAATATTATATTTTTAAAAAATATATTTTGAGGGTAAATTGTTGATGAGAGTATAAAAGAGTCAAGGAATTTATGGGAAGAAAGAAACAATTGCAGTGAAAAGACCAAATTGAGTAAAATGCAAAGTTAAGGGACTAAATAAAAAAGTATATTTTTAGTTAAAAAAATAAGAATTGAAGTTACATAGGTATTCTATAGTGGTATAGGAATATGTCATTCAAATTTGGTAAAACAATGGACTTAAAATGAATGATGAATTGAAGAAATAAAGAAATCATGAAAAGTTTAGGGACTAAATTGAAAAATAAAAAATTGTTACCAAAAAGATGAATTGAAAGCACATTGATATTCTACGATGGTTTAGGAGTATGTGGTTTAAATTTGGTAAAAAATGACTTAAAATGAAGGAAGAATTGAAGAAATAAGGAAATTAGGGACTAAATTGCAAAACTGTCAAAATAGTAACCAAATTTTTGGTTTTTTGAGTAACTCAAAATTTTCAAATTTCAACATAATTCGAGTTAATTCGAATAACACAACTCAAATAACTCAAAATTAAAAAAAAAAATTGATTTTTTGAGTTGAGTCGAGTTTTACTCAACCCTAGAAACACGTGTAAAATGTTGAAAGTCAAATGCACTTTCGGTGCATTGTGGAAAAAATGGTAGGCACCGAAAAGGTGCAACAATTGTTGAAATATAAATGGTAAAATTTCTAAATTTAGTCCTTGAACTTTAGGATATTTACAAGATTAGTCCTTAAGCTTTAACTATAAATACCCTAACCCATTTAGCTTCAAAACCATCCCAAATCATTCTAGCTTTCTTCGAATACTAGAGAATTTAGAGAGTTTTCTTGAGAGTTGTTTTTCTTTTTATCAAGAGAGAATTGTTATTGTTTTCTCCTTGTTAGATCGAGAGAAGTTGTAATTCATATTTTCTCATAGTGAAATTCTTCTATCATTGCCCGTGGTTTTTACCCTATATTATTTAGGGGTTTTCCACATAAAATTTGTGTCTTCTTTATCTTCATTTTTATTTTCTCAAATTATCAGTTGCGATGTTGCTCTATCCGATAGTCGTATTCCACAACAATTGTTATCAGAGCCAGATATGAGTGTGTAATATCTACTTATTGTCTTTATGGTTGCCACCAAAAGGTGGATCCTCCAACATAAGAAAGTAAGAAGGTATTACCCATTCTTTGAAGGTTCCAGAGAACTATTCACAATAGTGAAATAGTGGGAACTATCCGTAATAGAAGTTATGGCAACGTTTGATATTGAAAAGTTTAATGGGAGAAAATTTTCATTATGGAAATTGAAGATGAAGGCCATTCTGAGGAAAGAAGGTTGTTTAGCAGCTATCAGTGAAAGGTCGGTAGATTTCACAGATGACAACAAATGGATCGAAATGGACGAGAATGCTATGGCAAACTTTCATCTAGGATTAGCAGATGAAGTATTGTCAAGCATCGAAGAGAAGAGTGCAGCTAAGGAGATATGGGATCATCTCACGAAATTGTACGATGCCACATCGTTGCACAATAAAATTTTCCTTAAGAGGAAATTGTACACTCTCCGAATGTCAGACTCTACTTCAGTGACGGAGCACTTAAACACACTGAACACGTTATTTTCTCAGCTTACATCCTTAAGATGTACAATATGAGAACAAGAACGTGCTAAACTTCTACTTCAAAGTCTACATGATTCGTATGATCAACTCATCATCAACTTGACAAACACTAATGTCACTAGTTTAGTCTTCGATGACGTTGCATCTGCTATTCTACAAGAAGAAAATTGGTGCAAGAACAAGGAATATAGACAAGTAAATCTGCAACAATTAAAAACATTGACAACGATGAGAGGGAGATCAACAGAACGTGGCCAAAGCAGCAGTAACAAACATGGATCAAAGTCGAGAAGCAAGAAGAATTTAAAGTGCTACAACTGTGGAAAGAAGGGTCACTTGAAGAAGGATTGTTGGAGTCTAAGTAAAAATTCCAATCCACAAGGCAATACCGCAAACACTTTAGATGATGGAGATGTTCTATGTTGTGAAGCGTTAACCACTGTGGAAGGTAGAAAGAGATTTACAGATATATGGCTCATTGATTCAGGAGCAACATATCACATGACCTCAATAAGAGAATGGTTCTATCATTATGAACCTGTCTTAGGAGGATCTGTGTATAGTTGCAATGATCATGCCTTAGAGATCATTGGCGTGGGGACCATCAAATTGAAGATGTATGATGAAACAATTAAAGTTTTTCGAGATGTACGGCACATGAAAGGCTTGAAGAAAAATTTATTATCCTACGAATTGTTGGATAATAATGCAAGCAAGATTGAAACACGGAAAGGAATCATGAAGGTGTTTTGTGGAGCACTTGTGGTGATGAAAGGCGAAAAGATAGCAGCAAACTTGTACATGCTGAAGGGAGAGACTTTGCTACAAGCAGAAGCCTCTGTTGCCTCATGTAGTTCAGATTCTGCAATGCTATGGCATCAGAAACTTGGACACATGTCAGAACAATGAATGAAAGTCCTTGTGGAGCAAAAGCTACTTCTAGGCTTAACAAAGGTATCACTTACTTTGTGTGAGCATTGCATAACAAGTAAGCAACACCGATTGAAATTCAACACGTCCAATTCTAGAGGTAAAATTGTTCTAGAATTGGTTCACTCTGACGTATGGCAAGCACCAGTTACATCCCTAGGCGAATTAAAATATTTTGTCTCATTTATTGATGACTACTCCTGGAGATGTTGGGTGTACCCTATTAAAAAGAAGTCAGACGTGTTTTTAACTTTCAAAAACTTCAAAGCACGAGTGGAACTTAATTCTAGAAATAAGATCAACTGTTTTAGAACAGATAATGGAGGAGAATACATAAGTGAAGAATTTGATGACTTTTGCAGAAAAGAAGGCATCAAAAGACAGTGCACGGTGGCGAACACTCCTCAACAAAATGGAGTGGCAGAGCGGATGAACAGAACCTTGTTAAAATGAACAAGAGCAATGATGAGAGTTGCAGGCCTAGAAAAATCATTTTGGGTAGAAGCAGTCAATACCGCCTGTTATTTGGTGAATCGAGCTCCATCAACTGCGATAGAGCTGAAGACACCAATGGAAATGTGGACTGGTAAACCAACTGATTATTCAAACCTCCATGTATTTGGAAGTATTGTGATGTACAACTCCCAAGAAATCTCAAAGCTGGATCTAAAATCCAGGAAATGTAAATTCTTGGGGTAAGTTGATGGTGTAAAGGGGTATCACTTGTGGGATCCCACTGCCCGCAAAGTGGTCATCAGCAGGGATGTTATCTTTGTAGAAGATAAACTACAAAGGAGTTTGAACAATGAGATTCTTCTGAAGCAGAATCAGCACATGATGAACAAGAACCAGAGAGTTCTGAAGCTCCAACAACTCGTCAACCAGATCTTGTGAAAAGACATCCCAATTGGCACTCAGATTATGTTATAGAAGGAAATATTGCATACTGCCTTTTAACAGAGGACGGTGAGCCATTAACATACTAGGAGGCAATAAATAACTCAGATGCTTCACTGTGGATGATGGCGATACAAGAAGTAATTGAAGCCCTTCATAAAAATAATACATGGGACCTTGTGCCACTACCACAAGGAAGGAAACCAATTGGTAACAAATGGGTCTTCAAAATAAAGCGAAACAATGATGATCAAGTTGAGAGGAATCGTGCAAGACTGATGGTTAAAGGATATGCTCAAAAAGAAGAACAACTAGATGTTAAAACAATTTTTCTTCATGGAAATCTTGAAGAAGAGATTTATATGCTCCATCCTGAAGGTTTTGAAGAAAAAGAAAAGAAGAACTTGGTTTGTAGGTTTAACAAATCTTTGTACGATCTAAAGCATGTGACGAGGTGTTGGTATAAGAGATTTGATTCATTCATTATGTGCCTTGGAAACAACAGACTTAATGCAGACCCTTGTGTTTATTTCAAGAGGTTTGATGATAACGATTTTTTTATATTGCTGTTGTATGTGGATGACATGTTGGTTGCAGGACCCAACAAAGATCATATTGAAGAATTAAAGGCACAACTGGCTAGGGAATTTGAAATGAAGGACTTGGGATCAACAAACAAGATTCTAGGGATGTAAATTCACCGAGACAGAAGTAATATGAAGATTTGACTTCGACAAAAGAATTACTTGAAGAAGATCTTGTCAAGATTCAACATGCAAGATTGTAAGCCAATTTCTACCCCTTTTATTTTAACTTCAAATTATCCTCCAGTATGAGTCCTAGCAGTGAAGAAGAGAGGATGAAGATGTCTCAAGTACTGTATGCATCGGCAGTGAGAAGTTTAATGTTCGCTATGATATGCACAAGACCAGACATTGCACAAGCAGTGGGAGTGGTTAGTCGGTACATGTCGAATCCAGGTAAAGAGCATTGGAATACAATAAAGATGATCTTGAGATACATCAAAGGGACCTCAAATGTTGCATTATTTTACGGAGGATCAAATTTACTTATCAATGGGTATGTTGATTCTGACTATGCAGGGGATTTGAATAAAAGTAAATCTACTACATGATATGTGTTTAAAGTTGAAGTCAGTTGTGGCTACATCCACAACAGAGGTAGAATATGTAGCAGCTACACAAGCCAATAAAGAAGCAATTTAGTTAAAGATGCTATTGGAGGAGCTTGGGCACAATCAAGAGTATGTCTCTTTGTTTTGTGACAGTCAAAGCGTCTTGCATCTAGCAAGGAATCCAACATTTCATTCAAGGACAAAGCACATACGAGTTTAGTACCATTTCATTCATGAAAAGGTGGAAGAAGGAACAGTAGATATGCAGAAGATCCATACCAAAGACAACATAGCAGATTTCATGACGAAAGCGATCACCGCTGATAAATTTACGTTGTGTCGATCCTCTTGTGGCCTGTCAGAGACGTAAGCAACATTATAGTACAAGGTAGAAAGAATGGTGTTAATCTATGATTGTTCCAATCAAATCTTCAAGTGGGAGATTGTTGAAAGTCAAATGCACTTTCGGTGCATTGTGGGAAAAAATGGTAGGCACCAAAAAGGTGCAGCAATTGTTGAAATATAAATGGTAAAATTACTAAATTTAGTCCTTAAACTTTAGGCTATTTACAATATTAGTCCTTAAGCTTCAACTATAAATACCCTAACTCATTTAGCTTCAAAATCATCCCAAATCATTCTAGTTTTCTCCCAATACTAGAGAATTTAGAGAGTTTTCTTGAGAGTTGTTTTCTCCTTTTTATCAAGAGAGAATTGTTATTGTTTTCTCCTTGTTAGATCGAGAGAAGTTGTAATTCCTATTTTCTCATAGTGAAATTCTTTTACCATTTCCTGTGGTTTTTACCTTATATTATTTAGGGGTTTTCCACGTAAAATTTGTATCTTCTTTATTTTCATTTTTATTTTCTCAAATTATCAGTTGTGATTTTGCTCTATGTGATAGTCGTATTCTGCAACATAAAAAATTAGACTTAAAACTTTGATCGACTCTTTTATATCAAAGAAATCATTTCTTTGCTTTAGAGATGGATATCCACTAAATTCAGAACCCTCAAGTGCATCACTTTTGATAGGATTTTCATCGATAACGTATATCAAATTATGAAGAACTGGAGATGCTGATGGAGAGCTTGACATGCTATTTATGGCCTGATCCATAGGAAGATATACTAGACATGCTGAAAATGGGTGACAAAAATTAAAATGGTACCAAAATAACGACACATATCGGCATATGTATTACAAGATAAAGTTATGTTATTTCAGTCTTATTATTATAATATATGCATTGATCTTTTCTTTGGGTCCAATAGTGATTCAGATTTTTTCTTAAAAAAAAGACATTAATAAAACTTGATAAAAATATGTTATTTCAGTCTTATTATTATAATATATGCATAGATCTTTAATAAACCATTAATACTAAAAACAAACCAGATTTAAAACAATTTAATGAAAAAAACACCGAACACGAGTAAAAAAACTAGACTTAAACTTGATTGGCTCTTTTATATCAAATGAATCACTTGTTTTCTTTAAAGATGGATATCCATTAAATTCAAAGCCCTCACGTGATTCACTTTTTGATAGAATTTTCATCGAGAACGTTTGTTAAATTATGAAGAACTGGAGATGCTGATGGAGAGCTTGGCATGCTATTTATGGTCTGATCCACAGGGAGATAGACTGGAGATGCTGAAAAAGGGGTGACCAAAAATAAAATGGTACCAAGATAATGACACATGCATGACAAGAAGAAAATACGTTATTTCAGTCTTATTATTATAATTATATGCATGAATCATTTCTTCGAGTCCAATATTGATTATGATTCTTTCTTTCTTTTAAAAAAAAAGACATGAATAATCTACTGATTTGTAGGGGATTTAATATGTTGTTTCTATCTCAAACTACCTTAACAAAACCTACATCTAAGTTAACCTTAACAAAGTCTCTTTCTGGTGGGGTTCAATGTTGGTCGGTTTCATAAAACAATGTTGGTCAGAAATTTGATGGATAATGAACAATCGAGGAGACAACATCCATTTAATTGACGCAAACCCAATACTTTTATATAATGTTGGAAGCTCAATTCAAGACTTAACCAAGTTCAATTCTGACAGTATATAAGTAATATTAAAAAAATCAAGAGTTAAATTGTTGATTTCAAGAATAAAAAAAAAGATCAAGAGAGATCTGAAGTTGCTTTCACACTACTAAAATGGATAATCTTCAACAATTGTAAGTGTTTTGATTTCCTTTCCATCAATTGCTTTTCAGTATAATTCTTTAATATTTGTGTGTTTATTGCAGACTTGTGATTTATAAAACCTCATGACAATCTATTTATGGATTTACAAGAACCAATTCAAGCGAATGGCTTGAACCAATTCAAGCGAATGGCTTGAACCAATTCAAGCGAATGGCTTGAACCAATTCAAGCGAATGGCTTGAACCAATTCAAGCGAATGGCTTGAACCAATTCAAGCGAATGGCTTGAACCAATTCAAGCGAATGGCTTGAACCAATTCAAGCGAATGGCTTGAACCAATTGCAACCATTTATTTATTTGCAAGAACCAACTCCAACGAATGACTTGGACCAGTTGCAACCATTTATGGATTCGCAAGAACCAACTCCAATGATTGATCTTCAACAACGGTAAGTGTTTTGATTTTCTTTCTATCAATTCACTGTTCAATATAGATCTTTAATATTTGTTTGTTTATTGCATACTTGAGTTTTACAAGCCCTCATGACAATCCATTTAAGGATTTGCAAGAACCAACTTCAATGAATGACTTAAATCAGTTGTAATCATTTGTGGATTTACAAGAACCAACTTCAACGACTCACTGTAATCACCATTTTTTATCCCAAAATTAATTATTATTATATTATTATTACCAAAAAGCATAAAAGAAAGAAAAAGAAAAAAAGAATGTAAATTCCATGAAATCTGGGCATCCCATGCTGGTGCCCATGTCTGGTCACTGTAATCACCATTTTTTATCTCAAAATTATTTATTATTATATTATTATTACCAAAAAGCATAAAAGAAAGAAAACAAATGTAAATTCCATGAAATCAAGGCATTCCATGCTGGAGCCCATGTCTGGTCACTGTTGTTGCACCCTCTCCCTGCCATCTCCACTCCCCTACCACTGTCACTGTGCCACCAACCGATCCCATCTCAGCCACAGTATATCACATGCGAACAAAAGAAATAAAATTTGTAATTTGGGGTTATATAAACCCACAATAGAAAATAAAAAAAGGGGCTCTAAATTCGAAAGAAAGAAAAAACATTGTAAAGGGGTCTTGCCATTCTTCTTCCCCTTCGATCGACAGAAGCAATGTAAAGCAATCTCCCCATTTTTATCGATTAAAATAATACATAGATTATTGTTTCTTTTCATTCCTTACCGAGCAATAAAACCAATTAATTACTTAGCAAGCATTTTTTCTTTTCAAAAATAAAAAACCAACAAAACAATCCACAAAAGTGATACCCATTCGAAACTAGCAAAAAGAGCCAAACAAAAAAAATAAAGAAAAAAAAGGAAAGAAAGATGATAGTTTTACATCTCGGCCAAAGCCGCGTCGGCGTTAGGAGCTTCCGTTGGTGAATCCAAACGGTGAAAAGGTAACCCATACCCCCGAAGTGACATATCTCGAAATCAGTCCAATCTAACGGTGGACGGTGGAGATTGGAGCTTGGAAGCTTAGAGGTTATCGGCTCATTTCGTATTATTAGGGACCGTTTTCATAAAACGGTGGCCGGATCTACAACCATCATGTCAAGGAAAACAAGCTCATGTAATTTGGGCCTGAAAGGCCACCGGTGACTGTCAGTAATAGCGCTCATCGTCGATTTTCGGAAATATAGAGAGAGGAGAGAGAATTTTGAGCATAGAGAGAGAGTGTGCAGAAGCAAGAATGAAAAAAATAGAGAAAAAAGGCTTATATAGTCGGAACCAAATGACGTCGTTTTGGCCCCTATACATGCATTTTGGACCCGAAGGATCTAATCTCTTCCGTTGTCCTTCCAAGTTCCTCTAATTTGCATTTTGGTCACTATCATGCGATCTTTTCATTTTTATTTTAAATTTAATATCCTTATCTTGTTATTTTCTATTTTTATTTCTAAGTATTAACTTTTTGGTTTATTTTCTTTTAGGTCTCTGTAGTTTACGCGTGTTTTTACATATTCATCCTTGTTTTAACTAAGCAATTTCATGATTAATTTTGCATTTACTTCAATTAGGTCACTATATTAATTAGTTACTATTTAACCCCTAAACATTTCTATACATTTTAATTTAGTCCCTAATTTAATTGATTTATTTAATTACAATTTAGTCCTTGATTTTATTTTATTTTAGTCCTTATTTTAAATTATTCCCTAACTTCAATCTTATCTACTTTTCATGTCGTTCAATTCAAGACTTTTGACGTTACATCTATTTATTTATTTTAATTTATCTTATTTTCCTAATTTATACATTTAAATTATTTATTTTAATTAGATTATTGTAACTAACATTCTAATTTTGTTTTTCATTTCTTATTTCTTTTCAGGTACATTCATTAAAGTAATTTCTTATGTTTTTTTTTGTAATTTCGTTTTAATTCATTTAAATCTTAGAATGTTAATATTTTATTTTCATTTTAGTCCTTTAGTCTTAGTTTTTTAACACATTAGTCCTTAAATTTAAGATTATGGGAATTTTCCATTTGGTCTTTATTTTCATGCCCAAGGATTAAAATTGACTTTCCGGTTAAGATAATTAATATAATAAATATTTAAAGCCTTAGTTTAGATTTAGTCATTTAACTTTTAGTTATGTTTACTTTTGTTTATAATTAAGGTTAGTTAGAGCCTTAGGTCATAGGATTGGTCCCTTTACTTTAAACAATCACAGTCAATCCCTAAACTTAAATTAGAATTCCAATTTGACATAATCGAGTAGGTTAAGAGTTAGAACCTTTATCCTATGTTTAATTTCACCTTATTCATTTAATATAGGGAATAATTCCATTTGGTTTTCGCTTTAATATGCCCCGAATGACCATTTTGATTATTTGACTCAATATTTGGTTAAAATAAATTTGAGTTAATATTACAGACTTCACTATCAGGTTTAGCTCTAGGTTCTTTAATTATTCATAATTTGACACTTTAAGTTAGAGAAAGCCTTAATCTACTCTTAGTTTAATTAGGGTTAATAATAAACTATTTTATTGTATAATGTTTTAAAACCTAAGGCAATGTTCACTTATTAGGGAGTCAATAATATATCTCCCGCAAGTATGCTCAGGGGGTGACTACTGGTGATTCCCGAAATAGGTCGACATCTTTTTCAAGACTGCATCATGATTTATAAAATATCGAGGAAATGTCCGATTATTGGGAACAATAGTTGATCTCTCGCATTCATGCTAGGGGTGAATGTTATTGGCTTTAATAAACGAATACTCTTTTTAACTTTGTATTTTTTAATTATTTTAATTAGATAAAGTTCGAACTCAAAATTTTCAAATCTAAATATAGGGTAATCAACTAGGTACCAATTTTTAGGCGTTGTGGGGGTGCTAATCCTTCCCCACACGTAACTGACTCCCGAACCTATTTTATGGTTTTCATATACCCTAAACTTGGTATTTTGATAAAAAAAAATAAAAAGTTTTATTAAATTTACCCAATTTTTATGGTGTATCGATTTCACCTTAAAATGATTGGTAGTGACTCCCAACGTTTCAAACTCTTTTCAAAGAAAAAACCTTAAGTCGTCCTAGTTTTTTTTTCCACCCGGGTGAAAAAACAATGTTGACACTGACTTTAAACCAATTGCAACCATTTCTGGATTTGCAATAACCAACTCCAACGAATGATCTTCAATAATCATAATTATTTTGATTTTCTTTCTATCAATTGATTGTTCAATATAGATCTTTAATAAATCATTAATATTAAAACAAACCAGACTTAAAACATTTTAATGAAAGAAGACAATTACACATTAAACAGAACATTAAAAAAATTTAAAGTTTAATATGAATTTTTAAAAAATTTGAGAGGGTAATTTTTTTTTTGAAATTTTAAGAACTTAAATTATAATTTTAATATTTTAAAAATCTAAATTTAGGGGGGAACTAGTATAAGTACACTCTTTTCTCTCTCTTTCACTCTTATTATAATTTAAACTCACTCATATTTATAGATTTTAATAGTCATTGGATTGTTGACACATGTTAACATCTTAACCATTTAACATTATAAATATCTAAATTATTCTAATAGATAATTCTAGACATAGTATTAAATAATACAAATATCTAGATTATTTTATGGATATATCTAGAAATATACTCTTTCTATATTAATCTAGAATATTCCCAAGCTATATCTCCCAAATGATAATTATATATTTACCTATAAGTTGTATTGGATTTCAACAGCAATGTTCAATCAACCTTATCTTTAACTATTTAATTTTTTAGTCCTAATTTATTATGATCATGTCAAAATGCATTAAATACCTCATAAAGTATCATATAATATGCTTAAAACAAAGTATAACATGTCTCTAATCTAAGTATATAGCACATATATCCACCATGTCTCATAATATACCATCATTAAAATGTATTTGTCTCTTTGTTTTGAAATTTCATTCTCATCCATGTTTCATTCATGTCAATAATTTTGGGCATGCAACATTACTTATAGTTCTAGAAATTTGGGTGATAATTTTTACAGTTGCATCAATAGCAAAGTAAGAGGATGGTACACTTACTTTCGACTTTTTTCCTGTTGAACTCCTTATTCTCCCTCAATTTGTGTGTGTGTGCATATATGTGTGTGTGTATGTGTAGATTTTTTAAAAGATTAAAATTCATGAACCCACATAATATATATATATATAATAAAATCATAAATATTTATTGAATTAAAAATATTTTAAAAAAAATTATCTTCAACTGAGATGAAATACTTTATAATTTTATTGAAGTCGTCAACTTAAAAAAGATGAACAATTCAAAGAAGATGAACAACCAAAGATGAAAAAATACATAATTTTTTGTATTTTAAAATAAAAATCGACAAAAGAAAATGGATATTATTTGTTTTTGATAAATAATATTTAATTGATTTCTAAATTCTAAAGGTATATACATATTTTTTAGGCAGTCAATTTTTTTATTACGTAAATATGTATTATATTTATAACACAAATATCAAGATTTGAACCCACACAAGGTGAGACAATATGAGTATTATTGACTACTTAACTAATTAATAGATCTCTTAGGCAATCAAATTTAATAATTTATTATACACGTCTCTTGAGAGAACCAAATGTAATATTTTAATATATATATTATATATATCTCTCTCTATATATATTTTATTTTTTTTTGGGAGAGACACGGCCCACTAGTCTTAAGGATGCTCTTCCCCTAAACAAAAGCGTGCAATTTTGATGTTTATAAAAGTTGCAAAGTATAAACCAATACAATAGTAAATTTATATTTTGATTCTCGTAAAAGATTAAAATTCAAGATTAATCTTTTAAGGAAAAAATTGGTTTCGTCCCTTACTCGAACTCGAATACTTTTAAGGAAAATAACACTCTTTTTTATTATCGATGTCACTCAATAAATTTATTATCTTAACTACCTATATTATTAGTAAAGTACTTGATTGTATAATGTCACCAAGTAACCAAATACCAATTCATTTATGGAAAGATTAAAATATCTCTTTTCTAAATGACAATTTATAATGTTATAAGAATATTTTTTAGGATAAACTACATTTTTAATATTCAACTATCACTTTTGTTTCGTTTTGGCCAATCAACTATTATTTTTTTAAATTATACCTAACGTTTAGTTTAGTTTCATTTTGGTCATCCGTTGTTACAAAATTAACAATGATATTGACATATCACCATAAACTAAAGCCACATCATCATTGAAAAAAATATCACGCCAACAATTATATTAATTTTTTAATGGTATAATTTACTTTTTTTATATCATATCCATTGTAGCTCGACCTAAATATTCAAGGCACTAAGAGGAATAGCAATAGTGAGTAGTGCCTTTGAGAACATTGATTTTCGACCCAAACCCACTAACATTAGAGTGTGGGCATTTGGGTAATGAAAAGTGTAGAGGACGTGCCCTTCCCGTCCTAAAACATTTTAGGGTAAATTACTTTCTAAATCCCTTTTGTTAGCAGTTTGGTGTGCTTTCATTTCACATCAAGAGGCTATTTGTTGGTTAGAACATTTATATATGATTTATTTGTTCTAAAGATAGAGTGAGTTATGCAATTAATTATCAAGTGTGTAGGGTTATGATAACTACTCGTAGGTTATCAGTCTAAATAGATATGGTGTTGGACAATGAATTGCATAACTACTTGTTAATGGTGCCCAAACTTTTTTCGGTCAATTCAAGTGTCTGACGTTACAAACGTTACCATTTTAGGTGTATTGGTCGTAACGGCCGTTAAAATATTCCATTAAGTGACACGTATCGCGTTTATATAATTTTGAAAAATTAATTTAAAATTAAAAACTTAAAAATATTTTTTATTAAATAAAAGCCCAAACTTTTCAAAAATCTTAAAACCCCCAAAAACTTTGAAAACCCTAATTTCAATCCTATACCAATTTCAGCCGCCACTTTTGCCACCGGACCACCACCTGATCAAACCTTCAGCCGACGATAAGATGATTCCGACCACCCAGAACCCGACAAATCTCGACAGTTTGAAAATCATGACACCCACACTATTCATGACATACAACAACTCTGACGGTCATATCGACGACAAGGCTGACGACGACAAACAAGGGAGATGACAAGGACGATGTCAACGTCAACGTTCGTGACTAGCAAGAGAGGTAAGGTTAGGGTTAGGGATTGGATTTTTTTTGGTAAATTTAGAAAAAAAATATAATTTTTTAAATATAATAATATTTCTAAGTTTTTTTGCTTTTTTAAAAAAAATAAAAATTACTAGAATATGTCACTTAACAAACTTTTTTAATGGGGACGAGATACCTAAATTAGTAACATTTATAACATTACACACCTAGATTGACAAAAAATAGTTTAGACACCACTTAAGAAAAAGGGTATAGTTTGAACATTTTTTTTTATTAAGCCTAAATTAAAGTAGACTACTATTACTATTCATATTTGATCTTAAAGGTTCGTCATGCTTCTATTCTTGAATAGATAAGAATTTTTCAAATTACAAAATTTCAAAGATGAAAAATTAGATATTAACAGAAAATAAATAAACTATATAGAAATTTGAAATTTTTAAATAATGTGATAGCCCCCACACTTCCTCGATCTATCCCTACTCTCAAGCTTTGTCATTTGAATCTGGTGTCGGCTATCTGTCTGTGGAATATGGCAATGGCAATGACTATTTATATATAAAACAAGTTTCAGTGTAAGTTTTGTTTTATGTTTGGTGAAAGTGCTTTTGTTCTACTTGATGTGGATTCTTGAAACAGAAGTTTAATGAAAAGTTGGTATTGATGTTGCTTGAACTTGCAGATTCACAATTTCCCTTTTATTTATTTACTAATTCATGGGCCTCGAAAAGTTGAGGCAAAAAACAAGGAAACAATCGGAGAATGATGAAGCTCATGCGAGACAACATTATCATATTTCATGCTTTAGCTTTATACTTCCGAGAAGAGACGGACGTAAGATTTTATATCAAGAAGGAAGTAAATTTATGAAATTTTGGAAGAGACAAACTTATAAAATTTTAGGAGGCAAAAACATATCATCACTAAAAAATACAAAAACAATATATCTAAAATATTTAGAGGAGTCGACCGTCTCTACGACTCTACCCCCTCCTTCGATCTATCCCTTCTTCCAAGCCCTTGCTCATCCAAGATTCTTCCTACCAAATTTCAAGATTCAAAACTCATTATTATTGCCTACATTCTTCCCAAAGCCACAAATCCATGTTTGCAACATGGGATAAGAGAAAGGATCATAGATGTTAAATTGTCAAACCCTAAGCCAATATGTACAAGTTGAGGTACATTCATGTATTATTATAGGATAAACTACACCTGTGAACACTTAATTATGGTTGGATTCTAATATGATCGTGACATATGTCGTGATACATGTCACTAGTGACATGTGTAAGTAATAAAGATCAAATATGTAATTATATCAAGTTTATTAACTGTCATGTCAGCTTCTCCATCAAATGTGAACGGTAAGTGACTTAATTGATTTCATTTAAATAGTTAAGCGGTATGCTTGACAAAATTAAAAGAGCAATGATCATATTAGAATCCACCCATAATCAAGTGGTCACGAGATTATAGATGTGGCAAATTAAGTAATTTTTTTAATTACCGACCAAGAGGTTGGTGATTATTTCACATAAAACCCTATCAATAGCTTATTGACCAATGGCCATAGGGTTGGAGATTGGATTTCAATTTCCATCATTTAGTCAATAGCATACGCATCTTAATCATGTTATCGTCTCCAACACAACCAAAAAAGTCCCTATAATTCCTCTCCGATGTCGAATGGTTTCTTAAACATGATTATGACACGTAAAAATGGCTAATTACTACTATTACTTCTATATAAATCAATCACCATTAAACAACTGCAAAATCAATACCCAAACATCAAAACTCTCATTTTTTCCCCATGTCTAGCAAAAGATCAAATGGCAGCAGGAGCAATGGAAATGAAGATTTTAGCCTCAGAGTTAGAGAGCTTTCATCAACTAACAAGAAGAAGAAAAGAAATGAAGCTAAGGTAAGAACAGTCCACAAACCCCCACACACAGGGATGGATCGAGGGGACTGAAATTTTTAAATTCTCGTAAAATCTTACGTCAGTCCATGCACTTAGTTTTCACTTTTCTCCTGCATTTTCCATTTATGGTTATGGTTGTTGAAATCTGTATATATATTGAAATTCAGCTTCTGGATGAAACATGCAATCACATTAAGAAGCTTAATGGAGAGGTGGATGATTTAAGCAATCGGATATCGGAGTTACTGAATTCATCGGAGGCCGAAAGCAGCAGTAATGCAAACATTCTTAGACAACTTCAACAATAATCACTGCAATTTTTATTCTTGCATTTCACTACACTTATATTGCTTCAAGTATTGTAAGAATATATATATTATAAGCATTTCTGTCTTTGCATCTGAGTTGTTCCGGGATATTGTTGACATCCAAGAGAACAAGCAAAGGGTTACATGTTTTGCTCTAAGGGATTTTTGTTTTTGTTTTATCTTCCATTACTCTTATGGTTTGATGGATGATAAGTTTGGTTTTACAAAGAATATGATTATATACAATATATATGAGAAGAATCCAATTAGATTGTGTAAAATTCTTTTAATTTTATATATATTTAGGACCGTTGGATGAATGAAAATAAATAGTTAAAATTAAAAGTAAAAATTGATAAGATATTTACTGAAAAAGAAAAACAAAGAATTAATCTCACTCATTAATTTTCACTAATTTAACCTTCCTAAATCAAGTCATTTTTCATGAAAGGAAGCAATGCGACAAGAGGTGGTTTCAATGTTGCTTTTCAAAGTTTAAGCACAGACATCATTATTATTATATCTTATGTTCTCACTTAAATGCTTAAACTAACATAATAATTACACTTATGGAAGCCAACAAAAAATCTATGAATAATTACCTACTAACCAAAAGGTGGAATTACTTTGTGTTGGTAAACTAACCGTAGTTAAAGAAAATATTAATAATAACGAATATAATAAATAAATAGATATATAAATAAGTGTAGAAAATAAATCAGTTATCTGGGGGTAAAAATTATTGTCTTAAAAATGATTTCATCTTGACTAATGTGATCTAAAATAGACATCGCCCAACAAAATTAGTCATCGTAAAATAGACGTCGCCCAACAAAATTAACACAATGCTTCCAAATTTGTACACTAAACTCGACTAACATTCCTCTTCTAGAAAGAAAATGAAACAAGAAAGAGCAATAACAAAAATATTCATTCAAGTACTAATGAACATATGTATGATTAATAATTAGTGAATCTTGAATTTACTCGGCACATTATTAATTAGGTTTTGATAATCTACTCATCAACCTCGCAGATTGCCCACTTCATTGACATTTAGGGTTAATAAAAAATGCACGACATTGCTCAAAATGGGTGGACCATATCTTAATCTCAAAACAAAAAAATTGCTCAATTTAACATCAAATCCAAGACCACAAATACAAACATCCACTACATTAAAGGTCCTGAAACAGAACACAAACCATGTCTAACAACGGAGGAAATGTTAAGTTTTAAAAGCAAGGGCATTTTTAAGGGTGTCCTAATGGTGGCAGAAGCACATGGTTTACTCATCTTCCTCTTCATCGCCATCTCCACCAGCAGCCTTCTTGGCAGCTGCTCTCTGGTTCTTCCTCTTCACTCTTCCGGGGCGGCCACCTCCAAACGGACTTGTCAAAGAGAAGTCGATATGTTTCTGGGAGTCAACCCTCACCATGAAGGATGGGATGTTAACCACCTGCCTCCCAACCCTATTAAGGTAAAGGCCAAACACATCAGGATACAAAATTCAGGATATCATTCGGACAACCAAAGAATCGGTCGAGCCACATACATATTCAACTAGGCAAAGCAGAATACGATAAATCACACAACTTGGAAACCAGAAGACACAATGGCACATCAGCAATTGGCCAAGTGATTTTTAACAACACTAGAGGCAGTAGATCCCATAATTCTTCAAAAAGAAAGAATGATCTCAAGATTAAATCATGAAGACATAAATCTCTAACATGAAGTAGTATTTTAGCTGATGATGTAATTTTATTACATGTGAACTCCTAAACATACTTTTTAAACATTCATCATTCATAAACTCGTAACAAAAGATGTTCTGCACACATGGTAACAACTAAAGCAAGACTTCCAAACTCAAGTTTAAATACATTAAATCTATGGTTTCCATTGACCCAAAAAAAAAGTAAATCTTTACCTGATATGCCTTTGCCTGATCAACACACGAGCATGATGAATCGACTTTGCCATACCAGACTTGAACACAAGGGTCTGCAGGCGGCGTTCAAGGAAGTTCTCAACAGTCAAAGCCAAGACATAATCGAGCTTGTTCTGGCTCTCATCCAAAAGCCCATACCTGTTCATCCTACGCAGAAGTGCTTCACCTTCGAAAATACGACGAGGGTTCTTCTCATCAAGAGTGAGAAGTTCCCTAGCAGCATTTCTGATACGGCTCAAGGCATACTGAACCCTCCACAACTCCCTCTTACATCGGAGACCATACTCTCCTACAAGCCTCAACTCAGCATCCAAACGTTCCTTCTCGTACGGACGTCTTGGCTTCTTAAATGTCTTCCCATCTACAACATTGCATCAATTTCACCAATATATAAATAACTTTTAACAAAATAACACAATTTAACCTTATATCAAATGAAGCCAAAACAACCATAAAGCTAATTGATATTTAATTCTTTTTAGTCTAATCAACAAAAGAACCAAAACTCATTGCTCTAAACAAGAAAATTACACATTTATGATTCTATAAATTACATTTAATCAAACAATGATGCTAATGGTACAAACAAGCTGCAACACGCTCCCACTCATAAACCCACCCCATCATTCCCAATATTCAAACTCGAGAGCCGAGAGTTGGAAGCTTTCCCATTATTAAGTCAATTATATTCATCAAGAACACCCATTTATGAGAGACCAACAACAATCAAACTGGAAAATCGATAAGATTTCATTGTTATGATACAAACTGAAACTAAGCAACCGGTTTATGTTAAAAACAGATGCAAAAGAGAGAGGGAAGAAAAGTAGAGAATAGGTTTAGCTTACAGTTGCGGTAGAAACTGACGTGAACCATGGAGGCGGCGTCTTCACTTCGGAGGAGAGAAAGCTAAAAAGACAAACCGGGGGAAGTGAAGGAGGCTGAGGGAGTAATCCTTTTATAGATACAGAGAAATGCTGAACCCTAATGTTCCCTCTTTTTTTCCTTCTTTTTGGGCCTTTATTGGCCTTAGTTTGCATGGGCTTATCAAAACATTTAGTCTTAAACAAGTAGGGGTTAAATAAATCGAATTTGAATGAATAAAATAATGTTAGCGTTTGTTTTTTTTAAGGCAGTTTGTATTTTTAAATTTTTAATATTACAGTCGTGTTCAATTTTTATTTTTTAAGGTATTTTATGTTCGGTTCATCTAACGTTCAATAACATGTTCCTTTATGTGCTCGTCAACATGTTTGTTTAGCACACGAACATGTTGATTTATATGTTCAGAAAAATGATGAAATTATCTCACTAGTCCTTAATTTCCTTAATTTTTTCAATTTGAATTCTAAAGTTTATCATGTATTCAATTTAGTCTCTATCTTCACCAATATATAAAATGTAAAAAAAAACATGATAAATGATTCGATAAACGAGCCAATAAAAGAACTTTAAAATGAGATTGCTCGTGAACATAAACGAACTGAATACACTTCTATTCGTGTCTTTTCGTTTATGAAATGAACATAAAAATTATATTCATACTCATTTATTTAACTTAATAAATGAATGTTACACGTACGGTTTACGAAACAATTCATTGAACGTTATATTTATTTATACTCCTACATATAATGTTTTTGTGGTTTATATTCATTGACGTGATGGATTGAAATCGTACTTGAAAAAGATAATCACAAAAACATAATCTGCAAATACATTTATGATTTAACTGGTTTACATCTGATTGTGAAGCTAATTATAAACCAACCTTGCTAAATTCTCTTGAAAGGCTTCACTTCTGCCACTGAAAATGGACCCTGGAATTGCTCCTTGTTTACGATTTCATCCGAGTTTCGTTCGATCTCGATGTCGACGAGGAATGCCTCTCTTTGCTGATCTTCAGGGTTGCTTAATGTAGCTTCACTTTCATTGTAACCATTAAGTAGATAATTAAATAGACTCTCATCTTGATCTGCAGGAAATGACTTGGGAATTTGGCTTTCATTAGGCTCAAGGTCCTCGATAGAACAGCCATGGCTGGTTGATGGAATGTCACCATTCGAAACATTCCTCGAATTTATGAGCTTTTCTAATACCAAAACTGCAAGACCACAAAAATCTGCAATCTTTGTTCCTGCTTCTTGTTTGCCTGCGAATCAGATCGAAATTTAGTAACTTCCTTTTGTTCCTTGAAGCACAAGAAAAGATTATTTAAGATTGTTAGTTAGTGTAACCTTTACGGAACATCTCGAGTCCTTTAACCAGATGATGTTGGCTAACTGAAGGTTGGGAAAGTAGAGATGCCAGAAGAGCATGCAATGCTGCAAGCAAGAAATCAGCATGATGTCCATCAGATGACATTACTTCACTCTCTTCGTCATTTCTCCATTTCCCATCATAAGCATTTTCCGCAACATTCATCAGCAGATCATCGACACTTGGTCGTAAATCTGATCTTAACACGCCACCCTGCAGCGTAATCATTAATTACTCTTTTGCTTGATTCATTTGAAGTACCAAAGCTGGACCATTCAAAGAGAAGTGATATACCATAGTGAGGAGAGTTTGTAATGCCTTTAATGCAGCAATCTTCAATGATAAAGAGGAGGTTGAGGATTTGTTTTGCAGATCCGAATAGTCTAGATCTCGACTCTCCTGCGAGGAATTGATTGCAGCATGCTTCCTTTTCTTGTCAGCAGGCTGCATCGGTACTTCAGCTGTTGCAGACTTTACATCTTGATCGGATACTTTCTGCCTATTGAGATACCAAGAGGCATCTAAATCGAATATGCAGTAATGGTGAGTTCTTCTGCAATTTGCAAGGCTGCTCCTGCATAGGATCAAACTTCCATTAATTCATGCATCGATCCATTTTCGACGCTTATGACTTAGTGAAGTTTGTTGCATACCGATACCCATAGATATAAGCAAAGTCCTTATGATGAAGTAAAGTTTTGCTCTTAGCATTGGCAATCCACATTGTTTCAAGCAATCTTTAAGTAGCCTAATGATATATCCAGCATGAGGCAATAGTTGGCTGCAACATTTTAATACAGAACCAGAACATTATTATCGATAACCGGAAGCAAATATTTCTGTCGGAGATATATCTATACCTGACACTCGGACCCAAGTCCGAGTGACATACCTGGATGTTCCTTTGATGATTGCGGATAGGAGATCTAAACCAAATGACTGCAAAGCAGGAAGCTCAATGCAAACATACCCTTCCTGCATGATTTCCATGGACTTCAATGAAGCTTGAGCAAATGAGCCATTCACCATTAGCACTCTCTTTACAAGAGTTAATAATTGATGAACTGGTACAGTCACCTGTCCGACAACAACTATGATCTTTTACTTCATACGTGATCGAAGTACGAGAAAAAGTTGTCCTTTAAAAGCATCGATTGATTAGTGTTGGATTACCTGAACTGGATAAGAATTTGTTAGCATTGTGCTGCAGCAAAGCATTAGTGTGGGGATTATGCATGTCAACAATTGCTTTGACTTTCTTGCTTTTAGATTTGCTTCTCTTTCTGGTACTAAACAATGATGAATCGATATAAATACGTTATGTTTATCGTTTGCAAACATGTCAGATCGCTTCCAAAACAGCGGTAGCGGAAAGAGTTTCAAGACAGAGTTCAATGCTTTACCTTGTTCCAGGCATTGAAAGACATCATTGAGGTGAATTTCAACTGACGTTAGTAAATCTTGCATCATAACAAACCAGCTATCCTTGTCACCTTTCGATTTCGGAAGTGATGCTAAGAAATAAGCGTAGCTCTATAAATGGAAAATCAAACCAGATACGAGCTCATATACCGATATAGATTTTGATTCATATGAAATTGCATGCATTGCAGATATTGATCTATATAGAAATAACTCTCCATTCACCTTCATTATATTAGAACTGCATTGGCCTGAGATAATTTTCGAAACAATGACAGCTTCAGCCTGCAAAGCATGAAATAGCAGACTATGAAGGCTTTCGATTATGTGCATTACAATCAAGCTTAAAAAACAATCTGAGAAAGCGAGGAACAATAAAACCGAGCTAACTTTTTCATAATGAGGAAGAAATGATGCCGGAAAGAAGTCGATTACGATACACAGCACTGCAAGTGCTCCTTCCTGCACAACTAGGCAATCAATGTAGCTTTCAAAATCAATAAAGTCAAGACTAATAAAACAGTAAATAATATTAGTTAGAACTTACCATTACAACCTCTGAGAATTCATTGTCTAACAGAAGGTCCAAAACCGGTTGAACTAGCTTCCCGGCATGCGCCGTTACATCTTTCTTGATTTCTGAATATTTACCCAATCTGAAGTAGGAAACAAGAAAATACCGGTTTCAAAGTGATGAAATCTGTGTTACATGGACTTGGTTGTGACTTGTGAGTGTCGGATACATAGGTGTTTATTCAAAAAATGAAAAGTTGGAGCAACATAGGATGAAATCACCTCTTTAACAGATCCGATAAGGAAGCAAAAGTGGCCAATTTGATAGAAATATAATCTGATGCCGGCTGCAAAAATCACTAAGAACCACATGTCATGCAAGAAAATCAATAACCATATGAAGATACAGGTAAAATATGCAGCCTATAGGAGAGCTCATGCCTGGATATTTGCGAGGAGTTTACCGAACCAGACCGGATACCATGCTAGTAGCCGGTCGGAGCTGCATTCTCGACAAGTCATCCCTAGTAAACATATTCCGGTCCAACGATTTCGCGACTGTGACAGAATTGAACAATGATTCCTAGAAGAAACCATGTAACATATATGCAAGAAACTAGAACCTTAAAAACAACAACACTGACCCTGGGACTAGACACAAGTGAAAGCACCCGATCGAGCCACGAATCAACAGAAACGGACCAATCCTCGGCGATCTTCGAGTTGTTAGTTTCTTGAGGGAATGATTCAGAAAGCAACCCGAGGTTCCTAATGGTATTGACAACTCGCTGCAAATCACAGTGCTGAGGTGAAAGGTCGGTTTCATTCGGAATTTGGTCATTCATCAGGTAGTCTAACATCCTCGGCTTCGATTTCACGTCACAAACATCATGGTACTCCATCGAAAGAGAAGACAGAAAACTGAAGTATGAGATGTTTGAGGTGAAATTGTCTGATAATTTTTGAAGGTTTAGAAAGTAAGAGTTGTAACTGTTGAGTCATGGTTTGTTGTGTCTCTTTGGCTGGTTATGTAACGCTTGTTTGAATTGGGACAAGTGTTCTGGTGAATATTACCTCAAACAAAAACAAAATCGATTAAAAAGATTGTTCTTCTTTAAAGTTATGGGTTCGAGTAGACATCTATAAAATGTGAAATTAGATGAATTATTATAATATGATGGATGATTTTGTCCGTTCTTATAACACTTTTTTGTTTGTTCTCGTAGTACATATTTTCTTTTCTTTTATTAAGGTTACGTTCATTAAGTTATCTTGTTAATTCATCCTTATTTTGGATATTCGGATTAGATATTAATAGATGTTTGTAATTATCAAAGATAAATCGCAATTGAATTATGGTAAGATCAATTTGTTAATGTGTCATCGTTATTACATGTATTTCTATATTTTTGCTGATGGAGTTTATCTTTTTCTGTCGATAATGATATTGGTTTGTATTTATTATTTGTTCAAATTATTTAATTGAATTTTAATACTTTCCTTATATGATCCAATTGTATTTTCAAGTGACTAGTTTGTACGCTTTGATTATTTTAGGAGATATATTCGATTTATGTGTTAAACTACTGTCGTCTTGGTAGACTCTTCTTATTGTTTAGGAATTAAATTAAAAATAATTTAAAAATTTAGTGATCATTAATATAATTTACTACTAGTTTACCCATATGAGTAAAATAGATAAAAGGAAATGAAGAGCATGAGTAAAACACACAGGAAGCTAAAATAAGCAATTCAGATCTCTCTCTTCCCCATCAATATCTTCCATTAACCTTCAAATTCCCTAAATCAAACCTTTCATTTCATAAAACCCATAGAAATTCCATCTCTGTTTCCTCTTATATCAAGAAGCCAGTGATTCAATTCTCCTAACCAGCCCCCTTTTCCCATGCGTTTTAAGCTAGTTTGAATCCAGGTCAATATCGAACTTTAATATCAAATTCCGGGTTTCAAAGGTTAATCGGGTTGGACTCGAGGTGGGTTTTTGAATTTGAAGCTTGATTTTTGGTTTTCAACAAAGAAAATTGAAAAAAGAAAAGAAAAGAAAGAGAAATGAGTGCTAATAAGAAAAAAGCGTTTCAAATAGAGGCGTTTAAGCACAGGGTGGTGGTGGATCCGAAATATGCAGAGAAAACGTGGAAGATTCTAGAACATGCGATTCATGAAATTTATAATCATAATGCCAGTGGACTTAGCTTTGAAGAGCTTTACAGGTTAGAAATTTATTCTTCTTTCCTTTTTTATAATTTTTTAATGTAATTTTGTTGAAATCACGTCCTTTGGTTGTGTAGTATGAATGTGATTTGAAGTTTAGCTAGAATTGTAGTTGAATCGTGTGGAATTTGAGTTCAGTAATCTATGTTGTTCGTTATTTGTGAGTACTATATATGTGTGCGGAAATATGTGTAATTATACATAATCGAACAAATAATACAGTGATGAGTAAGTATCGTCTCCATAGGGATTGGAAAAAATTGATAAGTTCAATAAAACACTTTATTATGTCACCTAAGTAAAGTTAATGATATTATTTTCAAATGAAAATATTGTGGCAAAATGAATGGATGTTGTGGAAATTGTCATATGGTGATATGGTAGTAAATTGTGATGTTATGGCAAATTGAATTGTGTTGAGTGCAATCAAATGAAAATGTAAAGTCAAAATAAATTGTAAATATTGGATTTGCTTATAAGAACTTTAGACTCCTCACACGACAAGCTACTATGGGAATGCGTGATAGGAGTTATTTAGGAAATTTAAGTCTACTTCTCAGAATGGTCTTACTTCTATGTCTTCTCTGTCCGACAGAGTTTACTAAGGGTACCCTATGCTATCTCTAGGAAGGAACTCGACAGATTGAAGATGTCTTGGCAAAACCGATTGACGTTAGCTACTGCAGGGATCCTATTGGTCCAGATAACAGGATATGTCTCGGTAATACCTTTTGCGGCAGCATTAACATCTAACCTATCGCTCATATACAACTCCTTTTAGTCGAATGAAATCCTAGCCTTATCTCTAATGTGGATTAAGCCTAGTTACTATCTAGAACCCCTTGCTTATGTGGTTCCTTCCTAGTTTCTCTCGAACACTAAGGATGTGTTACCTAGACATTCTCTCGAACAATAAGTAATCTCATAAGGAACGGATACTCTCGTAGTTCCTACAACCTTAAGGCGCTAAGCTTCATAAACAAAACAGAATATAACATAGAAAAATAACCATTCATTAAAGCAAAACTTAAATATCCAAAATAAACTCCCACCAAATAGGATTAATTCATGGTGGGGTTCGAAATAAGCAAGCACAAAGCAAGTTAATCCATTCCTTACAACCCAAAAGATAAAATATGAAAGCAAAGAGCAAAGGTAGGAGGAAAAGTCTTCGACGTGCATTGCCAGAGCTTCCCTCGACCACACGAACTGTTCCTACGATTTAGCTCCTCTCGGACGCCTAGTTCGCCACTCCCTCTAGTTTGTCAACGGAGGAATGCCAAGGCAAAAACGATTGACAGAAAAAAAAGAGATCTTTTTTTCCAAATTTTTAGGCTCTTGGCGGCTGTCTAAAATTCTCCAAAGTCTCCTCAAAAGGTCAGACTTCATCTTCTATTTATAGGGGAGAATGAACTTAGGATTTTGTGTTAAAATTACATTAGTACCCTAAAGTTCATTCCTTTTATGTGAGGGTCGGTGCAAAGATGGAAACTGACCTCTTCTTTATGGCTGATTGCATAAATCACTTTTTATGACATGACAGTTGGCTCTTACTAAAAATATTTCTTTGACTTTTTCTGCCCAGAAATGCCGTCCGAGTTGTCGCGGCAATCACATTTTGCTCAGTAGTCTCATAATGTCATGGCAATTCCCTTTTACTTATCATTGCTCCCAAATCCTGCACATCATCAAACAAAACACTTTCCTCATAAAGCAGCACTGATTACAAAATAAAAATGCCTTGGCAAACAAAATTCTACCACATGCAACTATATGCTCCTAAATGCATCTATATGATCCTATATGAGCTTTTAGACAGTCAATAACTTAAGTGAAAATGTCCCAAATATGACTTTTTTACGGAGTTATCACACCCCCAAACTTAAGTTATTGCTTGTCTTCAAGCAATGGATAGTATTAAGCAAAATAAAAATACCATGGTAAGTTCAGAAGCATAATAGTTATATAGGATAGAATTTCAACCCTCAGAATATTTGGCTTCAACATGCTAGACTAGTTTGAGAAATCAAGTACTGTCCCCTAGGGCAAGATTATTTGTGTGGGTGTGTGCGTGTTTGTATCCAGTCCATGCTTAACAAACCTAAAAATTTTCTACGCAAGTTTTCTTGTTTTGCCACGACATTTACAATTTATACTCCACATTGTTTTCTTTTCCTTTTTGCTTTTTTTTAACACTGCTACGAGGAAAGTCAGCCCATCACACCTACCATCCCACACTCTAGGTGAAAGAGAACATACCTTCCACCCCTAAGCTAGTAAGGTAGAGTCATCTCGTGACTACTTTCATTCACTCACATATCATAGATGCCATTTATTTATTTGTAGTTTCCAGGAAATGCTATGGCATAGCGGAGTGTCCCTTTACATATATGCCGAAGCATTTATTCACTACTTCATTTTTTTTACAAAGTTGGGTTTTCATCGTTTATGTCAAGTCATGCAAGAGTTCTCTTATAAAAAATTTCTAAGTTCTTTAAGCATGAAAAACATACAATCGTGTATTCAAAGTTTCAAAGAAGCAAGTCCTAGAGTTGGTTCTATCATCCTCAACAGTCATATACATTCAATCCTAGCCATCAAGAATTCATCATCATCGGACATCCTTAATTTATCCCAGAAAACTAATTCAACCACTTACCAATGTCATGACATATTCATTCTACTAATACTATCATGCAATGATTTAAGAACCCTACCTCCCCAAACTTGAGAGCAGCATTGTCCTCAATGCTAAATAAAAACTAAGGAAAAATCTAAACTATATGCTTTGAAATTCAATGCAATGCAAGGTACCTTGACTTCATGCTTGTGGTGGTGCGGTAGTCGTGCGACGTGTGCGCTTTTGTAATTGTGTGGGGTTAGAATGTTCAGAATATTATGCTGGTACGGTTGAAATTTGGATGGACCATAACCTTGCAAAGAAAAATAAAATAGTAAAATAAAAGGAAACTGAATAAAAACAGTAACAAAATAAACATTTATTTATGCACAAGAGTAAATCCAAAATGTAACGGCGTCTTCAAGATTCTTGGCTAGTTTCAATATCGTGCAAGAGGAGTGCATATTTGTCACGCATGGATGGAGCTCCTTGGTAAACCTTCAGGTGCTGGCCATTGACTTTAAAGATGGACCCATCGTCCATATTCTTAATATCAACAACGCCATACGGGTAAGCATGGTGGACTTCGAATGGTCCCGACCATTGAGATTTTAATTTACCAGGGAAGAGTTTGAGCCTAGAGTTAAACAGTACACTTTCTGGCCCACATGAAAATGTCGTGGCAAAAACATTTTGTCATGCCACTTCTTGGTTTTTTCTTTGTAGATCTTGGCATTCTCATATGCTTGTGCTCGAAACTCTTTTATTTCGATCAGATTGAGCAACCGTTTTCCCCCAGCCAGTTGCGCGTCAAAGTTTAGTTTCTTGATTGCCCAGTATGCATTGTGTTCTAGCTCAATTGGTAGGTGGCAGGCTTTTCCATATACCATCTTGAAGGGCTATATTCCCAAAGGTGTCTTGAATGCTGTTCAGTAAGCCCAGAGCGCTTCGTCCAGTTTTGGGGACCAGTCTGTCACATGCTTTGCAAAACTCGTGGGCATCCTTAAACAA
Organism: Hibiscus syriacus; assembly: GCF_006381635.1. Taxonomy (NCBI): domain Eukaryota; kingdom Viridiplantae; phylum Streptophyta; class Magnoliopsida; order Malvales; family Malvaceae; genus Hibiscus; species Hibiscus syriacus. The sequence continues at coordinate 475,421 of NW_024063033.1, forward strand.
TGATGGCCAGTAGAAACCTGATTGGAGGACCTTTGCAATAGTCATCGCACCTCCAAAATGCCCTCCATAGGATGCTGTGTGGCAATGGTGTAAGATGTCTCGTTGCTCCTATTCGGGGACACACCGTCGAATCATTTGATCGACACATTGTTTAAACAAGTACGGCTCGTCCCAAAAATAGAACTTGGCATTATGCAGAAACTTCTTCTTGCCACGGTTGTTCAATTCATAAGGAAAAACACCACTAACAAGAAAATTAACAAGGTCAGCGTACCACGGAATTGCCGTGGCATATAAATTTTTCTCGTCAGAGAATTCTTCTTTAATATAAAAAATGTCATGGTATTCTGAAATGTTTTCTAGCCTAGATAGATGGTATGCAACCTGGTTTTCAGTACCTTTCCTATCAATTACCTCTAAGTCGAACTCTTGCAGGAGTAATATCCATCTAATCAGTCTAGACTTGGCATCTTTTTTGTTCATTAAGTATTTTATAGCTGAGTGATCGGTGTGAACTATGACTTTGGTGCCCATCAAGTATGGCCTGAACTTGTCAAATGCAAATACCACGGCAAGTAATTCTTTCTCAGTGATGGTATAGTTTAATTGTGCCTCATTCAAGGTACGACTAACATAATATATAACATGAAAGATTTTACCTCTACGTTGCACAAGGACAGCTCCCACAGCAAAATCACTTGCATCACACATTAGTTCGAACGGTGCCGTCCAATTTGGGGTAACTACGATCGGTGCAGAGATAAGTCTTTGCTTCAGTTGTTCGAATGCGTCATGGCATTTCTGATCGAATACAAACGGTTGGTTATGTTGCAACAAGGTGCACAAAGGCTTGGATATCGTGGAGAAGTCCTTGATGAATCGTCTATAAAATCCAGCATGTCCAAGGAAAGTTCGAATGCCCTTGACAGAAGTTGGTGGGGGTAGCTTCTCGATCACCTCGATCTTGGCCTTATCTACCTCAATGCCCTTTGCAGAAATCTTATGGCCTAGAGCAATGCCTTCGGTCATCATGAAGTTGCATTTTTTCCAGTTCAGCACGAGATCAGCCTCCTGACATCGTTTCAGTACCTTTGCTAAATTGTCGAGGCATTTTTGAAAATCATCTCCAGAAACAGAAATATCATCCATGAAAATTTCCAAGAAATCCTCAACCATGTCAGAAAATATGGTTTGCATGCAGCGTTGAAAAGTTGTCGGGACATTACAAAGTCCAAAAAGCATTCTTCGAAAAGCATATGTGCCATAAGGACACGTAAATGTTGTCTTCTCTTGGTCCTCCGGTGCAATGGCAATTTGATTATACCCCGAGTATCCGTCCAATAAACAATAAAATGCCTTATCAGCAAGTCGATCCAGCATTTGATCGATGAACGACAAAGGGAAATGATCCTTCTTGGTGGCCTTGTTGAGCTTGCGGTAGTTCATGCAGATTCGCCACTCGGTGACTGTGCGTGTAGGTAGCAACTCGTTGTTTTCGCTTGTCACCACGGTCGTGCCTCCCTTCTTTGGCACACATTGGACGGGACTTACCCAAGAGCTATCCGAAATGGGGTAAATCACTCCAACATCAAGCCATTTGAGAATCTCTTTCATTACAACTTGCTTCATGATTGGGTTCAATCTTCGTTGTGGCTCTATGGATTTGTCATGACATTCCTCCAGCAGGATTTTGTGCATGCAAATAGTTGGACTTATTCCCTTTAGATCTGCCATCGTCCATCCTAACGCTTTCTTATGCTGTGATAAAACACTTAGCAAACTAGATTATTGGTTAGGAGTAAGGGCAGAGGAAATAATCATAGGCAAAATTTTATTACTACTCAGATAAGCATATTTAAGATGTTGTGGCAAATTCTTAAGTTCTAGGGTAGGAGCATGTTGTAATGAGGTCTTGGGAGGAACAAATTCATCAAAATTCAAAGGTTCAAAATGCGTACTTGGGCTAGCTTTTAGGAAGCTAGCCTGTTGTTCCTCGATAAAAAAATCATTAAGTTCTTCAGCCTTTAAGTTATCGAATAACCTCTCATCAGGACTTAGCTGAATGAAGTTGTCATGGTAAAATTGATCTGCTTCTCTTGCGATTACTGTATCTACTTCTAAAATGCTCTGGTGTTCTTCAGAATCATCCATGTACTTAAGAGATCGGAAAACATTCTCAGTAACACATTGGTCGGCCACTCTCATGTCAGCTTGCCCCTTTCGCAGTCGATGAGAATACGACCGGTAGCTAGAAAGGGTCTCCCCAAGATGATGGGTGCTGTGGCATCGACCTCACAGTCCAGAATCAGAAAATCAACAGGAAAATCGAACTTGTCAACCCGTACGATGATATTTTCAATTCGCCCTTCAGGACGCACATGTGAACAATCGGCTAATTGCAAGATTACGGATGTGGGTCTCGCATTTCCTATCCCAAGCTTTTCGAAAATTGACTTAGGGATCAAGTTCACACTTGAGCCAAGGTCACATAGTACCTTCCCAACAAATTTGTCTCCTATCGAACATGGGATGATAAAACTACCTGGATCATGTCTCTTCGGTGGCAGCTTGCTTAAGGATGAGCAAAATTCTTTGCCGTGGCAATTGTCTCGTACTGCTCAGCCTTTCTTTTCTTGGTCACAATCTCTTTGAGGAACTTAGCATATATAGGCATTTGTTCCATAGCCTCCAGAAAAGGAACATTGATTTGAAGTTGACTCAGAATGTCAACAAACTTTCTGATTTGAATATCCTCGTTATGTTTTTTCAGTCTTTGCGGGAAAGGAGGTGAGGGTCTGGCTTCCTGTACTGACGGGGTGGGAACAGAATTTGCCTTGGTATTTTTGTTTGCTCCCTTAGTCACTTTACTTGATGAACTCCATCCTTATCCTCTTCCTATGGTGCTTCTTCTAGCACTTCTTGTTCAGCTTGTACAATCTCAGGGGGTGAATTATCCTTCGATCTTCACCCACACTTGTCTTCGACATTAATTCGTGTACCACTTCGTAGAGTTAGCACACTACAGTGCTCTTTGCCATGAGGTTTTGTGACTTCAATGTCACTCGGCAGATGTCCTGGTCGTCGTTCTTGTAATGCCGCGGTAATTTGACCAACATGATTCTCCAATATCCTCAGCGACGAACTGTGGCTCTGAAGCAGAGCCCCTTGGTTTTTGATGGAGGTTGCATGGTCTTGCAGCATTGTCTTCGTTGTTGCTATGAACTCTTGCATTGTGGCCTCCAAAGAACTGGTGTTAGATGAAGATGACCCTCCCTTGTTGGAATTATGCCATGGCATATTCGATTGAAATCCATGGGAGTCATTGAAATTCTGCTGTCGAGCTGGTTGATGAGCATTGCTGGTTCCTTGGTTTCCCCACGAAAAGTTTGTATGTTGACGCCATCCAAGATTATATGTGTTAGAATAGGGGTTGTTGTTGCCTCGGTTGAAGTTGCCTACATAATTGATGGATTTTTGATTGGTTGGACAGTCACTCTCATTGTGATTGTCGTGACATAATAAACATGTTGAATGGGTTGCCTTTACTTATTTCACCTCGCTTGGTCTTTGCAAATTCTTCAGAGCAGCAAGTTGGGCGGACACCGAATCCTTAGTGTCTAGCTCGAAAGCTCCATGTGATTTTCGCCCAAGTCCATGCCTTACGGATGGAAACTGATAATCATTGGTGGCAATCCTATCAGAATGTCAAATGCCTCTGCTGGTGATTTGTCAAGAAAGGTCTCATTTACCGATGCATCTAGCATTATCCTCGTGAGTGCATTAACTCCATTATAGAACATCACCACTTGCATCCAATCTTGAAAACCATGATTCGTACATTTGCGAAGCAATCCTTTGTATCGATCCCAACATTCATACATCGACTCGTCATCAACTTGACGAAAAGAAACAATGTCGTTCCTCAGTTGGGTGCTCATGTTCGGAGGATTATACCGCAACAAATTTTTTTTTTTTGCACAGATCAATCCACGACTCCATTGAACCGGTTGGAAATCCACTCATCCAAGCTCTTGCTCGGTCACGCAGGGAATATGGAAATAACTTTAATTTTAGAACATCTTCGTGCACTCCTTGTTGGCGAAAAGAATCGCACACCTCCAAGAAGTTACGAATATGATGTCTATCATCTTTATTTGGCATACCCCCGAATTGCCCTATAGAATTCAACATATTGAACATGACAGGTTTGAGTTCGAAATGGGCTTCTTGAATTTCTGGTGCCACTATTCCAGGATTTAAGTCATCTAAGATCAGGTTTAAGTGATCACGAATGGCACGAGGTCGGGTTGCATTCCCAGCATTTAGATTTGCTCGGCATTTTGATCTTCCTCATGACCAATGCTTTGATTTCCGATTTGATACATATTTACACGTTGAGCACGTCTTCTTTGCCTAAAAAGCCTCTCGATCTCAGGTTCAACCAGTTCTAATGGCTCGTTCGAATGTCTTCTGATCATACACCGCGAAAAACCTGAAATAGATAAAGAAAATAAAAAGTAAAGCTATCTAAAAAAAAGAAAAAGAAAAAGTAAAATAAAAATGCTTTGACAAAACAAATTAATTCCAGTTGCCAATCCCCGGCAACGGCACCAAAAACTTGTCCGCTATTTGTGAGTACTATATATGGGTGCGGAAATATGTGCAAGTATACGCAATTGAACAAGTAATACAGTGATGCGTGAGTATCGTCTTCACAGGGATTGGAAGAAATTGATAAGTTCAATCAAAGCGCTTTACTATGTCACCTAAGTAAAATTAATGATGTTATTTGCAAATGAAAATGCTGTGGCAAAATGAATGGATGTTGTGGAAATTGTCAGATGGTGATATGGTAGTAAATTGAGATGTTATGGAAAATTGAATTGTGTTGAGTGCAATCAAATGAAAATGTAAAGGCAAAATAAATTGTAAATATTGGATTTGCTTATAAGACTTTAGACTCCTCACACGACAAGCTACTATGGGAATGAATGATAGGAGTTACTTAGGAAATTTAAGTCTACTTCTCAGAATGGTCTTACTTCTATGCCTTCTTTGTCCGACAGAGTTTACTAACCCTATGCTATCTCTAGGAAGGAACTCGACAGATTGAAGATGTCTTGGCAAAACCAGTTGGCGTTAGCTACTGCAGGGATCCTATTGGTCCAGATAACATGATATGTCTCGGCAATACCTTTTTGCGGCAGCATTAACATCTAACCTATCGTTCATACACAACTCCTTTTAGTCGAATGAAATCCTAGCCTTATCTCTAATGTGGATTAAGCCTAGTTACTATCTAGAACCCCTTGCTTATGTGGTTCATTCCTAGTTTCTCTCGAACACTAAGCATGTGCTACCTAGACATTCTCTTGAACACTAAGTAATCTCCTAAGGAACGGCTACTATCGTAGCTCCTACAACCTTAAGGCGCTAAGCTTCATAAACAAAATAGAATATAACATAGAAAAATAACCATTCATTAAAGAAAAACTTAAATATCCAAAATAAACTCCCACCAAATAGGATTAGTTCATGGTGGGGTTCGAAATAAGCAAGCTCAAAGCAAGTTAATCCGTTCCTTACAGCCCAAAAGATAAAATATGAAAGCAAAGAGCAAAGGATAGGAGGAAAAGCCTTCGACGTGCACTGCCGGAGCTTCCCTCGGCCACCACGAACTGTCCCAGCGATCTAGCTCCTCTCAACGCCTAGTTCGCCACTCCCTCTAGCTTGTCAACGGAGGAATGCCACGGCAAAAACGATTGACGGAAAAAAGAGAGATCTTTTTCTCCGAATTTTTAAGCTCTTGGCGGCTGTCTAAAATTCTCCAAAGTCTCCTCAAAAGGTCAGACTTCATCTTCTATTTATAGGGGAGAATGAACCTAGGGTTTTGTGTTAAAATTACATTAGTACCCTAAAGTTCATTCCTTTTATGTGAGGGTCGATGCAAAGATGGCAACTAGCCCCTTCTTTATGGCTGATTGCAGAAATCACTTTTTATGTCATGACGGCTGGCTCTTACTAAAAATATTTTCTGACTTTTTCTGCCCAGAAATGCCATCCGAGTTGTCGCGGCAATCACATTTTGCTCAGTAGTCTCATAATGTCATGGCAATTCCCTTTTGCTTATCATTGCTCCCAAATCCTACACATCATCAAACAAAACACCTTCCCCATAAAGCAGCACTGATTACAAAATAAAAATGCCTCGGCAAACAGAATTCCACCACATGCAACTATATGCTCCTAAATGCATCAATATGATCCTATATGAGCTTAGACAGTCAATAACTTAAGTGAAAAGGTCCCAAATATGACCTTTTTACGGAGTTATCATATGTATTAGGCTATCATGAGCTTTTAGCTGTATGTCTGATATGCTTCATTAGGTTAATTCATCATCATGTACTTGTGACGAATGTTGTTCTGATTATTGAAGATTTCGTGTTCGTTACGTGATGAAATGGTTTAATATTATTTCGATGTGTTGCCTTGAGCTCTGCCATAGAACTGTGTTTCTTCAACATCTGCAAAATTTTAAGATTCTGATATCGAAGTGTTAATGCAAATCAGGAATGCATACAATATGGTACTGCACAAATTCGGGGAGAAGCTGTACTATGGGCTTGTCACAACTATGACTTCTCATCTAAATGAGATAAGTAGTTCAACTGAGGCTGCTCAGGGAGGATTATTTTTGGAGGAACTCAACAGAAGATGGGCAGAGCATAACAAGGCTATGCAAATGATCCGAGATATATTGATGTACATGGATAGGACTTTCATCCCGAGCACCCACAAAACTCCGGTTCATGAGCTTGGGTTAAATTTATGGAGGGATGTTGTCATCCATTCCTATGCGATCCAGTCTAGGCTTCAGGCTATACTTCTCGAAAATGTAAGGAGAGAACGGAGTGGTGAAGTCAAAGACAGGGGTCTAATGAGATGTATCACGAGGATGCTAATGGATCTAGGTCCTTCTGTTTATCAGGATGATTTCGAGAAGCATTTTCTTGAGGTTTCAGCTGACTTTTACCGTCTCGAGTCTCAAGAGTTCATAGAGTCTTGTGATTGTGGAGAATATCTAAAGAAAGCCGAGAGACGTCTAAATGAAGAAATAGAGAGAGCCTCGCATTACTTGGATGCCAGAAGTGAAGTCAAGATAACAAATGTCGTAGAAAAGGAGATGATTGAAAATCATATGCACAGGCTTGTGCAAATGGAGAACTCAGGCTTGGTTAATATGATAGTCGATGAAAAATATGACCTAGGGAGGACATATCGCTTGTTCTGTCGGGTACCCAATGGGCTTGTTTTAGTCAGAGATGTCATGACTTCATACATTCGTGATACTGGTAAGCAACTAGTTACCGATCCCGAAAGGCTGAAGGATCCTGTAGATTTCGTGCAACATCTGTTGGATTTAAAGGATAAATACGACAAGATTATCAATTTAGCATTTAGCAATGACAAGACTTTTCAAAATGCATTAAATTCCTCATTTGAATATTTCATCAATCTGAATTCCCGGTCTCCAGAATACATCTCCTTGTTTGTAGATGACAAGCTTCGGAAAGGTTTAAGGGGGATTACTGAGGAGGATGTGGAGGTGGTACTTGACAAGGTAATGATGCTCTTCCGTTACCTTCAAGAGAAAGATGTATTTGAGAAGTACTACAAGCAACACTTGGCCAAAAGGCTTCTTTCAGGGAAGACCGTCTCTGAAGATGCCGAAAGAAGTTTGATTGTTAAGCTCAAAACAGATTGTGGGTATCAATTTACATCGAATTGGAGGGTATGTTCACTGACATGAAGACATCACAGGATACGATGCAAGGTTTCCATGCAAGTCATGGTGCTGATATAGCAGAAGGCCCCACTCTTTCTGTCCATGTTCTCACTACAGGATCTTGGCTGACACAACCTATTACTACATGCAACCTTCCTGCTGAAATCCTGGGCATATGTGAGAAGTTCCGTAATTATTACCTTGGGACCCATACTGGACGAAGACTTTCTTGGCAAACAAACATGGGGACAGCTGATTTGAAGGCAACCTTTGGTAAGGGTCAGAAGCATGAACTGAATGTTTCCACGTACCAGATGTGTGTCCTTATGCACTTCAATAATACGGATCGACTAAGCTATATGGAGATTGAGCAGGCGACCAAGATACCTGTCGTGGACTTGAAAAGGTGTTTGCAGTCTCTTGCCTGTGTCAAGGGAAAAAATGTGCTCCGGAAGGAACCTATGAGCAAGGACATAGCAGACACTGATAACTTTCTTTTCAATGACAAGTTTACAAGCAAATTCTTCAAGGTCAAGATAGGCACCGTGGCTGTTCAAAGGGAGTCCGAACCTGAAAATCAAGAAACAAGGCAGAGAGTGGAGGAAGATCGAAAACCACAGATTGAGGCGGCAATAGTGAGGATCATGAAAGCTAGGCGCATGTTGGATCATAATAACATTGTTGCTGAGGTCACAAAACAGCTACAGTCCCGGTTTCTGCCCAACCCTGTTGTAATTAAAAAACGAATCGAGTCCCTTATCGAACGGGAATTTCTGGAGAGAGATAAAAGTGACAGGAAATTGTATCGCTACCTTGCTTGAAAGGAACATCGCCTTCCCTTGTCAGGGCTTTGATGCCTTTTATTGTTTTTGAGTTCCGATATCGGGCCTGCTTTCTCAGGACTGTGTAATCTCACTCCCATTTTATAAGTTTACAGATTGTTTCATGAGTTATATAATCAGTTCAGGTGAATTATTGATGTATGTATCGATTGCATTGTGCTGTTTTAATTCACCATTTGCTTATATTTTATTTATCCTTTGAGTTGGAGGAAGATAAAGCAAGGATGGCAGAGTTCTTGATCTCTCAGATTGCAAAACAAACTACCCTTTTTCCATGTATTCGTAGATAAAAGGAAAAAAAACATGGACCTTCTATGTAGACAGAATGTCTGAAGCTTCACAATGTTTCGACGTCGTCTTTTTGTTAGAAAATTGATCTCGTTTTCGAAACTCTTGTCAAAAGCTGATTTTTCAGCTTCTATACGGTGAAGTTTCTTCAAGGCAACTACTTTACCACAAGGGAGTTTGCTCTGTAAACACTTCCATAACCACCAGTTCGAATATGTTAATTTCGATGATGCTTCCAGTAGGGTTGCATGATATATCAGGCAACTTGCAACGTTGTGATGTCTCGTTGCTATAGCTACTCCACCAACCAGTCTTCGACGAGAGCTTTGGCTTCGAATTCCATTGGGAATTGATCTGATGCCGATATAGTTGAAGCAAAGGAGAGGATGGTAGCCCACAGTACCCCTACAATCTAATCTTTCACAGAAATTGTATACTTGGATTCTCTTCTGGGGGCTAGTTGCAGGAAACTACGTAATAGCCGAAGGTATCTCCTGAGGTGGGTTTTCAACAAGGAAAGTGATAATCACCATGAAGAGAAGCTCTTGATTAGTCAAATATGTTGTTCCCACTCAGAGAAGCTTCCAATCAGAAAATCATGGACGGCATCTACTTGACTGGAGAACAAGATTTTCAAGGACCGTATCGGAAAACTCGGAGTTGACTAGACTGGGTAGGTGGTGGTGTAGGCAACCATAAGGAAGCATTTCATTATTACATAAAATGCTAACATGATAGGATTGATATGTTTGTTATAGTGATGATGAATCAACAAACTAATGCTAATGGGAACTCTCATGAAATTAGACCATTAAAGATTCAGAATCCAATATACAATATGCAATGAAGTATTGGTTATTCGATTGTTTTGAGTTCCGGAAACTCGATATAAGATTTCACCAGCTACAATCAAACTAACAGAACTCTACTATCTTTGCTAGTCGTCTATACCCCCATCTGATTCAAAGAAGGAAAAGTCTATCAGCAAAGCTAAGTCATTAGATCCGTAGATTACTATTATCAAGTACTTGCAATATGATCATGTTGTTGCTTTCGATGAAATATCTGCTGGTGCGGATTTATCTGCCCTTTTCCTGCAGAGAGAACACCAAATTGTTAGGACGGAGGCCCTAAATTAGAAGTAGCACGAAGGAGAAGAGAGAAGTTCATATCTCTATAATGATCCGAAGATGATATTTTCGAATAAGAAAACAATCACATATTTTAAAATAACTCCAATATCATGATATTCATCCTTCACATGCATGCATGCAATTAACTTACTTCTGAACTAACTTGACAAGTGACATTGGTCTCTCGTATCCTTCTTTCTTTTCTTCAGGCTTAGGTTTCTTTGGCCGTCTCGATTCCGGTTTCCAACATGCATTGATAAGAGACTTACCCAACAAATCGGCGACATTGACCGCCATTTCTTCTACTTTCTTCACATAAGGAAAGGTTTCCTCCTTGAAGTGGTGAGATAGCCAAAGATACATAGATAGAACTTGGTGTTTTGTCTCGAGATCCAGAAGTTCCGCATCATTTTTAGCGGAACCTTTTGGCATGCCCATCGCAATGCTAACCGGGACATTTTGACCATAAGCTGAAGCAAACCTGAGAAGATGGTACATTGCTTTCGGGTCTCTAATATTGACTGGAGCAAAACAAAAGTTGAATCGATCTTCCAAAGATAATCCCTGAACCTTTTCCAACATATTTGCGACCTTCTTAATATGATCATGTCGGCACAAAAAGTACGACCCGTCGAGATGGCAATTTTCACCAAAATTTTCAAGCAACTGACAGAAAGTAACATTAGGGAATTGGCCTGCAAACAATTCAACCTGCTCAAAGAAAGGAAAGAGCCCCACTTCCTCTACGACCGGCTCTTCCTGCAATTTGCTTAACCTGTGATGCCGGAACTGCAACAATCTTGTCACCATTGTACTTTGAAAGACTGTAAAATACAACTCTACGGATATTAAGATTCAATCCCATTCCCACGGCATCACTAGCGACAAGCACGTCAAATTCATTATCTTGATCATTAAACAAGTTAGCTTGCTGTCTGCGGGTCTCTGGTGGCAAGGCGCCGTAAATAACACAGCAGCGATGGCTTGTGTGTTTCTCAATAGCCATTTTCACCTCGAATATCTCTCTCCTAGAGAAAGCAACAATGCAGTCACCTGATCGAACATTTTGAAGATCTCCCAAAAGTGTCTTGGCTTCAACCACTAATGGTTTGAACCTGTCATAATGATGTTCATGCAACTCGTCTCCGGTATCTGAACAGATATTTCTAACAACGTTAAGAACAGTTGGATCCCCGCACAAATGAATCTCATCAGCTTTCAACCCGAGCAATGCACGTGTCCATGCATAACCTCTACATGGGTCCGACATCATCTGTATTTCATCGATCACGGCAACATCATATAATTCCTCAGTTGACACCATTTCCACAGTACAGGCAACATGATTCGAAAACGGGACAAATTTCTTTTCTTGCCCTGTGTGGAGGCTACAGTAAACTCCTTGTGCATTCACTTTGTCGAAAACTTCCATTGCCAAAAGCCTGAGAGGACTGCAATAGATTCCCTTCTTTGCTTCCATAAACCTCTGCAAAGCATTGTAAGTCTTGCCACTATTCGTTGGACCACATTGATAAATGATTTTTCGCTTCATTGCCCGTGCAAAGGGAAACCACGTATGCGGTGCAGTAAGATCAGCAGATTGAATCATACTCCTAAACTGCTTGATCTCATCGGGGAACTCTTCGATACAAAACTCAACAAATATCGAGAAAAGGAACTTAACAGCAGCATTAGATGGACCAAGTGATATCAAGTGTTCAGTAACATCAGCAGAACATTTCTCCAAGAAAAATGCCCTGAACTTATGAACAGAAGTAGGGAAAAATGACCTGCCAATGTAAATAGCAAGTGACTGATTGGCTGCCCACCCGATCTACTGAAATATTGGAAAACTTCATGTATGCTCTCCCAATCAGATCGATTCAGCTTCACTCTATTTTCATTGTTACGAAGCTCCCGATACAGTTTGGCCGGATCACGACCGGAAACTTGCTTGCCGCTAACAGTTCTACCACTACATATATCATCGGTTTCGGATTCAGATTCAACAGCCATTGAATCACACACATCATTCTCCTTAAAACCATCAATGTCATCCTCATCTGAATTCTCATGTGCACCATCAAAATCATTAATCCTCATAAAATCGACGATACCCTTACCGTCTTTATAATTTTCGTGTCCTACCTCGACACCGATTGAATCATACGTACCATTCTCATTGAAACCATCAACAACATCCTCAACATAATGCTCATTTGCACTATCAAAATCAACACTTTTCACTGAATTCAAATCATACTTACCGTCCTTGCTTCTTTCCATTCTCGAATCATGGATTCCATCATCATCATTATCATCATCGTCCCCATTTTCAACAACAGAGGAAAAGGGTCTCAAATTTGCATCTCTAAAGTCTCTCACTTTACCGACGAAACTCCTCGAGAACTTCCTTCTGTGCACATCGAAAGGTGGAAGAAAAGGGTGTTTATACGAAACCCAGTTTTGAAATTGTGTTGAAGAATGAAAATGGCGATTGGATAACATAAACTTAACACTTGAACAACTTTCTTAGATGTATAAATTCTAAAGAGAAACGTTGTCAACCCTCTTCCCATTTACTGCCCCACAAAAAATAGTAAGAACCCAACAATTTTTTCTCTATTTTAATGGAGCTTAAGAGAGAGAGAGAGAGTTAAGCCAGCAAAAACCCTAAACCCAGAGTCGGTTTGGATCGGATTAATGGTATAGAACCCGGGGGAGTTAACTCAGTCCGGGCTGAGTCAACTAAGGATCGTTATAGCAAATAATTTAAAAGAAAATATTAATTATAGATTATATAAACCAGTTGTAATTTAAAATCTTTTTAAAGAATAATTTTATTTATTTTATATATTATTATATGTGATTATAGGTATTAACTAAATAATTATCATATATTTAATATTAAATTGTTATATAATAATTATTCATATAAATATTTCGTATCAGATTAGTTTAATAAATGATTATTTTTATATACCATATTTATAAATGTTTAATATCTTACATTTATATAAATAATAATACATATAATTAATATAATATTTCAAATAATATATTAGATTATATAATATTTTGAGACTTCTCTTCATTCATAAATCGATAAATATTTATATATTTGGGTGGATCGACAACTTTTCTTGAAAAAAAATACTATTTTAATACAGAATAAATTATAAATTTACTCATTAAATTTTATTTTTTTTCTTATTTCACTCATTGCATTTTTTATTTTTCTAACATCGTTCATTGAAATTTATATACAGGGTAATTTTTATTAATTCTTTACTGCCTTGTAGGCATTAATTAATATTTTATTAATATTATTTTTAAATATTTTTTCACCCTTATCTTTTATTGTTCTCTTTCTTCTAAAACAGAAAAGTGGAACTTTGGTGAAAGCAGGCGACTAACAAAGGATCCTTTCGACTACCCACCCTTCGATCTTCTGTGTTCATCATCGGATTGATCGCAAACGGAAGTATGTTAGTCTCCTCGTCGTTGCACATCTCTTCACCGTCTGGATATGAAAGGCAATCCTCCAAGTGTCGGGGATTATCTCTAGCCGAACTTGAGTGTTGGAGAGCTTCATGCATGGTGAAAATAGATTCAAACAGTTGACCACTTCAACAAGAGATTCAAACTGAGATGGACTGATCTCATAAGAGCTCCATCATAGTGGGAATTAGATGAAGGGTGTCATCGTAAAAAATCTGGGCGTTTGCCCTCCACTGTTTCAAGATAATTAAAGTGGTGGGTTGTTTTCTTGTATGTTTCACTCCATGCATAGAGCGTTGTTTTCCTTTTCTGGGGTTTCTTGTAAAATACATGGGTAACTTGTAATATACAAGGAAAGTTGTAATTCTCACCCACTGCGCTTTACGAGTTTTTGGAACTATTTTCGGCACTTGAATTACAGGAAAATGAATTCCAAATAGCAATTCCATTTGAAGCTGGGATTGCTTTGGTTAAGGGAAATAATGAATGTGGAAGTTATTTGGGTAGAAGTAACATACCAGTGGGTATGGGTGTAGTGATTTGGATGAGTGTGTTTAATGTAAAGATGATGAAGGTTGATGGTCACTAGGATGGAGGTAGCATAGATAGTAGAAAAGAGCCTCGAACGGTGGTTGAAGGTTATTGGAGATGGTGGATAGTGGAATTGTAATTGAGTCTTCGATAGCCCCTTTTTCCTTTGGTTTATTCCTCTCTTTTTTTTAATCTTTATCTTCTTTTCGTTTGACCAACGATGGTCAGAACAGCAGCCGACGATGACTAGAATAATGATCGATGTGGTGGTCAAAATATGTGTTCACTCAAGTTGCAGAGACAAATAAAGAGAATGAGAATAAAAAAAAGACAAGAAAGACAGAGGAGAAAATGAAAGTGGAAGGATTTTTTTTTTCTGGTATGTATTTTAACATTAAAAAATTATTTAATTATGTCGAGTCAACACCATTACAAGGTTAACGACGGAATGACCCAAAAAATTAAAGTTTAGTGAATAAATTAAAAATAAAGTAAAATAAGAGAAGAATAAAATTAAATAATTTACCTCAATAAAATTTAAGGGTATTCTCAAGTTTCACTTCACTCTTCAAACATAATTTTAAAAAGTTTGAATATGCTGCAAGCCCCTATATTCTTTGTGCATTTGAAATTTGGTCCTACTTTAATTTCTAAAGATTTAATCTACCTACTTCTCGGATTTAAAAATTTAAGTTCAATTGTTAATATTGTTAAACTTGTTTTTGTTAAATTATCTGATGTGGCGTTTTGAAATTAAAAAGAATACTAAATTTGTAGTCATATAACAAAAAAGATGATATTGTAATGGACTTGAATTTAACAAAAGTAGAGGGTCTAAATTTCTAAAAATTAAAGTAGAATGACTAAATTCCAAATGCAGAAACAACTCTCTTACTATATATTTTCACAAGTATATACCTCCAAAAAAACATGGAAATTTGAGAAATTGTAACAGTTTAAAGATTCAGCATGGGATTTTTGTACATCTTAATAATCCTAAAATATGAACTTGGAGACCTGCTCATGAACTTACTTCCTCTAAAATCACTGCCACTTCCATGTTCTCAGTGCCCCTTTGAATCTTTAAGATTACCTTATCCCCAACATTGTATTCATCCAATGTTTTGCTAACTCTCCTTTGTTTTTAACCTGAATATGAATATCTCATACTATTACCAGCATAGAATCGTAGAATGTTATGCAATTCGAAAGCATGAAGCCCTCGAGAACGATGAAGTTGATATCAATATTGACAAGGAAGAACAGAAACTCACCTGTTTGTTGTCAACTGCAAGAATTATATCCCCAAGTATAAGATTACCGGCAAAACCCCTGTTGGTAGGGAGTAGCCCAGCCTTGGCTGCAAAACTGTTACCGGGAACCTAAAAATCCACCGTTCTAAATATAAGAAACTTTACAGCTTTATCAACAGCTTGGTTGCATGCACTTTAAAAGTTCAATCTAAATTTGGGGTACCTGGAGGATAAGGGCCCCTTTTCGAACATTAAGTTGATTAGCAATCAGGTCGGGAGCAACTTCGATATTCAAACCTGCTCGAACAGCCTGAAAGTGTATTAACAATGAGATAGGAAGCACTAAAGCTTGTTCACTCAGGGTAACAATAGGTTCAAAATTGTTCATATGCTCAACTCTTAATAGTGACACCCATCATTGTTTTATACCCTGAGGGTGCGTTTGGTTTACGGAATGTAAGATTACCAGTAGGAATAAAAGATTACCAGGGAATAGGATTACTGGGAATGTTGTATTTTGTGTTTGGTTGGTTTAGCAGGAATGTAAGATTACCGTGTTTAGTCAAAGGAATAAAAGATTATTGGAATGTATATTTGACCAAATTGTCCTTATTATATATTTGTATAATATTACAAATTGTAAAATATTTATATATTTTCTCTAAAAAATTAAATTCAAAATATTTATATAATTTTTTTACAAAATTAAAAATATAAAAAATGTTTAATGAAAGGGTAAAAATTTAACCCCTAAACTTCATCGAGAAGATGTTAAATGCAGAGAAGGCAAAAGTAAAAGTTCTTTATCGAGAAGATGTGAAATGGGGTTAGCACATAAAAAGAAAAAGAACAGAGGAAAACAAGAATTTTTACCAGTAATGAAACTTACTTTGCCAAATTTGATCAGCTGAGGTACAATCTTGAGCACAGTGGAGGACGGGATGGCGAATCCTACACCTGCTGATGTGCCTGAAATACAAATAACAAAATCAGAATGCATTATATTAACTGGACCAGGTGTGAGTTTCAGATACAGGTCTGGCATGGGTATGGTGAATTTTTTTCTGTTCTTTTTCTAGCATTCGGAGGGTCATTTTCTCATACCGATGCCCGGATAAGTGTCCAACACCAACATATGCAATAAAGGGGGAAAACATAAAATGACCTGTCTGTGTGAATATAGCTGTATTAATTCCAATCAGGTTCCCCTTTGAATCCAATAAAGGACCTCCACTGCAACAAAGAAAGAAAACCAAGTAGCAGCAGCAGTGAAAAACTTGTTTAAAGACATTACTTTAAAGTTCCAAGAAGGATAAAGAGGATTCGATAAATCATTTGGCGAACCTGTTTCCAGGATTGATGGCTGCATCTGTTTGAATTCCGCCTCCGATCGTAACTCCGGTTTGACTAAAAATGTCTCTATTCAATCCACTAATAACTCCAATGGTAAGGGTATGATCGAAACCGAATGGATTTCCAATTGCCAGACATTGCTGCCCTACTCTCAGGTAAGACGATTGCCCGACCTTAATTGGCCTCAACAAATCTTCCGAGGCTTCTACCTAGCAATATTGAAGCGATCAGCATCAGTTCATTATAATTTTTTCAGAAAACTTGCATATTATAGAGTGATGTACAATCTGTGTTACTCAGACTTGGGCTTGAGTGTCAGACACATGTATGTGTTCGAAACAAGTATGTTCAATTATTGGTTTTTCAAGATTTTTCACATATTTTGAGGGTCTTTGGGGGGTCATATCCCCACACCCCATGTCCGGATATGCATCTGATACGAGTACTTAAAGAAAATGAAGAGTTGAAGTAACGTAGTGCACCATACTGGAAGGATAATCTGATAAAGCTATATACCGTTAAACACTCAGCAGTAAACAACTGAAGCTCACGTATAGATCAGAACCGCATATCTTCCTTTGCTATAGTAAACTAGCTCTTAAATTGATGAGCAACTATGCTTGCAAGCATATACACAACAAGCTATGATCAGTTTAATATGTGTAAACAATTAATGATGGTTCATATATCAATTTTTTATTAATTTGGTGTAATATAAATTCAATTTAACCGAAATCAATGGCCAATCAGAGTAGCTTGTAGATCATGAATTCCAAGTTAATTGTGTATAACAAAATGGTGGATATATTGGCGTAGCTTGCATATCATCAAGGCATTTTAGACGGTAGTTCCAAGGAAAATCAAAAGAAAACGTACCTTTAAAACAGCAATGTCTTTGGTCCGATTGGCACCGATCAACTTTCCCTCAAAATTCTTTTGTACCCTTTAAAACAGTACTTCAAAAAATTAGAGAAACAGCTGAATCACTCAAAATTTTGATACAAGATAATAAAACTAAGTTTACCAGCAGGCTAAGGGCACTGAGATCTCACCCATCTGATGATAGGATATTAACTCGTGCAACGACTTGCCCTGGACTTGGATTTTTCGAGAGGGAATTACCTATCACTGAACATATAAACAGAACGGTTAACCTGGAAAAGATAACAAAAGAATAAAAAATGTAAGGGAAGAATCTTAATCTGATATATAACTGATACTGATTACAGATTAGATCGTAGGATGTTTCCGTTAGGCATCAAATAGGATTCTCAAACAATGGTGGTTCCTTATATAATCGTGAATACTCATCAAAGCAGATAAATGCTATGGAAAACAAATAGTCTATGGAACTGTTGTCCTTGATCAATATATGGTTCTTTGAGTTCATCTATTAGCTCTTACTGTTATAATATAAGGAAATAAATCGGAGGAAAGGGAAAGAATAAAAGATGTAATGAAAGAGAAATCTGATTATTGAATCACATTAGTTTAAATAAACTGAGCTGCCGACTTCTAATATAACTTTTCCGTTAAAGATAAAATTCTATCTAGATGTAGAGATTACAGAGACTCGTAAACAAACAATCCTTCCACATGGTTGATTCTAACACTTACCGTGATAATTTGTCACAATATGCCCTTTTTCATCCCAGACAACACCTGAACCGTTTCCTTCTGGAATCTGCCAGTAAACAATACTGTTGCAGCACCCATTGACGAGTTAATAAGCACGAGGGCATTTTAATGTTAATTCCGCTAAATACTTAAAGTATAGCTCCACGTGTATGCATGAGAGAGCAAGAACCATAAGCATGCTCCTGTGAATAAGAAAACAATGATAGATATAATGAACATCAGAAATATACCTCAACAGCACCAGTTATATTAAGTTGAGGGCGCAACGTTACATCAAAAATGTTGACAACAGAGTATGTATTCTTTTCAAAGAGTTGGACAATCCGTTCCTGCCAAATAGATGCATACAAGTTTACCAAGAGAGAAGAATCCGAACTATAAACTAATCACTGAATTCCAGAAGGAGTACAACATTTTTGTCGGAAATTAACCTCAGAAGGGAAGAGAGCTCCAGAAGGGAAGAGAGCTCCAGAAGGGAAAACAGCGGGAGTTACATCTTCAATCGTCACCGATGGATCCCCTAATGCTAGAGCTGCACATCCACAATTCATCCGATCATCAGAAGCAAATTGCTAGAAGTACAGAGATAGTACAAAGGAAGGTATGACATAAAACTCGAAGTGGCCAGCAACACCGCATCCTTTGAACAACATGGTTTCCATTTATTACTCTTTTACACCTTTTCAAATAAAAGTGGTTGTCGATTTACTGCAGCTACGAATTTTACTGACAAATGCATTCAAATAGATGACACCAGATTTGAACTGAATTACATGAGTAAGCTAGGTAGTCAATGACGATACAATCCACTAAATACAATTATCAATCGAGCAAGGAAGGCTTCAATACTTCATCGACTGACATAAGCGATTCATTTGAATTAAGTTCTTAAAGTGAAATGTGCAGACCTGATAAATACCTCAAAGGAAGATAACTCCCATAGGCAATAAGGCTCGCCAGCAGTACCCTCCTTGTTGCAAAGGTTATACTTTTTCCTATTATTACTTCACCCAAATTCACCATTCGCTCACTAACCATCCTAAAAGCATCAATAAACCAATATTAAAAGCTTGCACCATAAAAATGAAAGTTTATTCCATCCTAAAATTTTAGAAGTAGAATAAAATCCCGTGTCCATTCCTGACTATGTATATGAATATATAACATACATGTTTGTTTACATACCGTGGTATCCGTATATGCACAAATACGTTAATAACCGCTTACAAATATATACTCCTATACATACTGATGCTGATAATAATACGTACATCACATTGTAATGATGCTTCTACACATACATACACAAGTATTTATTGATACATCATACATGTATAAATCTATTTAAGTCTATAAATGAGACGAAACAGATCGCAAGTTACTTGAGTTTGTCACGGCCAACACTCGAATCGAATGAACTCAACTCAAGTTCTTAACAAACCGACGCGAGATACTTGATAATCGACTTGAAAACTAACGAACAATTCGAAAAAATAATATATTAAATCTTTGCACTTACTCTTATAAACACTAGAAAACTAAACCAAACCCACCAAAAAAGAGGCAAAGGTAATTAATTTCACCAAGCAAAGAGAGATAGAAAGCTAAATGGGTACAAAAGATTAGCAGAATTGAATGAAGGAAATGTGAAAACTAACCTCAAATGGAAATGGGTTTGTGAGAAACGATGGGTTTATGGGAACCATTGGAACAGAAAGTAGACAAGAGTTCTCGACGACCCATGAACAAGTCACTCCTGGCGTAATTCCTATTAAGGTTTAATGAACAAGAATTGCTGCAAACAGAGACTTGCATTTTTGTGGGTTAATTGTGAATTTGATGAGTTGCAGAAATTAACAAAGACGAAAAGAAAATAAACAATGGAATAAAAATTGCTTCTTTTTTGCTTTGAAGCTAAGTGGCCATGGAGAAGCAGAAGAAGAGCAGATGATGATAATACGTGTCTGCTATTGAGTAATTTATACATTTAGTACATAAACTATTAATGTTAATATTTTAATACTAAACTTTCATTATTTTAAAACTATACCTAATATTTAATTTTTGTTTAATTTTAGTACCCGCAGTTAAAAACTTAACGTATGGGCTGACGTGGCATAGTTCCGGTGGACGGACGACCAATCTGAACGGTGGACCACGAGAGAATGACGAGTCGACCAACATATTTCAATTTCAGTCCCATATACGATGAACCATGAAGATTGAAGGATGAAAAAATCAAATAGTTCATCGTCGATTCAGGGAGATTGAGGCGTTTTTCAATGAAATAGAGATCGAAAACTCGTTTAGGGAGTCGAAAAGGTGTGGGCTGAAAAGTTTGGGTTTCATCGACCAACGAATGCAATGGCCGTCGACTGTAAACGTGGCGGTCGATCAGCCGTTCGTTAAATTTTTAATGGTGGTGTACTAAAATGAAATAAAAACTAAATATTATGCATGATTTTAAAAAAATGAAAGTTAGGTATTAAAACATACAAAAACTGATAGTTTAGATACTAAACGTGTAGTTTACTCGTCTAGTCTTTAAATATCAAATTACCTAAATAAATCACATTTTTGTTCAAATTATTGAAAAAAGTCCTCTACCTTCGTTAAATATTGGGGTAAACTATACATTTAGTATCTAAACTATTAATTTTATTCCGTTTTGATATTCAAACCACACGTTTAGTTTATGTTTCAATTTGATATTTTGTCGTTAAAAACTTAGTGATAGAGATAATGTGTAATTATTTTCCCTTTTTTTATTGTTCATGTGTTTTGTAATGTAAATTCCATGTCATCGGTGCCGTTAAGTTTTTAACAGTGAAATCAAATTGAAACCTAAACTAAAAATTATGTATAGTTTTGAAAAAAATAAATATTAAAACTGAACAAAAGTAATAGTTTAAGTATTAAATATGTAGTTTGCCTTAACTATTAATTGAATTTTTTAGGTTTAATCTATAAATTGCCATACTAGATTTTTAATTTGATATCTAAATTTGTTTTATCAGAATTGTCCTAAACTAAACCTTAATTCCTTTACCTAAAATATCTCAAAAAGTTAGATTTATTTTTAAAATGTTTATAAACCAATAAAAATATAACACATGTTATTTTCTAATTAAATAGAAAATTAAATGTATATTTAAATTACTGAAAAAATCTCTATATTTAAATTACTGAAAAAATCTCTACCTCCCTTCCATATTAATTATTTTTAAAGATGTTCAATGATTGGTTAATCATTAAACTAAAATTAAAAAAATGTTAAGTGCTATAAAAAATTAAAATATTTAAAATATATTTAAATATTTAAAAATTATTTAAAATATGTAAATGTTAAAATTTAAAATTATAAAAATTATAAAAATTAGACATTATTAAAAATAGAAAATAGAAAATTTTAACTATGATTATATTTAAAAAGAAAATTATTATAGTATTGTTATTTTCTCCCTAATTTTACATAAACGTAAACATAGCATTAACATAAAAATAAATTTGAATTAGTATCGTCTCTTCCTTTTTGCTTCCCCTCTTGAAACACTATGATGGGATTTGGAATCCAAAATTTCACAATCAATTGTGACATTTACTTATTGAATATTTAATCTTTGTAGGGATTACTTAGTCATGAATGAATCAATTTAACTCAATGGTTAAAGGAATCGTTGATGTTTCTAAAGGTTACGAGTTTGAGTACCAACAACTGCAAAGATTTTAAACATTTATTGTCAAATAGTTGAGAATACATAAAACATATACTACTTTATAATCACCTTTAGCTTAATAAAGAAAAAATAATTAATTGGTCTTTAATTTGCTCATTTTTCTTAATTCAAGGGAAATATAATTATTTAATTAATAAATTAAATTAAAATATTTTTATTGAGACTATAAAATATATGAATTTTGCAACTTGCAATTGTAGGAATATAAAAATATTCATAATATGACAAAAGAGATTGTTATTAAACTTAATCTCAATTCCCATATTATCATCATAACATGAACTCGAGCCTGACCCGAATCCTACCTGACCCAATGCAATTAGGGTTGAAACCCTAGTTCATGTTTTGTTGCTAGCCGCCGCCACCTCGCCTCTTCAGCTCTCCCCTCGCGTATGAGCCGCCGCCGAGCCATCCCGAGCCGTCGTTGGGTTCAAAACCGATCATACAGTGAAACCAATTGTCATCAATAGTAAATAAATGAACTAAGTCAGAAACACATACCCTAAATCCCAAAAATCCAAGATTCAACCTATCATGATCAGAAGTCTGTAACCCTACCCAAATCAAACCATAAATCAACCATCAATAACAAAAATAAGGGGGATTGATAAAACCATTCGGTGAAGGGGTTTTGAGAGAGAGAAAAATATAGAGAGCTTTATAAAAAAGAGGGGAAACAACAAAAAGAAAAAAAAATCGAGAGCCACTAAGCCGAAAAAGAGAAAGGGAGACACGTACCGGAGTTCAGAAGCCACGTGAAATCCGAATATCACCATTTTTCTCTAAATCTTTCGAATGGTAACAATTTAGATCTAGGAGAATATGGTGTTTTTAAGCTCAATGGGGGTGGCTTTTGGGTAGAGGATGAGAGAGAGAGAGCATTTTGGAGCCTTTTGGCCGCAGTGCGCTGCTGCGAGCGCCTTCGGCAGTGGCCAACTCTCTCTTCTCCGATGAGGGAGTTGAGAGAGTTTGAAACTCTCTCTCCCTCTATTTTTTGAAACAATGAGCAAATGAGGGGAAAAATGAGAGGCCTTGGTTTGGGTTTAAATACCCAAACCAAAATGTTGTCGTTTTGCCCCCAACCCCATCCGTGTTTTCGAATTATGGGATAACTACACTTTTGGTCCCCATGGTTTTGTAATCTCATATTTCAGTCATATAATGAAGTTCTATATTATTTGATTTCGAGCCTTTATTTTTCATTACTTATGTTTTAATCCTACTATTACCTGCTATGTTATTATGGTTATTATTTGATTTTGGTCATAATATGTATTATTATTTTATTTTAGTCACTAAGGTAGTGTGTTGTGTATTTTTGTTTATATTCGAATTTGGCATGCCATTTGTAAATATTTTATTTTAGTCACTGTTTGGTATGGTTTAATTATTGTTTAATCCCTTTATGTTTCTATTTATTTTATTTTAGTCCTTACTTTTAGTTAATGGGTTATTTACATTTCCAGTACCTACATTATTTAATATTTTTAATCTTGGCTCTGGTTTGTTGTATTTATCGGTTAAGTCTTTTAACTTTCTATTTTTTTCTATTTTAGTCCTTTAAGTTTCTATTTTTTCTATTTTAGTCCTCTAAGTTTCTATTTTTGTAATTTCGGTCCCTTAAATGTTCAAATATGTTTATTTGGCTATTTATATTTTTAGGTGTAATGTTTTATTGTTTTGTTTTAGTCCTTTGGGTATGTATATTTCGAATATCATGTATTTATGTTATATTAAAGGAACATTATTTGACTTATTTATTATAAATATTTTTACATTTATGATTGTATTTATTTTCATATTATTTCCTTATTTAGTGATATTGAATTATTCGAATAATTTCAAGAATGTATTTGTAGAACGGGCGTGGAAAGTATCACTTGATCGAAGTGTTACAATCCGATACGACGTTCGAACGAAAAGGGACTTGAAATAAATCTAGTTTATTTTATTATTTAAATATGTTTATGTGAATGATTCAATGTGTTTTTATTAGTTTATCATTTTACGCAAATGTCAATTTTTAGTTCGATTCGCATATTTGTTGATGAGGGAATATTTTTTACGGATAAGAAATAGACGAGATAGCTTTTCCGATGGAGGATTGCTAATCTCGAGATTTCTTTTCAAGTTAAAGAATTTTCCCTAATAATATGTAATTCGAAGAAAATTAATTAATTTTGATAAATGGATCATATTTTAATTGTCGATGTGAATTCATTATTTCCACCATTACGACAACGTGTAAGCGACATAGTACCAATTTTAGGCGTTGTGGGGGGTGTTTATCCTTCCCCACGCGTTACCGACTCCCGAACCTGTTTTAATCGAATCTTTGTAAATGCAAACCAACTTTTTGTCTTAAAAAATGATTTTTCTTAAAATTGTTTTTAAAAGACGGTTTTAGGTATTCGACCTACCTAACTCAAAGGTCAACTGCGACTCTTTTTCAATTTAATTTAAATTAATCCAAAATCACTAATTTATCCAAATTAAAGTCATAACTGTTTTTAAAATAATATTTATTTGTTTTATCAATAAAATGGCAACTCGACGATTCTGTTGGAGAATTTTTTTAGAGAGTCAGGTTGTAGGTTACTTACACATTGTCTTAGTGGTGGAAATTATGAGTTCGAGTCTTTAATTAACTTATGATCCGTTTATTGAAGTTTTTAATTGCTTCATTTTTAATTGTTATACTAACATTTGAATTTTTGCTTTAAGCTTTGTCAAGTTTTTTTGTTTCCTTTTGAGTCAAAGGTAGGTACGCTCCTCCTCACACACATCACTTGCATTTTCATAACATAAGCTCTAGACACGAGTTTCGATCCAAATTAGTCGGGGTAAATGCTTTACTCTCGTAAAAATTTATTCTTCGTATGAGTTTTAGCAAATAACCCATGGGATACATACCTTATACTTGAGAACTGAGTTTTACGACTGAGTTTGCCAGGGTGATATGAGAAAAGAGTCCTCGATCCCTGAGGTTTTTGATGTTGAAATCGTGTGCAGTTACCACATAGGAAGCTCTAGACATTCCGCTGAAAACTGTACGACATTGAAGCGCAAGATCCAGAACCCGATTTACTCAGGGGCATGGGCAATCGAAGAATGATGGGGCATTGCATCTACCATTTGCACTGAGAGATTATTTTGTTTGAAATCATTTTTGTTCTGTCTTTAATATGTGTTTAAATATTTTAATCTTAATGATTGAATTTATGCTACCTTCTAAGGTTGAATAATATAACAAATTTTAATATTTTGTTCTTTGATATCGAATGGATTACGAATTCTCTTAATTCTTCAAGAATTATAGATTTTTGACATGTAACACCCCTGACACGTACCTGACCCGAATACGAATCCGATGTGTCACATTTGACTTTTCAAATCATACAAAATTCACAAAATAAGAACAAATTAAAATTTATTGTTCTAATAAAAATAATAAGATATACACCATTTTGATAAAATAATCATTTCACATAAAATGTTAATAATTTACATAATTACCAAAATATAAGAGTTTACAAAATCGATCAGAGCATTTCAAATTAAAAGTATAATACATGCCAATAGTTTACAACATTAATACAAAAACCTACATTTAATTTGTCTTGATTTGATCTTCTGGTGATATATTATCCTCTACAACTCAGTCGACTGTTTTCTTTAAACTTACGCGTGAGAAAATCACACGCTAAGTCAATGACTTAGTGAGGCAAAACTAAGAGTGCTAACTTAGTAAACAAAATCTTATTTGCTTCATTCAAAATATTTTACAAAGAGTTTTCATTATTTTTCGTATCAACGTATACTTATGAATAATTTCAGTTAGTATGTCTTTGTTCCATATGCCCAAGTATACTACTGAGAACGTTAGATATTTGAGTACTATGAGGTTGTGCACTAATGCTGTCACCACAGCTCGTAATTTGCATCGAAGTGCCAAATAATTATTCCAAAGGACCACATAGGTTTGCACCGAAGTGCCACATAAGTTTTCATCCAAGTGCCACATATTTGTCCCAAAAGACCACATAATTATCCCGAAGGACCATATAAACCCTCGACTCTTGACATGCCAACTATACCTCTAATCCTCATACATATGCTTTGGGCTATTAATCATATAATATTGTTCAATTATTATTCAAAGTATTTCTTATTCACATAGTTTCTCTCTCATAGAGTCTGTTCACATTCACTGATTCAAAGTTCACATTTCCATATTCATATGATCATAAAACATATTTAATAAAATGTAAATGGAATAAAACATTGAATTATAACAGAAAATAAATATAAAGTTTTCGATCGAAAACATGGAGGTTGGCTTATCGCAAGCTTTCCTTAATACTGTTACAAAAACGAGAAGTTGCACTCACCTTTGCCTCACAGAAGTTCTAATCCAAATCTTTAACACCTTTCGATTTGATACTAAATATGCCGAGTCGTCAGAAATTGAATAAGATCAATCACTATACAAAACAATCGAATATCAATATCATTCTTCAAATCGATTATATCAAATCATAATAACTAGAATGCAAGAAACCCTACATTTCCCTTTTCATGTTTAGAAGTATCGGTACTACTCTAACAGTACCGATACTTCCCTTCAAGGGTATCGATACCTCCTCATGGTACCGATACCGAAATAACATTCGATGTTCAAGGGTATCGATACCTTCTCAAGGTATCGATACCAATCTGGCATTCGATGTTTCAAGGGTATCGATACTACCCTTACAATATCGATACCCCTTGAAGATACTAAATTTTTTTTATCCATATTATTATTATTAATATTATTATTATCCTTATTATTATTAATATTATTATCATTATTATTATTATTATTATTATTATTATTATTATATTAAATATATATAAATACATAATAATAATTACAGCCCAATTACAATTGGACCGGCCCAGTTACAAACCAACCAGAGCCGGTCCAAATCCAACCAGAAACCCTAAATATTTGGGTTTCCAGTTAGGGTTTCCTAACCCTAATCTAGCCAGCCGCCATCTTCAATCTCAACCGTTGGATCTGGTTTGATCCAACGGTCCACCATTTGCCAGAGGAAACCCTAGGGTATCTATACCCTAGGGACACGTCCCAGCGCCGCCGCTGCTTCCAGAAGCCCTCACGCCTCCGCCGCTGCCACGTCCCGAATGATGCTTCCAGAAGATCAACGCCAGCCGTCCATGCAAGGCTACGGGGTGAGTCACCACTGGTAGTCCGGTGACTCACCGAGGACCCCTCTTCGGACCGGTCTGAGACGAACACCGGTGGTGGCTATAAAGCCACCACCCATCTGCGAAAAAAAAAACCCAGAGAGAGACAGAAACCAGGGACAGAGACAGAACAAAAAAAGAAAAAAAAAGAAAAGAAGGAAAATAGAGAGAGATATAAAACTACCAACGATCTCAGCAGCAAAGAACCAGAAGAAAAAAAGAGAGAAAAAGGAAGAAGAGACTTACCGAGGAAGCGTCGACCACCGGATCTCGTCAGAACCTTCAAAAAACCCGAAGGTATATTTATAGATCTGCTCCGATTGGGAGCCATTTAAAGAAAAAGAACATCGGAACCGTCCTTAGGACGGTCCGATCTATTCAATAATATAAAAAAAATTTTCCGGCCACCGGATGTGGTGGCCGGCGGTGACATTCACGGCGGCACACGGTGGCCGACCAGTGACCGGCTTCCCTCCGATGAGGGAAGCTAGAGAGAAGGCAGAGAGTTTTAAAACTCTCTCTGCTAGAGAGAGAAAAAAAAAAAAGAGAAATGAAATGGCTGGCCCTTTGGGCCAGCCGATTTGGACTCTTATAGTCCTTCCCGAACGACGTCGTTTCGGGAAGGACTATGCGCGTAATTATGAAAAAGTTAAATCCTTTCCGCAGTCCTTCGTATTTATAAATTTTACATTTTGGTCACTAAACTGAATTTATAATAATTTTAATTTAGTCTTTGAATTTTAATTTTATTCATTTTAGTCCTTTTTATTAAAATAATATATTTAGGATAAATGACAGATTCAATCCCTTAATTTTAATAAATAATTTTTTTTTAATCCCTAGTTCATATTTTTAATTTATTCTATTATAAAATTTGGATTTTAAATAATTTCCTTTTGGTCACTAAATTATTAAATTAGAAAATAAAATATTTAAACCCTATAATTTCAATTAATTAGTAATTAGTAATTAGTTTTTATTTTTATAATTTAGTTATTCATTATATATGTCTTCATTTATTTTATTGTTTTAGTAATATTTTTATTTTATTATATTGTTAAACATTTTTTATATATTCATAAATATATATATAATAAATAGTATTTTTTTAAATATTTATTTTTAATATCGAAGAAAAGGACAGTCTTAATACAACTGGATGTCCTATTCTGATATTTTAAAATTAAAAAGTAAACAATATTATTTAAATTAATATTTATCAATATCAAAGAAAAGAGCTGTCTTAAGGCACCTAGAAGTTCTTTTCGGATATTTTTAAATAAATAAATATTTTTTTTATATAATTTTGAAATAATAGGATTATAAATTAAATATATTTTTGAATTTTTAAATTTTAATAATAGAGACAATTTATAATTAAAAAGTACCAATTTTGGGCGTTGTAGGGGTGCTAATCCTTCCCTAAACGTAACCGACCACGAATCCCTTTTTATTATTAAAAAGAATGAATTTTTGGTTATAAAACGCAGATCAGTGTATCTTTTAAATAATGTTTTCTTAAAAAAATTTTTTAAAAGATAATTTTTAGGTATTCGACCTACCTGACCCAAAAGGCCGATGGCGACTCCCAAATTATTTTCAAAATTATTTATTAACATTAATTTCCCCGCCAAATTTTAATATTTCGTACCCGGACGAAAACCGGTTACAACAGCTTGGCGACTCTGCTGGGGACTGGTCAAACTTTTAAAAAATCATCAATTATGAATTGTCTCTATAAATTAAAAATTAAAAATTCATATATTTAATTTTTAATTTTATTTTTTCAAAATTTTTATATTTACTTATTATTTTCATAATATTTATCTGTTTTATTTTATTTGTAATTATTTTATTTCATTATTTATTTTACTGTCAAAGGTTTGAGCATTTCTCCTCACACACAACACTTGCATTGCATAACATAAAGCTCTATAATTGAGTTGTCCCTTTTAAGTGGGGGTGAAAGCGATGTCTTCGTGAGAATTTATTCTCCGTGTCAGACCTAGCAAGTAACTTCCGGGGTTCATATGCTCTATGTCTTCGTGAGAATTTATTCTCCGTGTCAGATATAGAGAAATGTATCCCCTCGAATTGAACTCGATCCACTTTAGTCTGTGATGGACTAGGGTTGAGGGTTAGCAGCCTAAGGGGGCACTAACATGGACAATTCGAGTACCTTTACTCCTAGATCTGAAACCTTGCATATAAAAAACCTTAGAAACTCTTCCGATCAGAAGTCATGCCGAAATTTTGTCCAAAATAGGTGTACACACAGGGGAAATGAATTCTGTCTTTCCTGTTAATTTATTTATTGTTTAAATTACATGTTTATTTAAATTATTTAAATTCAGAAGAGCATGTTTAAATAAAGAATATTTATGTTATTATTAAATTTCTTTATTATGTAAACTAATTTATTTTCTTTTTGTGTGTTATTTATTTTTCTGTTTGCATTGCATCATACAGGATAAAAGACATTGATCCTTGTGTTAATTGTCTCATTGGAAAGCCTTCATCTATGGATAAAAAGTATTCAAGTCAAGTAATTCTAAACTCAGAAGTAAGACAGTGGGCTGAGGATTTACAAAGACAAGAAGGAGATAGTCTGCAGGATGATTATGTATTTGACTTGGCCAGTTATGCTTCAGTTTCACTAAAAAGAAATGATATGCAAGATTTGCGAAGCATTTGGGAAAGTTGGGATTCAAACAAAAAATTGCAGTTTTATCAGACTTACGGAGACATCCCATATTTGCTCTATGTCGAAGTTGATGATGAATTACTCAGAGCCCTAGTTCAATTCTGGAATCCAGGGTACAATTGCTTCACTTTCAATAAGGAGGACTTGGTCCCTACTATTGAAGAATATACAACTTTGTTACATCTTGAAGGTGCTTTGGAGAATCGAATATATTCAAAGTCAATTAAAACTCAACCCTTTCGAGTTAAATTAGCAAAGATTGCCGGGGTACGAGAAGAATGGGTAGCATCCCGTACAAAACAAAAAGGCGAAAGCGAAGGCATTGCTTGGACCAACATCAGAGAACTTATTCAGAGCCATCCGGATATTAAAGTACGATTCGATCTATTTGCTCTGGGTATATATGGTATGGTCATCTTCCCAAAAGTATTGGGATATATTGAAGCTGCAGTGGTAGACTTGTTTGAACAGCTACCGAAGAAGATTAATCCTGTTTCTGCAATCCTAGCAGAGACCTTCAGATCGTTAAATGCTTGCAGAAGGATAGGAGGTGGACGATTCTCAGGGTGTACCCAGTTGTTATATGTTTGGATCCGTAGTCATTTCTGGAGGACGGAAAAGGTTTCATACCGACGCTTCAATACGGATTATTCACCATTAAAGGAATTTCTGGAGCAGGAATGGCCGAAAGAAATTAAGAAAGATATGTGGATTAATGCCTTTCGAAATCTGCAAAGCAATGACGTTGTTTGGCGCGCCCCGTGGCAAATCCAAAGGGAATTCTTTTACAGGTGTGGTAATTACAACTGGATAATGCTGCTCGGATTATGGGGAGGAATTGGATATGCACCACTGCTGGTCATAAGACAGTATGAAGGTCGTCAATTTGTACCTGTCACTGCTGGACTACAGTCATCTGAGTTCGTATTCCACAGCAAAAATTATAAAAGAAATATCATGGAAGCCGTTACAGCTTGGAAAACAACTTTTTGTATTCGAGCTAAAGCAGCAAAAGAAATGCTAACTCCTGATTATGAAGATTGGAGATCTGTCAGAAAAAACGAAAATATTCCTCTACCAGATCAAAATGAGGATATTTCTATGGAAGATCGCATTAAGGTGGTTCCATCAGAGATTGAAATCTTGAGAGCTGAGTTTAAAGCAGAAAGAGATGGCTGGTCGAAAGAGTTAGAGCAAATGAGACAAGATAAAGTTATGTTGGGGGTTGACATTGACTTTCATTCATCACAATGTGCAATGTTGAGAAAAGATAAAGAAAAAGGTGAGGATGAGTACAGAGCCTTACAGAAAAATTACCAGGAGTTATATAAATCCCGAAAATCATCAGGACCCAGCCAATCGACGGTACAGATGACCAGAGAATTGAACATTGAGAAAAGACGAGTTGAAGATCTGAAAGGAAAGAATAGTCGTCTACTCAAAAGCCTGGAAAAAGGAAAGCAAAAAATGGAAGATTTCGAGGTCGACAGAAGAGAGCGAATTATAAAACACAAGGCTGAACACCGTGAGATCATGAATGAAATGCAAAGAGAAAGAGATCGAGCCAAAGATTTAGAAGAGATGAAGAATGACATCTTTGTTAAATTTGAAAGCGAGAAAAGTATCATGTTCAAGGGATTTGAATCTGAAATGAACCAGTTGATTGCTGAGCTTGAAGTCAGAGGCCAAAAGATGGAAGAATCCAATGTTGAAAAAGAAAAATGGGAGCTAGAAAGAAAAAATTTCAACACCAGACTTGAGGTAGAGCAGGAAGTAGCTAGCAATTGGATGCAAAGATGCAGAAACAAAGATGTTCAAATCCAGAAGCTTAATCAAAGAACGCAAGAAGCACGAACAAAACTTGAAGAGGATCTGGATCAGTCTAGAAACAAAAACTCAGAGTTTAATGCTTACATTTTGCAACTTGAGGAATCATTGTTTCAAGAAAAGGTTCGTCTAGGACCTAATGATCTCAAAGAAAGTAATGAGGAAAATGCTTCACTGCGAAGACGCATTAGAGATCTTAAAAAAATTCTGCACAATTTTCAAATCAGAATCACTGAGTTAGAGCAAACTCTTGAAGGAACAACTGAACGATGGCAAAAGTCAACTGAGTTCTATGTCGAAAGAAGTGAAGAAAGAAGCAATATGGTGTTCGAGGCCATGGTACAAATGAGCGAGGTTGCCAGATATGTTGGGGAACTAGCTGTTGAGGCCAAAATAATTGAGCATCAAGTTGATCCAGTTTCTAAGTGCGGAAAGAAGGTGTCATGGTTAATGAAAGAAATTATAGAGCTTAATAGGAAAGCTACGCCTTATCTGTAGTTATGAAATATTATAAAGAAACTTTTGTATGCCGATGGAAGTTGTTCTATGACAGTTAACTTTTTGGGATCAATGTTTGTTACATACATGCATTTTGCATACATTCATTATTCATACCATAATTTTCACTATGAATTATTTTATTAAGTTAAAATTCATCAATTAAAATTTGAAATAATATTAAAAGATTTTTCAATCGCAGTTACTCTGGCCAAAAGAGAAATACTACATCACTACAGTACTAGACAAGCTACTAAGAGAATTATGGAGGATAAAATACAGCGTATTGAGGAACAACATCATAAAGAACAAGAAGAAATGAGAATGAAGTTGGAAAAAATTGAAGCCAGTATTGCAAATTCACAAGACAGTATGATGAAGAAGATAGAGGACATGTTTAAAAGGCAGGCTATCAGTGGAAAAATGCATGAAAATCCTGTATCTTTCGACCAAGAACCCATATATCCTCTAGGTTTTTCACCAGAACCAATTTATCACTCTGGTACTACCCCTATACAAATCAATGCTCGTACATCTGCATTACAAGAAGCTAAACCACATGAAGATCAACAAGTGGATCCCACATCTTCAAGCAAAAATCCGCTTATATCAGATGTGAAAGTAGGGGATCTTAATACTGATCAGTTGATCCCAGATTTGAATGATCTAAATGAGAAACAAAAAGTAAATGAAGAACTGACCAGACAGATCAAGAGCTTAGAAGAGCGAATGAAATCCGTGGAAATAACTGAATCATTCTATGGATTTGATGCTAGTGAGTTGAGCTTGGTTCCAGACCTAATCCTCCCTATCAAGTTCAAAGCTCCCGAATTTGATAAATATAACGGTACTACATGCCCTTCATCCCACATTACTATGTTTTGTCGAAGAATGGCAGGATATGTGAAGGACGAAAAATTGTTAATTCACTGCTTCCAGGATAGTTTGACAGGACCAGCTTTAAAATGGTATACTCAATTGACCAAAGCCAACATTAGATCCTGGAAAGATTTGGCTAAAGCATTTTTAGAGCAGTACCGCCATGTGACAGACATGGTCCCTGATAGATGGACTCTCCAAAACCTGGAGAAAAAGAATAATGAAACATTCAGACAGTATGCCCAGAGATGGCGTGACACTGCGGTCCAAGTTCAACCACCTTTGTCAGAAAAAGAGGCCACAGTGATGTTTGTCCATACATTGAAGGCTCCTTATTTAAACCATCTAATGGGGAATGCAACCAGAAATTTTGCGGACTTGGTCATTTCTGGAGAATTAATTGAAAATGTCTTGAAAAGTGGCAAGATTGAATCGAATGATGGGTCTAGTTCCAAAAGACCTGCATACCGAAAAAAGGAGAATGAGGTCAACAATGCCAATTCTTACAGCAAAGATTCATCGAAAAGTGTTACAATAACTCAGCCAAGGGTTAAGAAAGAGGAAACAAACACTAATCGAGCAGAGTCCAGAGGATCTCGAAAAGAAAATGAAAGGTTGTCTTTTACACCTTTACCAGTACCATATGCAGAGATCTATGATTCGCTATTAAAAGCAGATGTTATAAGGCCCTATCCTTTGGTTCCCATGCAACCACCATTCCCTCCTTGGTATGATACAAAGGCACACTGTGTTTACCATGAAGGAATTACAGAACATTCTATTGAAAACTGTCTAGCATTCAAAAGGGTGGTTCAAAATTTAATCAACACTGGGAAGTTGGAATTCAATACACCATCCGCATCAAGTCATCCATTGCCAAATCATGGAGATAAAAACGTGAATGCAATTCAGGAAGAGAACAGAAAGAAAGCAAAGACTGACATTTCTGAAATTAAATCTCCATTTGTTTGGATATTCCAACAGCTTTCTTTAGCCGGTATAATTTCACAACAATTCAGGCCAAAGCAGAATGAAGGCAAGAATTATTGTGAATATCATCAGGAGAAAGGGCATAAAATTCAACTATGTCCTGAGTTTAGAAATTTGGTGCAAAAATTGATGAACAACAGAGAAATAGAATTCTTTGAAGAAGAACCCGGGAAAAAAGAAGATGATGTTTGCTCATCAGAGGATTCTAAATCAAATCAAAGAATAAATGATCCTGTGATCATTAATGTGAAATCATCCACGGTGATTCCTGTACCAATAAGGCCAAAAGTTGTTATTTCCACTCCTCTACCATTTCCATATAAAGATACCCGTAGGGTACCTTGGAATTATACTACCAATGTTTCAATGGTAGGAGGACCTGTTTCTTTAGAAAAAACAGAAGAGAAAATACAGAGTTTGAGTACTACATTGACGTCTGAAGCAGTGAGCGAGGTCGGTTTCTTTACAAGAAGTGGGAGATGTTACTCTCCCGAAACATCCAATGCTTCAGAACAAGTGAAAGCAAAAGGAAAAGCCATGGCAATACCTCAGAAGGTATTTGAGGATGAATCCCTTCCAGCATTCAATGAACCTGTGACAGAAAAACAAGCTCAAGAATTTTTGAAATTCTTGAAACATAGTGAGTATAGTGTGGTTGAACAACTACACAAACAACAGGCGAGAATTTCTATTCTTGATCTTTTGATGAATTCAGAAGCGCATAGGAATGCTTTGATGAAAATCCTCAATCAAACATTTATCCCCGAAGATATATCCCTCAATAAACTTGACAGAATTGTGGGACATATAGCCGCTGACAATTATATAACATTCACAGATGATGAAATACCAGAAGGCGGAATGGGGTCAGTAAAAGCTTTGAACATCACGACACATTGTCATGGTCATGTGTTGCCAGGAGTATTGATTGACAATGGATCCGCTCTCAATTTGATGCCCCTAGTTACACTTCAAAGAATGCCTCTGGATCAATCACACATGAAGAGTTATCAGAATGTGGTACGAGCATTTGATGGTACTCAAAAAGAAGTGCTTGGGAAAATGGAAATACCTTTGTTAATCGGCCCAGTCGTTTACAATATTGACTTTGTGGTTATGGACATCCACCCCACATATAATTGTCTATTAGGGAGGCCATGGATTCATTCAGCAGGAGCCGTTCCTTCTTCATTACATCAGAAATTGAAATTTGTTGTTAATGGACAACTAATATGCGTCAGTGCTGAAGAAGAAATCATTGCGTCTGTAACAAGCGATGTTCCATATATCGACACCAATAATGAGGCTCTTGAATGCTCTTTTCTAGCTCTTGAATTTGTAAATGCAACCTATATTGCAGAAGGAAGCAAAATTCCATATCCCAGATTGTCTGATTGCACCAAGATGATGGTACAACAAACTTTAGGCATCGGAGCTAAAGCTGGGAGAGGTCTAGGAAAGAATCTTCAAGGAATTTCAGTTCCTATCAGTATAAAGATGAAAAAATACCGTTTTGGGCTGGGATTTAAGCCCAATCTTCAGCAAAAGAACAAAGAGATGAAAAGAAGATGTGAAGACAGAAAGGCAAAATTGAAAGGGGGAGGAATCCTTTGGAAACACATGTCTTTCCCACAGTTGAAGACCACATTCAGATCATGGGGAACAATTAATATGGAACAGCAGCTTGTTGAAGCCTTTAAAGAAGAAAAGTTGAAGAAAGATCAAGACATAGTTGAAGAAGCTATGAATGGATTATTTATCAACATGATCATGAATGACAACAAGACTGGCAAGTACTTGGATAGAATTCGACCATGTCTTCCTGGAGAAACACTCACCAATTGGATCGCTGAAGATCTTCCCATAGTTTTTAATATTAATACAGAGTAATATTCAGAACTAATCTTTATGTTTAGCTCAAAAATATGAAAACTTTTTGTTATCTTGTAAAAGAAATTATGTTAAATATAAGAAATTTTCTTTAAAATTTTCAGATGGCAATCATTCTTTACATTTTCTTACATTTTTACATTTATTTATTTTCATAAATTTACTATATTCTTTCGGAAATGTTCCGACTTAAATTTGCAGGTGTCACCGTGTTAATAGCATGTTTATTCCTAGATTTAATCCAGTGATAAATTTAGAGCAGCCTATATGTCTGAAAGAAATCAATGGTTGTGAAGATGAACTGGAATGTGATATTCCTACTGAACTATTAAGATTGGTAGAAAAAGAAGACAAACAAATTCTACCCCACAAGGAAAGGGTTGAGACTGTGAATTTGGGAACAGATGAAGACAGAAAAGAGGTGAAAATTGGTACTACTCTGACAATCCCGATAAAACAAGAATTGATAAATCTCCTTCAAGAGTTCAAAGATATATTTGCCTGGTCCTATCAAGATATGCCTGGTTTGAGCACAGATATAGTGATACATAAGCTTCCAATCAATCCAGAATATAAACCAGTCCAACAAAAGCTCAGAAGAATGAGGCCAGAAATGTTGTTGCAAATCAAAGAAGAAGTGATGAAACAAATCAATGCAGGTTTCCTACAGGCATCTAAATACCCAGAATGGGTAGCCAACATTGTTCCCGTACCAAAGAAAAATGGAAAAGTTCGAATGTGTGTGGATTACAGAGATCTCAACAAAGCTAGTCCGAAAGATAGTTTTCCATTACCCCACATAGATACATTGGTGGACAATACTGCAGGGCATGCATGGTTTTCATTTATGGATGGCTTTTCAGGATATAATCAGATAAAAATGAATCCTGAAGACATGGAGAAAACAACATTTATAACCATGTGGGGCACATTCTGTTATAAAGTGATGCCATTTGGATTGAAAAATGCAGGGGCAACATATCAAAGAGCCATGGTAACTTTGTTCCATGACATGATGCACAAAGAGATTGAAGTATATGTAGATGACATGATTGCCAAATCCAGAACGGAAGAAGAACATATTCAAAATCTGAGGAAGCTTTTCTAGAGATTGAGGAAGTATCAATTAAAGCTTAACCCTGCTAAATGCACTTTTGGGGTAACTTCTGGGAAACTTTTGGGATTTGTAGTCAGCAAAAAAGGAATTGAGATTGATCCAGATAAAGTAAAAGCAATTCAAGATCTTCCACCACCCAACACAAAAAAGAAGTTCGAGGCTTTTTGGGAAGATTAAATTATATATCTCGGTTCATTTCTCAATTAACTGATAAATGTGATCCAGTGTTCAAATTACTTCGAAAGAACAATCCTGAAGTCTGGAATGAAGAATGTCAAGAAACTTTGGATATTATTAAGAAATACTTATCCAATGCCCCAATTTTAGTATCACCAATGCCTGATAGACCATTAATTCTCTACTTGACGGTTTTCGAAAATTCGATGGGATGTGTACTAGGACAGCATGATGAATCAGGAAGGAAAGAAAAAGCTATTTATTATCTGAGCAAGAAATTTACTGATTGTGAAGTTCGATATCCACCAATACAAAAATTATGTTGTGCTTTGGTGTGGACTACTCGAAGACTCAGACAATATATGTTATACCATACTACTTGGTTGATATCAAAACTTGATCCTTTGAAATTCTTAATGGAATCACCAGCTTTGACAGGCAGAATGGCTAGATGGCAGATGTTATTATCTGAGTTTGATATTATCTATGTCAACCAAAAAGCGATAAAAGGAAGTGTCATAGCTGATTTTCTGGCCAGTCGTGTATCAAATGATTATCAGCCTTTGAACTTCAATTTTCCCGATGAAGATTTGTTGTGCATATCCATGAATGAAGAAGTCAGAACAAATGATGAATTTGCAACTTGGAAGCTTTACTTTGACGGAGCATCTAATGCTTTGGGACGAGGAATCGGGGCAGTGTTAATTTCTCCTGAAAATGTTTATTATCCCTTTACAAGCAGACTAGAGTTCTTTTGCACCAATAACATGGCAGAATATGAAGCTTGTGTCATGGGGTTAAAAGCAGCTATAGAAAGAAAAATCAAATTTCTCAAGATATATGGAGATTCATCGTTAGTGGTGTATCAATTGCGAGGAGAGTGGGAAACAAAAGATCCCAAATTGTTAGAATACCGAAATTTTACACTCGAATTAGTGAAAGAATTTGAGAGAGTTACCTTCAATTATCTCCCTCGAGAAGAAAATCAAATGGCAGATGCTTTGGCTACATTAGCTGCTATGTTTCAGGCAAATAAGAAAGTTGATATGATGCCAATCAAAATGAAAGTATATGAAATTCCTGCACATTGTTATAGTGTGGAAGAAGAGGTAGATGGTAAACCATGGTATCATGATATCCTGCAATATATCAAAAATCAAAGTTATCCACCAAATGCATCGGAAATTGATAAAAGAACCTTGAGAAGAATGGCTGCTGGATATTTTCTTGATGGAGAGATTATGTATAGAAGAAGCAATGATCAAATGCTATTGAGATGCTTAAATACCAGTGAAGCTCGAAACGTCATTGAAGAAGTACACAGTGGAATATGTGGAACACATGCAAATGGTCTTTCCATGGCCAGAAAAATAATGAGATATGGATA
This sequence comes from Hibiscus syriacus, assembly GCF_006381635.1. Classification (NCBI taxonomy): domain Eukaryota; kingdom Viridiplantae; phylum Streptophyta; class Magnoliopsida; order Malvales; family Malvaceae; genus Hibiscus; species Hibiscus syriacus. The sequence continues at coordinate 514,205 of NW_024063033.1, forward strand.
TTATTGGGCTACCATGTACGCAGATTGCATTGATTATGCAAGGAAATGTCATAAATGCCAGATATATGCAGACAAGATTCATGTACCCCCATCTCCTTTACATGTAATGACAGCACCCTGGCCATTTTCTATGTGGGGAATAGATGTCATTGGAGCAATCACACCAAAGGCATCGAATGGACATTGTTTCATCCTTGTGGCAATTGATTATTTTACCAAATGGGTTGAAGCTGCTTCATACACCAATATTAAGAGGTCCACAGTCTGCAAATTCATAAAGAAAGAGATAGTTTGCCGATATGGCCTACCAGAAAGGATCATTACAGATAATGCTCTGAACCTGAACAACAAAATGATGACCGAACTTTGTGCACAGTTCAAGATCAAACATGCAAACTCAGTGGCATATCGTCCAAAGATGAATGGGGCAGTTGAAGCAGCAAATAAGAACATCAAGAGAATCATTACAAAGACTACTAAAACTTACAAAGATTGGCACGAGAAGTTACCTTTTGCTCTATATGCATACCGAACTACTGTTCGAACATCTACTGGGGCAACGCCTTTTTCTTTAGTCTACGGGATGGAAGCAGTCTTACCAATTGAAGTTGAGATTCCATCGCTCCGAATATTGAGAGAAACAAAATTGGATGAATCTGAATGGATCCAAGCTAGAGTTGATCAATTGAACCTTATTGAGGAGAAAAGATTGAAAGCTATTTGCCATGGACAGATGTATCAGAAACGGATGATGAAGTCTCATGACAAAAAAGTACATCCAAGAGAATTCCAAGAGGGTGATCTAGTATTAAAAAAGATCTTGCCTATACATAAAGATTTCCGTGGGAAATGGATGCCTAATTGGGAAGGACCATACGTTGTGAAAAAGGCCTTTTCCGGAGGAGCGTTGATCTTGGCAGAAATGGATGGAAAAATTCTGAGAAATCCAATAAACTCGGATTCTGTCAAGAAATATTATGCTTGAAGAAAAAAGAAAAGAAAAAAAAATATATAGAAAATAGAAAAAAGAGAAGAAAAAGAAAGGGGGTCAAGGTGAAAACCCGCAAAGGGCATCTTGTAACCAAATGAAGGATTTGAGTTGAAAACCTGAAAAGGCGGCTCAAATGCAGGTTGATATTAGGCATCTGGCAATTGAACTCTTTTACGATTTTGACAGTTTGGAAGAAACTTCACATCTACAAGCATTTCGACAACGTTTGAGATCTTCCAGACAAAAGCTTACATCATTACTCTAAATTGTGTCAACTTGATTAATTTAGAAATACTTATGCTTATAATTTGTTGAGACATTTGAATTTTTATTATTCTTATGCTTGCCATAACTTTGAATACAATTCTATTTATTTCAAGTTCAATTTATTTGAGATTCAATTTATTTTCGAAAATTCAATTTATTCTTCTATTAAATGAACATAATTTTGAAATAATTTAAAGATTTCTGAATATCACTTTATGTTAATACTTTTAAATACATGGAATACAAAGTAAGCAAATCATCACTAGCTTAAAGCCATGAACAAAGTCGAATCCGCCAAATCTACTCATCAATTGCTCCAACCGATCACCATTCAGTTCTTGCACATCTGTTTTCAAAAATATACTAAGACAATAGAAGGTGATCTTTGCAGCACTGATTCCAACAAAAGGAAACAAGACATTGATATCACTGGGAAATATGTCTCTATACAGATCCTTGTATATGGTTTTTAAGGAAACCTAGAAGCATTTCCACCTCATCAGGTTCAAGTGGAGCAACTTTATTCCTTCCAACCCATACTAGATTCCATTTTCAGCACTCATCAAGAACATACTTCTGAACGCTCGAAGTTGGCTCATTGTCATAAGCTTCAAAAGCCTTACAGATCCTGTCTGTCAATTTGGCACTTCCTGTACATGTTTATAAACAATTCGACTTTGTTCTTGGATCCCACGAAAGCCATCATTTCTTTGTCAATGGAAAAGCATCAGCACATGGAGGAAGCAGAATAAGAGAAACTCTGTTCTTAATTGATAAAATTATGAATATAGCTTTTTCAGTATAGTAGCATGGAAATGCTTCGAATCTACAAATTTTGGCTCTACATCAAATAAGCACTGTGATATCTTAGTCCAAACATTAATTGAAAGAGACTCATAGCATCTTTTGGAAGTGTTCTTTGAGTTATCTGATATGGTTGGACAGAATCAATCATTGAATTTAGAAGATGAATTTGCTAATAGCATCTTCTGGAAGTGTTCTTTGATTTATCTGATCTGGTTAGACAGAATAGCATCTTCTGGAAGTGTTCTTTGAGTTATCTGATCTGGTTAGACAGAATAGCATCTTCTGGAAGTGTTCTTTGGGTTATCTGATCTGGTTTGGCAGAACCAATCATTGAATTTGGAAGATGAATTTACCAATAGCATCTTCTGGAAGTGTTCTTTGAGTTATCTGACCTGGTTTAGCAGAACAATCATTGAATTTAGAAGATGAATTTGCCAATAGCATCTTCTGGAAGTGTTCTTTGAGTTATTTGATCTGATTATCTAGAACCAAGCATTGAATTTGGAAGATGAATTTGCCAATAGCATCTTCTGGAAGTGTTCTTTGAGTTATCTGATCTGGTTGGATAGAACAATCATTAAATTTGGAAGATGAATTTGCTCATAGTAAAAATAAGGATACTCAATAGCATCTTCTGGAAGTGTTCTTTGAGTTATTTGATCTGAAGAAGTGTATCAACAGCCTTAGTCATTTGAGCAGCATATAAAATTTGCCAATTCTGCAATTAATGAATTTGGACCACACATCTCTACCTGACTATTGAAGCTTCAGCCTTTGAGAATCCCATTTTTGTCAAGTATAACAGTTTACTCTCCTCATCAGAATCAGAATTCAAGATTTCTCGGTATTAGAAGAACTATCGATATCTGTGAAATCATCCTGAAGGGTTACTTCATAATCAGATGAGTTGTTATCAGAATCAACATGTTGCCTGAATGCAAGCTTTTCAAGAGTTTATACTATTGAATTTTATTCTCAAGAGATTTTTGTGACATTATATCTACATTTGTCAAAGATGATAGATTTCTTTCATTTGAAGAAGAAAAATCTATTGGGTTTTTACAATTGAAGAAATACTCAATTCACCAATCTGAAATCAAATAACTCAACATTCATGCATCATATTTTAAGTGTTTACAAAAATAGGTGCATTTTCATTCATTTTCATCTATGTTGAATTTTTAACAGGAATTTCAAAGATTTTAGCAAAGATTTGAATCCGTCATTTGATGGATCAGCTTTTCCAGAGAAAGTTCATAATGAGAAGAACTCATCTGAAGAAAGAAGAACAAGTTCATAATGAGAAGAACTTGTTCAACTTTTTGTTTAAATTCATCATTTGATGGATCAACATTGCCAGAGAAGGTTCATAATGAGAAGAACTCATCTGAAGAAGGAAGAAGAAATTCATAATGAGAAGAATTTGTTCAACCTTTTACTTGAATCCGTCATTTGATGGATCAACTTTTCCAGAGAAAGTTCATAATGAGAAGAACTCATCTGAAGAAAGAAGAAGAAGTTCATAATGAGAAGAACTTGTTCAACTTTTTGTTTAAATTCATCATTTGATGGATCAACATTGCCAGAGAAGGTTCATAATGAGAAGAACTCATCTGAAGAAGGAAGAAGAAGTTCATAATGAGAAGAATTTGTTCAACCTTTTACTTGAATCCGTCATTTGATGGATCAGCTTTTCCAGAGAAAGTTCATAATGAGAAGAACTCATCTGAAGAAAGAAGAAGAAGTTCATAATGAGAAGAACTTGTTCAACTTTTTGTTTAAATTCATCATTTGATGGATCAACATTGCCAGAGAAGGTTCATAATGAGAAGAACTCATCTGAAGAAGAAAGAAGAAGTTCATAATGAGAAGAATTTGTTCAACATTTTACCTGAATCCATCATTTGGTGAATCATCTTTTCCAGATAAAGTTCATAATGAGAAGAACTCATCTGAAGAAGAAAGAGAAAGTTCATAATGAGAAGAACTCATCTGAAGAAGGAAGAAGAAGAAGGAAGAAGAAGTTCATAATGAGAAGAATTTGTTCAACCTTTTGCTTGAATTCATCATTTGATGGATCAACATTGCCAGGTAAAGTTCATAATGAGAAGAACTCATCTGAAGAAGGAAGAGAAAGTTCATAATGAGAAGAACTCATCAAGAGCTTATTCAACCTTTTGAATGACTCTATCACAAAAAGGAGGTCATCATCATCCCCAGCAGAAAGTTCATAATAAGAAGAACTTATTTGGAGAAAAAGAAAAATTTATTCAATATCTCCATAATGATCAAAGTAAAGTCAAATGGATAAAAAATTTTATTATCTTTTCATCTTTGCCCTATTCTTGTTAACACAAGAATGAGCAAAGAGGGGCAGCTGAAGATACTAAATTTTTTTATCCATATTATTATTATTAATATTATTATTATCCTTATTATTATTAATATTATTATTATCATTATTATTATTATTATTATTATTATTATTATTAATTTATATTAAATATATATTAAATACATAATAATAATTACAGCCCAATTACAATTGGACCGGCCCAGTTACAAACCAACCAGAGCCGGTCCAAATCCAACCAGAAACCCTAAATATTTGGGTTTCCAGTTAGGGTTTCCTAACCCTAATCTAGCCAGCCGCCATCTTCAATCTCAACCGTTGGATCTGGTTTGATCCAACGGTCCACCATTTGCCAGAGGAAACCCTAGGGTATCTATACCCTAGGGACACGTCCCAGCGCCGCCGCTGCTTCCAGAAGCCCTCACCGCCTCCGCCGCTGCCACGTCCCGAATGATGCTTCCAGAAGATCAACGCCAGCCGTCCATGCAAGGCTACGGGGTGAGTCACCACTGGTAGTCCGGTGACTCACCGAGGACCCCTCTTCGGACCGGTCTGAGACGAACACCGGTGGTGGCTATAAAAGCCACCACCCATCTGCGAAAAAAAAAACCCAGAGAGAGACAGAAACCAGGGACAGAGACAGAACAAAAAAAGAAAAAAAAAAGAAAAGAAGGAAAATAGAGAGAGATATAAAACTACCAACGATCTCAGCAGCAAAGAACCAGAAGAAAAAAAGAGAGAAAAAGGAAGAAGAGACTTACCGAGGAAGCGTCGACCACCGGATCTCGTCAGAACCTTCAAAAAACCCGAAGGTATATTTATAGATCTGCTCCGATTGGGAGCCATTTAAAGAAAAAGAACATCGGAACCGTCCTTAGGACGGTCCGATCTATTCAATAATATAAAAATAAATTTTCCGGCCACCGGATGTGGTGGCCGGCGGTGACATTCACGGCGGCACACGGTGGCCGACCAGTGACCGGCTTCCCTCCGATGAGGGAAGCTAGAGAGAAGGCAGAGAGTTTTAAAACTCTCTCTGCTAGAGAGAGAGAAAAAAAAAAGAGAAATGAAATGGCTGGCCCTTCGGGCCAGCCAATTTGGACTCTTATAGTCCTTCCCGAACGACGTCGTTTCGGGAAGGACTATGCGCGTAATTATGAAAAAGTTAAATCCTTTCCGCAGTCCTTCGTATTTATAAATTTTACATTTTGGTCACTAAACTGAATTTATAATAATTTTAATTTAGTCTTTGAATTTTAATTTTATTCATTTTAGTCCTTTTTATTAAAATAATATATTTAGGATAAATGACAGATTCAATCCCTTAATTTTAATAAATAATTTTTTTTTAATCCCTAGTTCATATTTTTAATTTATTCTATTATAAAATTTGGATTTTAAATAATTTCCTTTTGGTCACTAAATTATTAAATTAGAAAATAAAATATTTAAACCCTATAATTTCAATTAATTAGTAATTAGTAATTAGTTTTATTTTTATAATTTAGTTATTCATTATATATGTCTTCATTTATTTTATTGTTTTAGTAATATTTTTATTTTATTATATTGTTAAACATTTTTATATATTCATAAATATATATATAATAAATAGTATTTTTTTAAATATTTATTTTTAATATCGAAGAAAAGGACAGTCTTAATACAACTGGATGTCCTATTCTGATATTTTAAAATTAAAAAGTAAACAATATTATTTAAATTAATATTTATCAATATCAAAGAAAAGAGCTGTCTTAAGGCACCTAGAAGTTCTTTTCGGATATTTTTAAATAAATAAATATTTTTTTATATAATTTTGAAATAATAGGATTATAAATTAAATATATTTTTGAATTTTTAAATTTTAATAATAGAGACAATTTATAATTAAAAAGTACCAATTTTGGGCGTTGTAGGGGTGCTAATCCTTCCATAAACGTAACCGACCACGAATCCCTTTTTATTATTAAAAAGAATGAATTTTTGGTTATAAAACGCAGATCAGTGTATCTTTTAAATAATGTTTTCTTAAAAAAAAAATTTAAAAGATAATTTTTAGGTATTCGACCTACCTGACCCAAAAGGCCGATGGCGACTCCCAAATTATTTTCAAAATTATTTATTAACATTAATTTCCCCGCCAAATTTTAATATTTCGTACCCGGACGAAAACCGGTTACAACACCCCTCTCAACAGGTATCGATACAACCCTTACAAAATACTCATATTTAACCCAAGAAGTATCAGTATTGTTCATAAGGGTATCGATACTCGAAGCCCAGAATGACCATTTTCACTTCGAAAATCAACCCAAAAGCTTTCCAAATATCCTATATTCATCACCCTCACGTTTTAAAACTCACCCTTATACTTCTACACCAATTAGTACTCATTTACCACTCTTAATTATCCAAATTCCCGTTTGAACACTTGAATCTTAAAATCATACCAAAATTTCAAACATGTTATTAACCAATTCTAACACTCCTAACCCTTTAATTAGCCTATTGACAAGTAAAATATCTCACCAAAACTCTAAAAACCAAACCATATAAAAAATTCATCTTAAAACCCATTTTACAAATCCATATCTAAAACACTCATCTTGTTGTTTTAATGCTATATAAGCTTTCCTTAAGCTTATACAACACTCCAACTTCCATAACCACACCAAAAATTAAAGGAAACTATAACTTTCAGAATTTTACCTTGGTATGAAGAGATACATGGCATGATGAAGAAGGAAAGAAAGAAGAAAAGCTTGTAGAACTTTCACTCCACGTGTTTAACTCCTAAATATAGGAGATATTTATCCTTTATCATGCAAAAGACCATATTGCTCTCTCCACAACTCCACAATTGCTATCAAGCCATACACATAAATTCCATCATAAATCCTTAAATTTTAAATTATTCTAATTCAACCACTAAGTTTACAATTCTTACATTTTGGTCACTAACCCGCTACTAGGGTTGTAAATGAGACGAGACAGATCGCGAGCTATTCGAGATCGACTCGATCAAGGCTCGATAAATACTCGGATCGAATGGACTCGACTCGAGCTCGAGCTCGACTCGAGTTCTTAACGAGCTGAAACGAGCTACTCGATATTCGACTCGAAAAGCTCGTGAGCAGCTCGAAAATATAATATATTAAGATTTTATTTTAAAAAATAAATTAATAATAATAATAATATTTATGTATTGATTTTTTTTAAAAAAATACAGTAAGATTTCATGTATTTAAGGTTCATGTTTAAGTTTGAGGCTTCAATCGAGTTAAGTTTAAGAATTTTATTTTTCATTTCGAGCCTTTTCGAGCTGCTCACGAGCTTCAGTTCAGGATTTCGAGTTCGAGTCGAGCTTGAAAATTTTAAGCTCACGAGTTTTCGAGTCGAGTCGAGCTCCATTTCAGAGTTTTCGAGTCGAGTCGAGCTCAGCAATACTCGAGCTCGACTCGGCTCGTTTACACCCCTACCCGCTACTTGGGATGTTACAAATCTCCCCCTTAACAAAATTCGTCCTCGAATTTTCATTGCAAAAAAAGGTGGGATATTGTTTCCTCATATCCTCTTCACGCTCCCACATAGCCTCTTCTACTTTATGGTTCCTCCAAAGAACCTTAACTAGTGGAATCATCTTATTCCGCAACTGCATACTTTCAAAAGCTAGAATTAGAACTGATTCTTCCTCATATGTCAAATCATATTGAACTTCTATTTCATCTGGAGTTATAATGTGAGTATGATTAGATCGATACCGCCAAAGCATAGACACATGGAAGACATTGTGACGGAGCCATTGAAATAGGTGTAGTGCCCGAAAAATATCAATTTTAAACTTTACTTATCGATCAAGAGATAATATGGGTAATTCATCAAGAAATACATTTGAAAATTCTTGAACTATTGGAATATCCTCCAATTGAATTTCAGATGTTCGAGTATCAATCACATTTGCTAAGAAAACTATACAACCCTTTTCCATCATTTTCATTGTTGTCACTGCTAATATCACATTGGGCAAAGATTTCACTTTTTATTCAATTACTATTATCTCGGTACCCTTTACATCTTTTATAAATAATCACTTCATGCGACAATCTATTCCAACCATAATGCTGAGATAACCAATATATGCCCAATACAATCTCAAACTCTTCAAATTGTAACTCCAAAAGATTCACCAAAAATACAACCCCTTGAATCTTTATCAGGCAATTTCTATTAATCCGTGTAACTCTAGCACTATGACCCAATTGATTTACATCTATCATATTACTATTGATGGGTTCTAACGGGATATTCTTATTTTTAACTAATTATGAACTAACATAGGAATGCGAGAACTTGGATCAATCAAAACAAATACATGCTCATCATAAAAATAGAAAATACCACTTTCAGATTTATTTTGATACTGATAACCTCGACCTCGACCTCTTTTAGACTAAAATAAGGATGACGCTCCTGATCTTTTAGCTTGTCATCTCCGCTCTATAATATAACTCTCATTTTACGCCATTTTCAAATATTTTGCTTTATTCACCACATGAAAAGTGGTCAAATTTGCAATCAACAGTAGTTCCTTGAGTTTAGGGATGAGGCCTCAAATAAATTTATGATATATGTCTCATTCAGTAAAAACCATCTCCGAGGCATATCGAGCAAGTTTATTAAACTCATATTTATACTCGAATACAGATTTACCACCCTGAATCAAATTAAAGAATCCTGCTTCATCTGGGTAATAAACAACTCACTGATATATTTCTTCTAAAATACTTCTAGGAAAAACCACCAAGTGATCTGATCTAGAGGAACGTGTATCATCATGTTCGTCCACCATATACGAGTCTGCCCTTTTAACAATGAAATTATTCCATCCAATCTTTCATCATTAGAACAATGAAGATTGTCCAGCATTATTTCCATATTATTCAGCCACATATCTGTCACTACTAGGCCTTCGTTTGCTTCACCTTTAAATTCTGCAGCTCCTACACTTTTTGATTCTTTGGCGGAATCATAAAGTTGAGAAAGCAACTTAGGAATGAGAAGAATACATGAAGAAAATGTTTCCTCACCTATTTAATTCAGGTATGTAAATACGTATGAAAAATTTGAGGATGAATTTTATTTAAGGGGGGAGTAATTGTAAAACCTCAAATTTTGACCAGTGACTAAAATATAAGTTTTGAAAGTTTAGAGGCTAAAGTATAAACTTTGAAAAGCTTAGGAACCAAAATTTTAATTTTTAAAAGTTATATATTTTAGCCTGTAAATGAACAGTTTGGATTAAAACAGAGATTTTAGTGGGAATCATTGGTATTGAAATCAGATATTCGGATCGAACCAAAATTTTATGAAAATTTGAAAGATATTATAAATGGTTGGAAATATTATTTATTTATTTTAGAAAAGTGAAATTTAACATGAATCAAAGAAATTAAGGTTGATTTTCCATGTTAAGCCAACAATTTGGAATTAGGTGACTAAATTGCATTTTTTAAACAATTGCAAGAACAAACATCAATTTAGAATTAAGATATTTTCTTCACTCATTTAGGGTTTTTGACTTTTGGGTTAAAATGAATTTTAATTCATTTTTAATGGTTGTTAAACAAGTGTAAAGGAGTTATAATTGTAGAAAATTCAGGAAAAGAAAGCATTCATCCTCCTTGCTGCCTTGAGACTCCATGAATAAGGTGAGAAGCTTTATTTTTAATTTTTGGTCCATTTTTACTAGAATTTTGAGTAAGGTTATTAAGGATAAAATAACCTACATGAAATTCTCTTTCATTTGGCATAAAAATCTTCATGTTTCATGCTCAAGTTGGTAAGATGTTGATGAAGGGGAAGTTTGATTTTTATGATTAAAGATCGATTCTTGATTTTAGAAGTGTTGTAAGAATTGATGAAGAACCTAAGGATGCAAATTAATGAAAAAGTTTAGATTTTAGAATCTGACGGTGAGTTTGAAAAATCACTAGAAATTATATAAAAATGATTTAGAGGTGATTTTTAAATATTTGTGTTCATATATCTATCTAGTTTTGTTTAAAATAAATGAGGATCAATTTCAGGGTATATAAAAAAGATATGAATTTTTAACCGAGGAAAGGTCAGAAAAATGGGGTAGCAGATTCTGCACAATATAGATTTTGTCGATCAACTTTGAAAATTTACCATAAATTTTACAGAATGAATTAGAAGGATTTATTTATATGGATAGATTCATATTTGATTATAGTTTTCAACGGAAGAAATGAAATGAAATTCCAATGTGTTTATCAATACATAATACTGATGCTTTAAAGGTAGTGCGAGTTGTCTGAATATGAAAATTTTAGAATTTAAGTGGAAATGGATTAGAAATTGAAGAGTAATGTTTAAATGTTTGAGTATATTTTTGGATGCTTGGAATTGAATTTAAATGGCAAGAGACCATTATGAATAAATTGGAAATGTTGAGAAGAGTTCTAAAAAAATTCATTTTAATGGTTAGATGGTGGAATTCGAAAGGTTCCAAAACTTTGAGGGCTTGTTTGTAAGTTCTTAAATGAAGAAGTATTAGTTGAGTAAATTATTGAATTCTGGAAAATTTATTAGTATGCTGAATTTTGAATTAAATATTGATTTGATGTTGAATTACAAATTTATTAAGTTTGGTGGTTGAAAATCGAAAGATAGGAAAGTTTGAGTTGAAATTATAAATGTTTGAAATGTTGAGGTATTGAGTTGAGCATTTTATTAAAGTGCTGGAATTTTTATATTTAATGTGAAATGATTATAATGGAAAAGGACCATTATGAACTAAATACTATATTACACTATTATGTTTTTAAAAGATTTCACGAAAAGACATGTTTTAGTAAAATTACTGATTAACAAATGAATTTATTTTCCTATAACAAAGAAATAAATTATAGGCTGAGATATACTTTAAAATATATTTTAAAGTTAGAATATGAGTGTTTTCAAATGAAACAAATTTTTAGGCAATTTCAGTTCAGTAAATGTTTTAAAGTTAATGTGACATCATTGACTCGTATATCGAGACACATACGGTTAAGTGTGTTACATTTATTGGTATCACTGAGTTTAATAACCATTAAAAATGAATTAAAAATTCATTTTAACCCAAAAGTCAAAATTACCCTTAATGAAACTTCATAACTACAACTTTGCCACTTTATGACATCATCTCTTACCTCATCAAATCCAATAAATGTAACATCCTTAACCCATATATATCTCGATATACGAGTCAATGATGTCACATCAACTATAAAACATTTACTGAACTGAAGTTGCCTAAAAGTTTGTTTCATTTGAAAACACTCATATTTTAACTTTTAAAAAATCTATTTTAAAGTATATCTCAACCTATAATTTATTTCTTTGTCACATGAAAATAAATTCATTTGTTAATCAGTAATTTTACTAAAGCATGTCTTTTCGTGAAATCTTTTAAAAACATAATAACATAATATATTCTTTTCATGCATAGACACTGATAAAACTAAACTAAGTAAAATAAACTAAAATAGTTCTAGTTTACTATTACATATTATTTAAAATAAATACGTTAAATAGAAATTACTGACATAATTATGCATGCCACTACTAGTCAAAGAAACTTCAATGATGTCTTACTAATACTGATATTATAGATGATCTGCACATGATGCTTGGAAGGCTCCTCATAAACATTCGTATCTCAATCAGACCCTACGCATGAAAATCATCACGCGCTAAATATAGCTTAGTGAAGCAGTAATAATCTAAGGTGAGAAAAATCTAAAAATATCATAAACATAAATAAAATAATTCGAATTAAAAACATTAAACTGACAAACCAACTTTTCCAAGTTGATTTCTTCACTGAGACCTGAAATTTCTTTTTAAATCATGAACTCATGAAAATTCTGATAAATCATATATGATAAAACAAGCATATCATGCTTTCTGTCAATTGGAAATCACTCACAACTTGCATATTCATTTTCATAGGCCAATGCATATTTATGAGAACATAAGATACGTGAGTAAGGTGCGCACTATGCACAACACGCTGCAAATCGTAACTGATACTGAGATATGATGCACTTCAGTGCCATCATAACCTGAATAAGCACCAACGATGCTGGACATTGATATACGATTGTACCAAAGCTGATATGATAACATTGATGCACGAATATATCAAAGCTGATATGATAACATTGATACACGAATGTATCAAAGCTGATAATGGTTAAATACTCAACTAATGACATGCCAAGTGTACCAACAATTCTCAATATAACACACAATGAGCTGATGTATCAAAATAAATCCATCATAAAAATATCATGCTTCGGTAATTCATACCCTAAATCATTCATAAAATTGATATAGAATATTATAAAAATATTCTTTATAAACTTTGTAAATCATATTGTAAATTGGATTGAGGTTGGCTTATCGCAAGTCGTCCTCGATCAAAATAATTAAATAAATAACTGCACTCACCTCTGCCTCACTATAGATTCCTTTAATCGATATTTCAAATAACATGCTTTTTCTTTTCCCTTCGAATCATCCCTATTGCTAGATTTGTCGTGGTCTGGCAATACCAAATAATAACACAAAGTGTTCGAACTACATATTAGTATCATACTAATATAAGCTATAAGTTGTGAATTCTTTTTAGAATTCACCTCAACCTTTCCATTTATTTCATAATGGTTCTTCACCATTAAAATCATTGCACATTAAATATAAAAATTCCAGCACTTTAATAAAATGCTCAAAGCAATACCTCAACATTTCAACTCAAACTTTCCTAACTTTCGATTTTCAACCACCAAACTCAATAAATTTGTAATTCAACCTCAACTCAATATTTAATTCAAAATTCAGCATACTAATAAATTTTCCATCATTAAATAATTTATTCAAACAATACTTCTTCATTTAAGAACTTGCAAACAAGTCCTAAAGTTTTGGGACCTTTCAAATTCCACCATCTAACCATTAAAATGAATTCTTTTAGAATTCTTCTCAATATTTCCAATTTATTCAAAATGTTTTCTTACCATTTAAATTTAATTCCAAGCATCCAAAAATATACCCAAACATTTAAACATTACTATACAGCTTCTAATCCATTTCCACTTAAATTCTAAAATTTCCATATTCAGACAACTCGCACTACCTTTAAATAATCAGTATTCTGCATTTATATAAACACTGGAATTTAATTCCGTTTCTTCCGTTGAAAACTAGACTCGAATAATAATCTATCCATATAAAGAAAACCTTCTAGTTCATTATGTACAATTTATGGTAAATTTTCAAAGTTGACCGACTGAATCTGTTTTGTGCAGAATCTGCTGCCCCGTTTTTCTAACATTTCCTCGGTTAAAAATTCATATCTTTTTGTATATACCTTGAAATTAATCCCCGTTTGTTTTAAAAAAAACTATATAGATATAATAACACAAATATTTAAAAATCACCTCCAAATAATTTTTATAGATTTTCTAGTGAATTTTCAAACTCATTGCCAGATTAAAAAATTTAAATTGTTTTCATTAATTTGCATCCTTAGGTTCTTCATCAATTCTTACAACACTTCTAATATCAAGAATCGATATTTAATCATAAAAATCACACTTCCCCTTTATCAATATCTTACCAACTTGAGCATGAAACATGAAGATCTTTATGCCAAATGAAAGAGAATTTCATGTAGGTTATTTTGTCCTTAATAACCTAACTTAAAATTCTAGTAAAAATGGACCAAATATTAAAAACAAAGTTTCTCACCTTATTAAAGGTGTCTCACGGTAGCAAGGAGGGTGAAGCCTTTCTTTTCCTGAATTTTCTACAATTATAACTCCTTTACACTTGTTTAACATTCATTAAAAATGAATTAAAAAATTCATTTTTTGTTAAATGACCATTTTACCTTTAATAAATCTTCATAACTACAACTTTACCACTCTATGACATCATCCTTTACCTCATCATATCCATAACAAAAATATCATAAATTCTGATTTTCATGTTTTTCCTTTCATCTTTTTAAAAATTGCAATTTAGTCACCTAATTCCAAATTTTTGGCTTACCATGGAAAATTGACTTCAATTCCATTGATCCACGTTAATTTTCATTTTTCTAAAATATATAAATAATATTTCCAACCTTTATCTTGCATCCTTCACATTTTCATAAAATTCCAATTCGATCCAAATATTGGATTTCAATACCAAACTTTACTGCTTTATAACTTTTAACACAATTACCGTACCAAAAATTTGATTCTCACTAAAATATTTTTTTCCAAACTGTTCATTTTCAAGATAAAATATATAACTTTTAAAATTACAATTTTGGTCCATACACTTTTCAAAGTTTATTCTTTAGCCACTAAACTTTCAAAACTTACATTTTAGTCAATGGTCAAAATTTGGGGTATTACAATCCTTTCGGATCGTTCGGATTGCTAGATTTATCGTAGTCTGACAACACCAAATTATAACATAAATGTCCGAACTACATATTAGTATCGTACTAGCATAAGCTGATTTTAACATTCGAAAATATATAAAAATTAAGATTAAATCGATATCAACTAAATCACATTTCCATTATAATTTCCAAATTCTAAAAAAAAAACTATTCCAAATTCATGAATATTTAATTTCATCTTTAACTCTTCATCTTTGCTAAATTACACAAATAAGCCACAAATTGTGAATTCATTTTAGAATTCACCTTAACCTTTTCATTTAATTCATAATGGTCCTTCACCATTATGCTCATTGTACATTAAATATAAAAATTTCAGCACTTTAATAAAATGCTCAAATCAGTACCTCAACATTTCAAACATTTATAATTTCAACTCAAACTTTCCTAACTTTCTATTTTCAACCACCAAACTTAATAAATTTGTAATTCAACCTCAACTCAATATTTAATTCAAATTTCAGAATACTAATAAATTTTCCAGCATTCAATAATTTACTCAAATAATACTTTTTCATTTAATAACTTACAAACAAGTCCCCAAAGTTTTGAAACCTTTCGAATTCCACCATCTAACCATTAAAATTAATTCTTTTAGAATTCTTCTCAACATTTCCAATTTATTCAAAATGGTCTGTTGCCATTTAACTTCAATTCCAAGCATCCAAAAATATATTCAAACATTTAAATATTGAGTTGAGGTTGAATTACAAATTTATTGAGTTTGGTGGTTGAAATCGAAAGTTAGGAAAGTTTGAGTTAAAATTATAAATGTTTGAAATGTTGAGGTATTGATTTGAGCATTTTATTAAAGTGCTGAAATTTTTATATTTAATGAACAATGAGCATAATGGTGAAGGACCATTTTGAATTAAATGGAAAGGATTAGGTGAATTCTAAAATGAATTCACAATTTGTTGCTTATTCGTGAAATTTAGCAAAGATGAAAATAAATATTCATGTATTTGGAAGAGTATTTTTGAGAAGTTGGAAATTATAATGTAAATGTGATTTCGTTGATATCGATTTAATCTCAATTTTTATATATTTTCGAATGTTAAAATCAGCTTATGCTAGTACGATACTAATATGTAGTTCGAACATTTTGTGTTATAATTTGGTAATTTCAGACTACGATAAATCTAGCAATCTGAACGATCCGAAAGGAAAGGACAAAGCTCGTGACTAGGACTATTGTATAAAAGTTCTGTAGTGAGGTAAAGGTGAGTGCAATTATTTATTTTATTATTTTGATCGAGGACGACTTGTGATAAGTCAACCTTATTCCAAATTACAATATGATTTATAAAGTTTATAAAAAATATTTTTATAATATTCTATATTAGTTTTATGAATAATTTAGGGTATGAACTACCCAAGCATGATATTTTTATGATGGATTTATTATGATACATCAGCCCATTGTGTGTTATAGTGAGAACTATTGGTACACTTGATATGCCATTAGTTGAGTATTTATCCATTATCAGCTTTGATACATTCGTGTATCAATGTTTTCATATCAACTTTGGTACATTCATGTATCAATGTTATCATATCAGCTTTGGTACCTTCGTGTATCAATGTTATCATATCATCTTTGGTACATTTGTGTATCAATGTCCAATACCGTTGGTGCTTATTCAGGTTATGCTAGCACTGAAGTGCATCATATCTCAGTATCAATTACGATTTGCAGTGTGTTGTGCATAGTGCGCACCCTACTCATGTATCTTATATTCTCCTAAATATGCATTCGGCTATGAAAATGAGTATGCAAGTTGTGAATGATTTCCAATTGGCAGAAAGCATGATATGCTTATTTTATCACATATGATTTATCAGAATTTTCATGAGTTCATGATTTAAAAGGAAATTTCAGGTCTTAATGAAGAAATCGACTTGGAAAAGTTTGTTTGTCAGTTTAATGTTTTAATTCAAATTATTTTATTTATGTTTATGATATCTTCAGATTTTTCTCACCTTAGATTATTACTGCCTCACTAAGTTATACTTAGCGCGTGATGATTTTCATGTGTAGGTTCTAATAAGGATAAGTACGATCAGTATGGAGCTATCAGAGCATCTTTTTGGAAAGACATACATATCATCAGTATCAGTAAGACATCTATGATGTTTCTTTTGACTTATAGTGGCATAAGTTTATAGTTTCTATTTATCGTATTTATTTTTAAATAATTTGTAATAGTAAACTATAACTATTTTAGTTTATTTTACTTAGTTTAGTTTTATCAGTATTTATGTATGAAAAAATATATATTATGTTATTATGTTTTTAAAATATTTCACGAAAAGACATGATTTAGTAAATTTGTTGATTAACAAATGAATTTATTTTTTGTGATAAAGAAATAAATTATAGGTTGAGATATACTTTGAAATAGGTTTTTAAAGTTAGAATATGATTGTTTTCAAATGAAACAAAATTTTTTTAGCAAAATTCCAGTTCAGTAAATATTTTTAAGTTGATGTGACATCTTTGACTCGTATATCAAGGCGTATACGGGTTAACCCTTAATCGTATATATCTCGATATACGAGTCAAAGATATCACATTAACTTAAAAACATTTACTGAACTGAAATTGCCTAAAATTTGTTTCATTTGAAAATATTTTTATTCTAACTTTAAAAATCTATTTTAGAGTATATATCAACCTAGTATTAAGATGGCACCTTATGAAGCGTTGTATGCGAGGAAGTGCAGAACGTTACTCAATTGGTATGAATTAAGGGATCGAGAAGTTCATGGTCCAGGTTTGATTAAAGAAGTTAAAGAAAAGGTTCAGGTGATTCAGTACAATTTGAAAGTGGTTTCAGACAGAAAAAAATCATACGTCGATTTGAAAAGAAAAGAAATTGATTTAAAGTAGGTGACAAGGTGTTTTTGAAAGTATCACCTTGGAAGAAAGTACTTCGCTTTGGACATAAAGGAAAACTGAGTCCTAGGTTCATTGGACCTTATAAAGTTTTGAAGAAAGTTGGACCTGTGACATATCAGTTAGCGTTTCCACCAGAGATGGAAAAGAATACCCCAAATTTTAACTAGTGACTAAAATGTAAGTTTTGAAAGTTTATTAACTAAAGTATAAACTTTGAAAAATATAGGGACCAAAATTGTACTTTATGGTTGGAAATATTATCGGGTCGAATTTGAATTTTACGAAAATTTGAAAGATGTTATAAAATGGTTGGAAATATTATTTATATATTTTATAAAAGTGAAATGTAACATAGATCAATGCAATTAAGGTCGATTTTCCATGTTAAGCCAAAAATTTAGAATTAGGAGAATAAATAGCAATTTTTAAAAAGTTACAAGGACAAAAATGAAAATCAGAATTAAGATATTTTCTTTATGGATTTGATGAGGTAAGGGATGATATCATAGAGTGGAAAAGTTGTAGTTATGAAGTTTCATTAAGGGTAATTTTGACTTTTGGGTTAAAATAATCTTTTAATTCATTTTTAATGGTTGTTAAACAAGTGTAAAGGAGTTATAATTAGAGAAAATTCAAGAAAAAGAAATCCTTCATCCTCCTTGCTACCGTGAAACTCCATTAATAAGGTGAGAATCTTTGTTTTTAATTTTTGGTCCATTTTTACTAGAATTTTAAGTTAGGTTATTAAGGATAAAATAACCTACATGAAATTCTCTTTCATTTGACATAAAAATCTTCATGTTTCATGCTCAAGTTGGTAAGATGTTGATGAAGGGGAAGTGTTATTTTTTTGATTAAAGATCGATTCTTGATATTGGAAGTGTTGTAAGAATTGAGAAAGAACCTAAGGATGCAAATTAATGAAAACAATTTAGATTTTTGAATCTGGCAGTGACTTTGAAAATTCACCAGAAATTATATAAAAATGAGTTGGAGGTTATTTTTATATATTTGTGTTTGTATATGAATCTTGTTTTGTTTAAAATAAACAAGGATCAATTTCAATGTATATACAAAAAAATATGAATTTTTCACCGATGAAAGGTAAAACAAAGGGCAACAAATTCTGCACAAAATAGATTTTGTTGATCAACTTTAAAAATTTACCATATATTTTACAGAATGAACTAGAAGGAGTTATTCATATGTATAGATTTATATTCGAGTCTAGTGTTCAACGGAGGAAACATAATTAAATTCCAGTGTGTATATCAATACAGAATACTAATTCTTTAAAGGTAGTGTGAGTTGTCTGAATATGTAAATTTTAGAATTTAAGTGGAAATGGATTAGAAGCTGAAGAGTAAAGTTTAAATGTTTGAGTATATTTTTGATGCTTGGAATTGAAGTTAAATGACAAGAGACCATTTTGAATAAATTGGAAATATTGAGAATAATTCTAAAAGAATTCATTTTAATGGTTAGATGGTTGAATTCATAAGGTTCCAAAATTTTGGGTGCTTGTTTGCAAGTTCTTAAATGAATAAGTATTATTTTAGTAAATTATTTAATTCTGGAAAATTTATTAGTATGCTGAATTTTGAATTAAATATTGAGTTGAGGTTGAATTACAAATTTATTGAGTTTAGTGGTTGTAAATCGAAAGTTAGGAAGTTTGAGTTGAAATTATAAATGTTTAAAATGTTGAAGTATTGATTTGAGCATTTTATTAAAGTGTTAGAATTTTATATTTAATGTGCAATGATTTTAATGGTGAAGGACCATTATGAACTAAATGGAAAGGTTGAGGTGAATTCTAAAAAGAATTCTAAAAAGAATTTTTATATTTAATGTGCAAGTTTTAAATGGTGAAGTACTAAATGATTTTAATACTAGTGTAGGAACTACATATTTGTATCGTATTAATATAAGCTATAAGTTGTGAATTATTTTTAGAATTCACCTCAACCTTTGCATTTAGTTCATAATGGTCCTTCTCCATTAAAATCATTGCACATTAAATATAAAAATTCCAGCACATTAATAAAATGCTCAAATCAATACTTCAACATTTGAAACATTTATAATTTCAACTCAAACTTCCTAACTTTTGATTTTCAACCACCAAACTCAATAAATTTGTAATTCAACCTTAACTCAATATTTAATTCAAAATTCAGCATACTAATAAATTTTCCAGCATTAAATAATTTTCTAAAATAATACTTATTCATTTAAGAACTTGCAAACAAGTCCCCAAAGTTTTGGAACCTTTCGAATTCCACCATCAAACCATTAAAATGAATACTTTTAGAATTCTTATCAACATTATTAATTTATTCAAAATGGCCTCTTTACATTTAAATTCAATTCCAAGCATCCAAAAAAAAAATACTCAAACATTTAAACATTACTCTTCAGTTTCTAATTCATTTCCACATAAATTCTAAAATTTTCATATTAGACAACTCACACTACCTTTAAAGAATTAGTATTAGTATTCAGTATTTATATACACACTGGAATTTAATTATGTTTCTTCCATTGCAAATTAGACTCGAATATGAATCTATCCATATAAATAACTCCTTCTAGTTCATTATGTACAAATTATGGTAAATTTTCAAAGTTGAGTGACAAAATCTGTTTTGTACAAAATATGTTGCCCGTTTTTTTTAACCTTTCATCGGTTAAAAAATCATATATTTTGTTTATACCTTGAAATTGATCATTTTTAAAAAAACTAGATTCATATACAAAAACAAATATATAAAAATAACCTCCAAATCATTTTTATAGAATTTCTGTTGAATTTTCAAACTCACTGCCAGATTCAAAAATCTAATTTGTTTTCATTAATTTGCATCCTTAGGTTCTTCATCATTTCTTACAACACTTCTAATATCAAGAATCGATCTTTAATCATAAAAATTACACTTCCCCTTCATCAACATCTTACCAACTTGAGAATGAAACATGAAGATTTTTATGTCAAATGAAAGAGAATTTCATGTAGGTTATTTTATCCTTAATAACCTAACTTAAAATTCTAGTAAAAATGGACCAAAAATTAAAAACAAAGCTTCTCACCTTATTAATGGAGTCTCATGGTAGCAAGAAGGATGAAGGCTTTCTTTTTCCTGAATTTTCTCTAATTATAACTCCTTTAAACTTATTTAACAACCCTTAAAATGAATTAAAAATTCATTTTAACCCAAAAGTTAAAATTACCCTTAATGAAACATCATACCTACAACTTTGTCACTCTATGACATCATCCCTTACCTCATCAAATCTATAAAGAAAATATCTTAATTCTAATTTTCATTTTTGTCCTTGTAACTTTTTAAAAATTGCAATTTAGTCTCCTAATTCCAAATTTTTGGCTTAACATGGAAAATCGACCTTAATTGCATTGATCCATGTTACATTTCACTTTTATAAAATATATAAATAATATTTCCAACCATTTTATAACATCTTTCAAATTTTCGTAAAATTCCAATTCGACCTGATTATCCGATTTCAATACTGAACTTTACCACTTTATAGCCTTTAACACAATTCTCGTACCAAAAATCTGATTCTTACTAAAATCTCTGTTTTAATCCAAACTGTTCATTTACAAGCTAAAATATATAACTTTTAAAAATTATAATTTTGGTCTCTACACTAATCAAAGTTTATACTTTAGTCACTAAACTTTCAAAACTTACATTTTAGTCGATGGTCAAAATTTGGTGTATTACAATTCCTCCCCTTAAATAAAATTCTTCCTCCAATTTTCCATACGTATTTACATACCTGAATTAAATAGATGAGGAAAATTTTTCTTCATGTCTTCTTCTCGTTCCCAAGTTGCTTCCTCAACTTTATGGTTCCACTATAGAACTTTTACCAATGATATCATCTTATTTCTTAGTTATTTGACTCCATGTGCTAAAATCTTTACTGGCTCCTCTTCATATGATAAATCCAGTTGAATCTCAATTTCCTCCGGTGTAATCACATGTGGAGGATCTAATCGATATCTTTGAAGTTTCGATACATGAAATACATCATGAATATTGTCTGTCTCTAGAGGTAACGCCAGCTGATAAGCTAATAGTCCAACTCTCTTTACAATCTTGTATGGCCCGATAAATCTTGGACTCAATTTCCCTTTCCGTCCAAATCTTAGAATCTTTTTCCAATGTGACACTTTAAGAAATACCTTATCACCTACTTGATATTCAATCTCTTTTCTTTTTAAATCAGCATAAGATTTCTATATATCAACAACTATCTTGAGATTGTCTTGGATCACCTTCACTTTGTCTTTCATCTCTTTAATTAAATCTAGACCAATCACACCTCAATCTTTTAGTTCATACCAATTTAGTGGCATTCAACATAAAGGAGCCATTTTAATACTTGATTGATAACTTTTGTTATAAGAAAACTCTGCTAAAGTCAAATATTTTTCCCATGATCCTTTGAAATCAATAACACACGCCCTTAGATGTTTCAAGTATCTGAATAGTTCTCTCAGACTGACCATCTATCTGAGGATGATAAGTCATGCTGAAATTTAATCTTGTTCCCAATGCTTTATGCAAAGACTTCTAAATTCTCGAAGTAAGTCTCGGGTCTCTATCTGAAACTCACATTTATACTCTTATACATATTTACCACCCTGAATCAAATTAAACAAATCATGCTTTATCTGGGTAATAAACAATTTACTGATATATTCCTTCTAAAATACTTCTAGGAAAAACCACCAAGTGATATGATCTAGAGGAGCATGTGTCATCATGTTCGTCCACCATATACGAGCCTAACCTTATAACTAGGGATGGCAAACGGGTGGGTCGGGTACGGATACCCCATCCCCATACCCACCAAATATTTTTCAATCCCCCACCCGCCCACCACCCATGATGGGTAAAAATTTCAAATCCACACCCGACTACGCGAGTACATTCTTAAATCCATCCCCACACCCACTACCCAACTAGAGACGTACCCGACTAGACCCACATAACAGCAAACTTAAGTTATATATAAGCAACAAATATAAAATAAACACGTCCATTAAGAAACATAATAAAATAAACCAAGGATTATATGAGTTAAGCGTTAATATAGATCTTAAAGTACATAAAACACCATAATAAAAAGACCTAATTAAAGTCTAGAAACATAAATGACAAACACATAATGTTTTTGTTCTTTGGCACAACATTCTAAAATTTCAGGCAATACTTGTGACATCTGATACTCCAGTATTACAATCATCATTCTCTATCTTACCATCTTTCCTCTAAATTATCAAAAACTCTCCTACCATCTTTAACATTATAAAATTTCAAGCAATGAAGTCCAAGAAACCATATTTCTTTCCCCTAAATTATCAAAAACTCTCCTACCATCTTTAACATTCTCTGTCCTCGTATGCATATCTAAAAGATAAGCCCATACACAGACATCCTCAAGTAACCCAAGTTTCAAACATTGAAAATGAACTTGTCTTCTAGATATCACATTAAAAAATCATCTGCATACCTTTAAAACACAGGATAAAGTGGATCCATCAACTAGCAAACCAAAATGATGAATACCCAAAAAGAAATTTAGAGCTTCCTTGTTGTTGTTATTGCGAAAGTAGTCGAAGAGTAAACCATTATAATGGGAAAGGCCTGGTTGGTTGACTCGTAGTAAACTGGGGTTTGACTAAAGATTAAAGACTAAAGAAGAGACCAGATTAAAGACAAAAGAAGAGGAAGAAACGTACCTGAATAAGCTGGAGAGTGGAGACCAGAGGTTTGAAAGATCGGCACAGTAACGAGAGGTTTGAAAGAACAAAATTTATGCATAAACTTATCCCAAATATTTGGTTAAATTACAAGTTATATATTATACAATATTAAAATTTTTAAATTAGTCTCTAAAATTACACCTAAATTCATAATGGTCCAAAATTTAATGGATATTTAGTTGGGCATGCGGATGTGGGGCGGGCGGATGCGGGGCGAGTAATGTCTCAAACCCATTACCTGCCCACTACCCGCAACGGGTACCAGTTTCTAAATCCACACCCGCCCATTTCCCGCTAAAATTATACCCATCAACGCCCCAATTGGAGCGGGTGCGGTGCGGAATCCACGAAATTGTATACGTTTGCCATCCCTACTTGTAACAATGAAATTATTGCATCCCATATTTCATCATCAGAATAGTAAATAATGTCATCCGCCATATATGAATCTGGCCTAGTAAAATGAAATTATTCCATCAAATCATTCATCATCAGAACAGTGAAGATTGTCTAACATTTTCCCCACATCATTCAGGCACATATATGCCACTATTGGGCATTCGTTCATTTTGCCTTTAATTTTGCAGCTCTTAAACTTTTTGATTCTTTCAGAACTGATATTCTCGGAACTGAAGGAGGAAGTGAAGGCATAGGAATGGGAGGTGTAACCCGTATACATCTCGATATACGAGTCAAAGATGTCACGTTAACTTAAAAACATTTATTGAACTGAAATTGCCTAAATATTTGTTTCATTTGAAAATATTTTTATTCTAACTTTAAAAATCTATTTTAGAGTATATCTCAACCTATAATTTATTTCTTTGTTACATGAAAATAAATTCATTTGTTAATCAGTACTTTTAGTAAACCATGACTTTTCGTGAAATCTTTTAAAAACATAATAACATAATATATTCTTTTCATGCATAGATACTGATAAAACTAAACTAAGTAAAATAAACTAAAATAGTTCTAGTTTACTATTACAAATTATTTAAAATAAATACGATAAATAGAAACTACTGACATAATTATACATGCCTCTACAAGTCAAAAGAAACTTCAATGATATCTTACTGATACTGGTATTATAGATGATCTGCACATGATGTTTGGAAGGCTCCTCATAAAACGTTCGTATCTCAATCAAACTCTACGCATGAAAATCATCACGCACTAAGTAGTGAAGAAGTAATAATCTAAGGTGAGAAAAATATGAAAATATCATAAATATAAATAAAATAATTCGAATTAAAAACATTAAACTGACAAATCAACTTTTCCAAGTCGATTTCATCACTGAGACCTGAAATTTCTTTTTAAATCATGAACTCATGAAAATTCTGATAAATCATATCTGATAAAATAAGCATATCATGCTTTCTGTCAACTGAAAATCATTCACAACTTGCATATTCATTTTCATAGCCCAATGCCTATTTATGAGAACATAAAATACGTGAGTAAGGTGCGCACTATGCACAACACGGTGCAAATCGTAACTGATACTGAGATATGATGCACTTTAGTGCCATCATAACCTGAATAAGCACCAACTGTGCTGGACATTGATACACGAATGTACCAAAGCTGATATGATAACATTGATACACGAATGTACCAAAGCTGATATGATAGCATTGATACCTGAATGTATCAAAGCTGATATGATAACATTGATACATGAATGTATCAAAGATGATAATGTATAAATACTCAACTAATGGCATACCAAGTGTACAAACAGTTCTCATTATAACACACAATGGGCTGATGTATCTTAATAAATCCATTATAAAAATATCATGCTTGGGTAGTTCATAACCTAAATCATTCATAAAACTGATATAGAATATTATAAAAATATTCTTTATAAACATTATAAATCATAGTGTAAATTGGAATGAGGTTGACTTATCGTAAGTCGTCCTCGATGAAAATAATTAAATAAATAACTGCAGTCACCTTTGCCTCACTATAGATTCCCTTAAGCAATATTTCTCATCACGTGCTTTTTCTTTTCCTTTCAAATCATCTTGAATGCTAGATTTATCGTGGTCTGGCAATACCATATAATAACACAAAGTGTTCGAACTACATATTAGTATCGTACTAATATAAGCTATAAATTGTGAATTCTTTTTAGAATTCACCTCAACCTTTCCATCTAGTTCATAATAGTCCTTTAACATTAAATTCATTGCACATTAAATATAAAAATTCTAGCATTTTAATAAATTGCTCAAATCAATACTTCAACATTTTAAACATATATAATTTCAACTCAAACTTCCTAACTTTCAATTTACAACCACTAAACTCAATAAATTTGTAATTCAAACTCAACTCAATATTTAATTCAAAATTCATCATACTAATAAATTTTTCAGCATTAAATAATTTACTAAAATAATACTTATTCATTTAAGAACTTGCAAACAAGCCCCCAAAATTTTGGAACCTTATGAATTCAACCATCTAACCATTAAAATGAATTCTTTTAGAATTCTTCTCAATATTTCCAATTTATTCAAAATGGTCTCTTGTCATTTAACTTCAATTCCAAGCATCAAAAAATATACTCAAACATTTAAACTTTACTCTTCAGCTTCTAATCCATTTCCACTTAAATTCTAAAATTTACATATTCAGACAACTCGCACTACCTTTAAAGAATCAGTATTCTGTATTGATATACACACTGGAATTTAATTATGTTTCCTCCGTTGAAGACTAGACTCGAATATGGATCTATCCATATAAATAATTCCTTCTGTAAACTTTATGGTAAATTTTTAAAGTTGATCGACAGAATCTGTTTTGTGCAGAATCTGTTGCCCTTTTTTTACCTTTCATCGGTTAAAAATTCATATCTTTTTGTATATACCTTGAAATTGATCCTCATTTATTTTAAACAAAATAAGATTCATATACAAACACAAATATATAAAAATAACCTCCAACTCATTTTTATATAATTTTTGGTGAATTTTCAAAGTCACTGCAAGATTCAAAAATCTAAATTGTTTTCATTAATTTGCATCCTTAGGTTCTTTCTCAATTCTTACAACACTTCCAATATCAAGAATTGATCTTTAATCATAAAAATCACACTTCCCCTTCATCAACATCTTACCAACTTGAGCATAAAACATGAAGATTTTTATGTCAAATGAAAGAGAATTTCATGTAGGTTATTTTATCCTTAATAACCTGACTTAAAATTCTAGTAAAAATGGACCAAAAATTAAAAAAAAGCTTCTCACCTTATTAATGGAGTTTCACGATAGCAAGGAGGATGAAGGATTTCTTTTTCTTAAATTTTCTCTAATTATAACTCCTTTACACTTGTTTAACAACCATTAAAAATGAATTAAAAATTTATTTTAACCCAAAAGTCAAAATTACCCTTAATGAAACTTCATAACTACAACTTTTCCACTCTATGACATCATCTCATACCTCATCAAATCCATAAAGAAAATATCTTAATTCTGATTTTCATGTTTGTCCTTGCAACTTTTTAAAAATTGCAATTTAGTCACCTAATTCCAAATTTTTGGCTTAACATGGAAAATCGAACTTAATTCCATTGATCCATGTTAATTTTCACTTTTATAAATTATATAAATAATATTTCCAACCATTTTATAACATCCTTCAAATTTTCGTAAAATTTCAATTCGACCCGATTATCCGATTTCAATACTGAACTTCACCACTTTATAGCCTTTAACACAATTCTCGTACCAAAAATCTTATTCTTACTAAAATCTCTATTTTAATCCAAACTGTTCATTTACAAGCTAAAATATATAACTTTTAAAAATTTCAATTTCGGTCCCTACACTTTTCAAAATTTATACTTTAGTCACTAAACTTTCAAAACTTACATTTTAGTCACTAGTCAAAATTTGGTGTATTACAATTCCCCCCTTAAATAAAATTCGTCCTCCAATTTTCCATACATATTTACATACCTGAATTAAATAGATGAGGAGACTTTTTCTTCATGTCTTCTTCTCGTTCCCAAGTTGCTTCTTCAAATTTATGGTTCCACCATAGAACGTTTACCAGTGGTATCATCTTATTTCTTAGTTCTTTGACTCCATTTGCTAAAATATTTATTGTCTCCTCTTCATATGATAAATCCGTTTGAATCTCAATTTCCTCCGGTGTAATCACATGTGAAGGATCTAATCGATATCTTTGAAGCGTCGATACATGAAATACATCATGAATCTTGTCCATCTCTAGAGGTAACGCCAACTGATAAGCTACTAGTCCAACTCTCTTTACAATCTCGTATGGAACGATAAATCTTAGACTCGATTTCCCTTTCCATCCAAATCTTAGAATCTTTTTCCAAGGTGACACTTTAAGAAATACCTTATCCCCTACTTGATATTCAATCTCTTTTCTTTTTAAATCAGCATATGATTTCTATATATTAACAACTATCTTGAGATTATCTTAGATCACCTTCACTTTGTCTTCCATTTCTTTAATTAAATCTAGACCAATCACATCTCAATCTTTTAGTTCATACAAATTCAGTGGAATTCAACATTTTCTTTCATACAATGCTTCAAAATGAGCCATTTTAATACTTGATTGATAACTGTTGTTATAAGCAAACTCTGCTAAAGTCAAATATGTTTCCCATGATCCTTTGAAATCAA
Source organism: Hibiscus syriacus (assembly GCF_006381635.1). NCBI lineage: Eukaryota > Viridiplantae > Streptophyta > Magnoliopsida > Malvales > Malvaceae > Hibiscus > Hibiscus syriacus. The sequence continues at coordinate 542,535 of NW_024063033.1, forward strand.
TAACACACGCCCTTATATGTTTTCAAGTATCTGAATAGTTCTCTCATATTGACCATCTATCTGAGGATGATAAGTCATGCTGAAATTTAATCTTGTTCCCAATGCTTTATGCAAAGACTTCCAAATTCTCGAAGTAAGCCTCGGGTCTCTATATGAAACTCACATTTATACTCGTATACATATTTACCATCCTAAATCAAATTAAACAAATCATGCTTCATCTGTGTAATAAACAACTTACTGATGTATTTCTTCTAAAATACTTCTAGGAAAAACCACCAAGTGATATGATCTAGAGGAACATGTGTCATCATGTTCGTCCAACATATACGAGCCTGACCTTGTAACAATGAAATTATTCCATCCCATATTTTATGATCAGAACAGTAAATAATGTCATCCACCATATACGAGCTTGGCCTAGTAACAATGAAATTATTCCATTAAATCTTTCATCATCAGAGTGAAGACTTGCCAACATTTTTCCCACATCATACAGGCACATATCTGCCACTAATGGGCCTTCGTTTGCTTTTCCTTTAAATTTTGCAGCTCTTAAACTTTTTGATTCTTTCAGAACTGATATTCTCGGAACTGAAGGAGGAAGTGAAGGCATAACAATGGAAGGTGTAACTTGTATACGTCTCGAATGTCACATTAACTTAAAAGCATTTACTGAACTGAAATTGCTTAAAAATTTGTTTCATTTGAAAATATTTTTATTCTAACTTTAAAAATTTATTTTAGAGTATATCTCAACCTATAATTTATTTCTTTGTCACAAGAAAATAAATTCATTTGTTAATCAGTACTTTTACTAAACCATGTCTTTTCGTGAAATCTTTTAAAAACATAATAACGTAATATATTCTTTTCATGCATAGATATTGATAAAACTAAACTAAGTAAAATAAACTAAAATAGTTATAGTTTACTATTACAATTTATTTAAAATAAATACGATAAATAGAAACTACTGACATAATTATACATGTCACTACTAATAAAAAAAACTTCAATGATGTCTTACTGATACTGGTATTATAGATGATCTGCACATGATGCTTGGAAGGCTCCTCATAAAATGTTCGTATCTCAATCAGACCCTACACATGAAAATCATCACGCGCTAAGTATAACTTAGTGAAGCAGTAATAATCTGAGGTGAGAAAAATCTGAAAATATCATAAATATAAATAAAATTCAAATTAAAAATATTAAACTGACAAACCAACTTTTCCAAGTCGATTTCTTCACTGAGACCTGAAATTTCTTTTTAAATCATGAACTCGTGAAAATTCTGATAAATCATATATGATAAAATAAGCATATCATGCTTTCTGTCAACTGAAAATCATTCACAACTTGCATATTCCTTTTCATAGCCCAATGCATATTTATGTGAACATAAGATATGTTAGTAAGGTGTACACTATGCACAACACGGTGCAAATCGTAACTGATATTGAGATATGATGTACTTCAGTGCTATCATAACCTGAATAAGCACCAACTGTGTTGGACATTGATAGATGAATGTACCAAAGCTGATATGATAACATTGATACACGAATGTACCAAAGCTGATATGATAACATTGATACACGAATGTATCAAAGCTGATATGATAACATTAATACATGAATGTATCAAAGCTGATAATGGATAAATACTCAACTAATGGCATTCCAAGTATGCCAACAGTTCTCACTATAACACACAGTGGGCTGATGTATCTTAATAAATCCATCATAAAAATATCATGCTTGGGTAGTGCATAACCTAAATCATTCATAAAACTGATATAGAATATTATAAAAATATTCTTTATAAACTTTATTAATCATACTGTAAATTGAAATGAGGTTGACTTATCGCAAGTCATCATCGATAAAAATAATTAAATAAATAACTGCACTCACCTTTGCGTCACTATAGATTCTTTTAAGCAATATTTATCATCACGTGCTCTTTCTTTTCCTTTCAAATCGTCCTGATAGCTGGATTTATTGTGGTCTGGCAATACCAAATAATAACACAAAGTGTCAAAACTACATATAAGTATCGTACTAATATAAGCTATAAGTTGTGAATTCTTTTTAGAATTCACCTCAATCTTTCCATTTAGTTCATAATGGTCATTCACCATTAAAATCATTGCACATTAAATATAAAAACTCTAGAACTTTAATAAAATGCTCAAATCAATACTTCAATAATTTAAACATTTATAATTTCAACGCAAACTTCCTAACTTTCGATTTACACCACCAAACTCAATAAATTTGTAATTCAACCTCAACTCAATATGTAGTTCAAAATTCAGCATACTAATAAATTTTCCAGCATTAAACAATTTACTAAAATAATACTTATTCATTTAAGAACTTGCAAACAAGCCCCCAAAGTTTTGGAGCCTTTCGAATTCCACCATCTAACCATTAAAATGAATTCTTTTAGAATTCTTCTCAACATTTCCAATTTATTCAAAATGGTCTCTTTCCATTTAAATTCAATTCCAAGCATCCAAAAATATACTCAAACATTTAAACATTACTCTTCAGCTTCTAATCCATTTCCACTTAAATTCTAAAATTTACATATTCAGACAACTCGCACTACATTTAAAGACTCAATATTATGTATTGATATACACACTGGAATTTAATTCTATTTCTTCCGTTGAACACTAGACTCGAATACGAATATATCCATATAAATAACTCCTTCTAGTTCATTCTGAAAAATATATGGTAAATTTTTAAAGTTGATCAACAGAATTTATTTTGTGCAGAATTTGTTGCCCCTTTTTTTACCTTTCACCGGTTAAAAATTCATATATTTTATATATACCTTGAAATTGATCCCCGTTTGTTTGAAAAAAACTAGATTCATATAAAAACACAAATATATAAAAATAACCTCCAAATCATTTTTATATAATTTATAGTGAATTTCAAAGTCACTGCCAGATTAAAAAATCTAAACTGTTTTCATTAATTTGCATCCTTAGGTTCTTTCTCAATTCTTACAACACTTCTAATATCAAGAATCGATCTTTAATCATAAAAATTACACTTCCCCTTCATCAACATCTTACCAACTTGAGCATGAAACATGAAGATTTTTATGCCAAATGAAAGAGAATTTCATGTAGGTTATTTTATCCTTAATAACCTAACTTAAAATTCTTGTAAAAATGGACCAAAAATTAAAAACAAAGCTTCTCACCTTATTAATGGAGTCCCACGGCAACAAGGAGGATGAAGGCTTTCTTTTTCTTGAATTTTCTCTAATTATAACTCCTTTACACTTGTTTAACAACCATTAAAAATGAATTGATAATTCATTTTAACCCAAAAGTCAAAATTACTCTTAATGAAACTTCATAACTACAACTTTTCCACTCTATAACATCATCCCTTACCTCATCAAATCCATAAAAATATCTTAATTCTAATTTTCATGTTTGTCCTTGCAACTTTTTAAAAATTGCAATTTAGTCACTTAATTCCAAATTTTTGGCTTAACATGGAAAATCGAACTTAATTCCATTGATCCATGTTAATTTTCACTTTTATAAAATATATAAATAATATTTCCAACTATTTTATAACATCCTTTAAATTTTCATAAAATTCCAATTTGATCTGATTATCCGATTTCAATACCGAACTTTACCGCTTTATAGCCTTTACCACAATTCCCGTACAAAAAATATCGTTCCCACTAAAATCTCTATTTTAATACAAACTGTTCATTTACAAGATAAAATATATAACTTTTAAAAAGTACAATTTTGTCCCTATATTTTTCAAAGTTTATTCTTTAGTTACTAAACTTTCAAAACTTACATTTTAGTCACTGGTTAAAATTTAGGGTATTTTTTCCATTTCTGGTGGCAACGCTAAGTGATATGTCATAGGTCCAACTTTCTTCAAAACTTAATAAGGTCCAATGAACCTAAGACTCAGTTTTCCTTTACGTCCAAAGCGAAGTACTTTCTTCATGGTGATACTTTCAAAAACACATTGTCCCCTACTTGAAATTCAATTTCTTTTCTTTTCAAATCGGCTTATGATTTTTGTCTGTCTGAAACCACTTTCAAATTGTACTGAATCACCTGGACCTTTTCTTCCTCTTCTTTAATCAAATCCGAACCATGAACTTCTCGATCCCTTAATTCATACCAATTGAGTGGCGTTCTGCACTTCCTCCCATACAACGCTTCATAAGGTGCCATATTAATACTAGATTGATAGTTATTATTATATGAAAATTCAACAAGTGGTAAATACCTTTCCCACGATCCAATAAAATCAATCACACATGCTATCAACATATCTTCCAGAGTCTGAGGATGAAACACAATACTAAAATTCAATCGGGTACCCAAAGCTCCTTGCAAAGACTTCCAAAATCTTGAAGTAAATATGGGATCTCTATCAGAAATTATCAAGATTGGAACACCATACAGTCGCACTATTTCTTTGATATACAATTTCTCATATTTCTCCATAGAGAAATCCGTTCGCACAAGAATGAAATGCACATTCTTTGTAAGGCGATCCACAATAACCCAAATAGAATCCTTTTTACCTGGAGATAAAGGCAAACTCGTTACAAAATCATCGCAATGTTTTCTTATTTCCACCGAGAAATTAAGATGGTTTGTAACAACCCGAAGGCATCTGATGTTCAGCTTTTACTTATTGACAATTTAAGCACTTTGCTACAAATTCAGTAATATCTCTCTTCATGCCTGGCCACCAAAAACGCTCATTCAAATCTTGATACATCTTGTTTCCTCTGGGTGCATCGTTAATGGACTATAATGAGCTTCGTACAAAATATCTCGTTTTAGCTCGAAATCATCAGGAACACACACTCAATTTTTAAAGTATAAACACCCATTCAACTTAACCTCGAAGTCCTTGAGTCCACCTTTCCTTACTTGCTCGAACCAATTCAAACACTTATCATCTTTCTTTTGTAACTCCTTAATTAGCTCTAATAATAATGGCTTTAACATTAACTCAGTCATCAATGAATCATTTTCCTTTTACACAATTCGAACATCCAAACTACGCAAAGTGGTAAAAGTCTTCCGACTAAAAGCGTCCGCTACTACATTAACTTTCCCAGGATAGTAATAAATAATTGCATCATAGTCTTTCAGTAATTCCATCCATCTTCTTTGCCTTAAATTTAACTCCTTATGTGTCAGCAAATACTTCAATTGTGATCGGTAAAGATGTAGCAACGTTCACCATACAAATAATGTTGCCAAATTTTCAATGCAAAGACCACAGCTGCTAACTCCAAATCATACGTCGAATAATTCCTTTCATGAGGCTTAAGCTGTCTTGAAGCATAAGCAACTACTTTTCTATCTTGCATTAAGACACATCCCAAACCATTATGGGAAGCGTCGCTAAAAATCGTGAAATCCTTGTTTGATTCTGGTTGCATCAACACCGAAGCTTCTGTTAAAACTTTATTTAATGTTTCAAAGCTCTTCTGGAAATCAGGAGTCCATTCAAAATGTACATCCTTTCTCAATAATTTGGTTAAGGGCAGAGATATCATCGAAAAGTTTTTGACAAACCTTCGATAATATCCTGCAAGACCCAAGAAACTTCGAACTTCCGATACACTCTTCGGGATTTCCCATTCTAACACAGCTTTAACTTTTTGTGGGTCTACCCGAATGCCCTTTATAGATACCACGTGTCCAAGGAATGCCACTTCAGATAACCAAAACTCACACTTTGAGAACTTTTCATAAAGCTTCTTATCTCGCAAAGTTTGAAGAACCACACGAAGATGGACATCATGCTCCTCTTTTGACTTAGAATACACCAGGATGTTATCAATAAAGACAACCATGAATTGATCAATATACGGTTAGAAAACACTATTAATCAAATCCATAAACGATACAGGTGTGTTAGTTAACCCGAATGACATTACTACAAATTCATAATGACCATACCGAGTCCTAAATGCTGTTTTTGGAACATTTTTCCTTAAATTTTCAGCTGATGACACCTTGAACGTAAATAGTTCTTTGAAAACACGGCTGCTCCCTTGAGTTGATCAAATAAATCATCTATCCTTGGAAGAGGATACTTGTTCTTTATGTTCACTTTGTTAAGTTGACGATAATCTATACAGAGGCGCATCGAACCATCTTTCTTCTTTACAATAACACTGGAGCACCCCAAAAAGACACACTAGGTCTAATGAATCCTTTATCTAAAAGTTCTTGCAACTGGGCTTTTAACTCTTTCAATTCTTTCAGGGCAATCCTGTAAGAAGCCATCGAAATTGGTGCTGATCCAGACATTACTTCAATCTGGAACTCAACCTCCCTATCTGGAGGTAAACCCAACAATTTATCCGGAAATACTTCTAGAAACTCTATGACAGTCGAAATATCTTCCAATTTTCTTTCTTTAACTCTTGTATCGATTACAATAGCAATGTACGCTTGACATCCTTCCAACATCAACTTCTAGGTTGATATTACCGATATCACATTAGTTGAAGGATGGATTCTTTCATTGACCACACTAACTTCCAATCCCTCAAGACTTATTAACTGAACTCGGTTAAGTCAGCAATCCAAGTTGGCATAATAATGATAAAGCCAATCCATCCCATGAATAACCTCAAATTCATCAAAAGGTAATTCCATTAGATTAGTAGGGAATTTAATTCTCTGAATCCTTATGAGACACCCTTTACAGACTTGTCTCACCCGAGCACTATTTCCTAATGGATTAATCACAATCATCTCACTACGAATAGGCTCTAACGGAAGGTTCAACTCTTTAACCAATTTACTAATAACATAGGAATAATTCGATCTCGAATCAATCAAAACTAAAATAGATTTACCAGCTATCTGAAAAGTACCTACAATGATTTTCAAATCATCACAATCTTCACTGGTATTCATATTATAAACCCGAGCGGTAGAACACACTTCAGGTTTAGCGGTAGACTCGGATTGATCCATTCCTCTTCCTCGACCTCTTCCTCTCATTGATGCAGTCGTGGATCTCTCTATTTAGGCAGGTTCTCCATTCATCATTGGGCAGTCTCAAATAAAATGCCATATCTCTCCTCATTTAAAACAAGCTACGGAGACCTGTTTGCACACTCCACTATGGTTCTTCCCACAATGCTGACATTATTTTGGCTTACCCACTCCAGATTCCACTAAATAAGCTTATCTTGCTCTTCCCAGATTACATCCTCTACCAGAGGATGTTGTGGATTCTGCTCTGGTCTGAGGTCTAAAACTTGAACCTCTACTCTTATTTGATTGCGAAGAACCAGATGATGCACCAGATATTTTATTCCACTGTGTCATTTGCTCCGCAAATCTTTCATTGTGAGCTCGCTCCAAAGCTTTAGCTCGGTTCACTACCTCTTGAAAGGAAGAGAGGTTAAGTGCCAATAGTAACTCCTCAATTAGGGTCCAAACCCTCCACAAAGCAATCACAGGAGTCATTCTCTATAGTAACTAACTCAGCAGCAAATCTACTCAACTTGTTGAATTCGCACTCAAACTCATACACTGTGTGATTCCCTTGTTTTAAATTCATAAATTCCTGCTTTATCTTCCGGATGAACTGATCTCCTATATATTTGTTCTTAAACTCCTCCATGAAAAAGGGCCAAGTCACCTGATCTCTTGAAGCTTGCATCGTAACATTAGACCACCAAATTTTGGCTTGACCTCTTAATAACGAGACTACACCATCCAGTTTCTCCATTTCAGAACAATGGAGATTCTCAAGCATAACTTTCAAATCATTAAGCCACATATCAGCAGCAACCGGTCCTTATTCAGCTTCTCCCTTAAATTCAAGCACTCCTAAACTTCTTAGCTCTTTAGGGACATTCATCTTAGGGGCTAAGGAGATAGACGGCTGGAAACACGTCAGGATCACGTCCAACGTCTGAAAGAAAGTCCCCTGATCTTGAATAGGCACTCCAGGATGTGCCTGCTTCTCACCTTGCCTGCTAGGGGCAGGTGAGTTCCTACTTTCCTCCATCATATCTCCCACATCACTTCGGGAGCCTTCAAAGTTCGATATTTATTAAGATCAAATTACTAAAGGTATTAGCAAGAATAACATATTGACCCCTTATCAGATTAGAAAGTCTTATTAAAAATTGACATGTACTATTTTTAAAACCAAAGATGACTTTAATTTGAACTTAAAACCACTTAAACCATAGCTCTGATACCATTAAATGTAACACCCCTGACCCATACCCGACCCGAATACGAATCCGAGGTGTCACATTTGACTTTTCAAAATATACAAAATTCACAAAATAAGAACAAATTAAAATTTATTATTCTAATCAAAATAACAAGATATACACCATTTTGATAAAATAATCATTTCACATAAAATGTTAATTTACATAATTACCAAAATATAAGAGTTTACAAAATCGATCAGAACATTTCAAATTAAAAATATAATATATGACAATAGTTTACAACATTAATACAAAAACTTATATTTAATTTGTCTTGATATGATCTTCTGGTGATATGCTCTCCTCCATAACTCAGTCGACTATTTTCTTCAAACCTACGTGTGAGAAAATCACACGCTAAGTCGATGACTTAGTGAGGCAAAACTAAGAGTGCTAACTTAGTAAATAAAATCTTATTTGTTTTATTCAAAATATTTTACAAAGAGTTTTCATTATTTTTCGTATCAACGTATACTTATGAATGATTTCACTTAGTATGTCTTTGTTCCATATGCCCAAGTATACTACTGAGAATGCTAGGTATTTGAGTACTATGAGGTTGTGCACTAATGTTGTCACCATAGCTTGTAATTTGCACAGAAGTGACATATAATTATCCCGAATGACCACATAGGTTTGCACCGAAGTGTCACATAAGTTTGCATCGAAGTGCCACATATTTGTCCCAAATGACCATATAGGTTTGCATCGAAGTGCCACATAAGTTTGCAGCGAAGTGCCACATATTTGTCCCGAAGGACCACATAATTATCCCGAATGACCACATAACCCTTGACTCTTGGCATGCCAACTATACCTCTAATCCCCATACATATACTTTGGGCTATTAATCATATAATATTGTTCAATCATTATTCAAAGTGTTTTTTATTCACATAGTTTCTATCTCATAGAGTCTGTTCACATTCACTGATTTGGAGTTCACATTTACTGATTCAAAGTTCACATTTCCATATTCATATGATCGTAAAACATACTTAATATAATGTAAATGGAATAAAACATTGAATTATAACATAAAATAAATATAGTTTTTGTTCAAAAACACAGAGGTTGGCTTATTGCAAGCCTTCCTCAATACTATTACAGAAACGAGAAGTTGCACTCACCTTTGCCCCACAGAAGTTCTAATCCAAATCTTTAACACCTTTTGATTTGATATTGAATATGTCGAGTCGTCAGAAATTGAATACGACCAATCACTATACAAAATAATTGAATATCAATATCGTTCTTCGAATCGATTATATCAAATCATAATAACTTAGAATGCAAGAAACCCTACATTTCCCTTTTCATGTTTAGAAGTATTGGTGCTACCCTAACAGTATCGATACTTCTCTTTAAGGGTATTAATACCTCCTCATGGTACCGATACTGAAATAACATTCGATGTTCAAGGGTATCGATACCTCCTCAAGGTACCGATACTAATATGACATTCGATGTTTCAAGGGTATCGATACCATCCTTCAGATATCGATACTACCCTTACAGTATCGATACCCCTCTCAACAAGTATCGATACAACCTTTACAAAATACTCATATTTAACCCAAGAAGTATCGGTACTGTTCATAAGGGTACTGATACTCGAAGCCCAGAATAGTCATTTTCACTTCGAAAATCAACACAAAAGCTTCCCAAATCTCCTATATTTATCACCCTTAAGTTTTAAAACTCACCCTTATACTTCTACACCAATTAGTACTCATTTACCACTCTTAATTATCCAAGTTCCCGTTTGAACACTTGAATCTTAAAATCATACCAAAATTTCAAACATGTTATTAACCAATTCTAACACTCCTAACCCTTTAATTAGCCTATTGACAAGTCAAACATCTAACCAAAACTCTAAAAACCAAACCATATCAAAAATTCATCTTAAAACCCATTTTACAAATCCATCTCTAAAACACTCATCTTGTTGTTTTAATGCTATATAAGCTTTCCTCAAGCTTATACAACACTCAAACTTCCATAACCACACCAAAAATTAAAGGAAACTATAACTTTAAGAATTTTACCTTGGTATGGGGAGAAACACGACATGAAGAAGAAGGAAAGAAAGAAGAAAAGCTTGTAGAACTTTCACTCCATGTGTTTAACTCCTAAATATAGGAGATAATTATCCTTTATCATGTAAAAGAACATATTGCCCTCTCTACAACTCCACAATTGCTATCAAGCCCTACATATAATTCCACCATAAATCCTAATTTTTTTAATTATTCTAATTCAACCACTGAGTTTACGATTCTTATATTTTGGTCACTAACCCTCTACTTGGAATGTTACATGACATATGGAAAGATTAGACCTTTCTTATAATGTCTAAAGCCCCAAAATAAAATCTCTCGATTCTTTACCCGAAATAATCCATGGTCACTACCAAAAGACCAAATTTTGACATTAATTCTCTTTGAGACCTTGAAATATTACCTTATCTTTTTTTGAGACCCAAAAGTCATGCACATACTTTTCTTTGAGCCAATAAAGTCACAACATCGTCTTCTTAGAAGCAAAACCAACATTTTCTACCAATAAAACCTACAAGCATTGAGTGTAAGATGTTCACTTGAACATGAACCTTCCTGCAAGAAGACACAATGTGGGGCATCTCGAGAAGACACAATGTGGGGCATCTCGACTCAACTTCCTGAAGATGAGTTTGTACAATTGAGACATGCTAGAAGCAAGAAGCAGAAAAAATGAAATTAATTCAAAATAATTCTATCATGCATTAATTACATTTTTCACGTGAGTAAAAATTATTCCTGAAAATCTATCTCCCTAGGGATACCTCTTCTGCAAAGACTTCTATGTATGAAATGATTAATGTCATTCTTTCATTATCCCTTCACAAAAGGAGAAAATATATCCCTTTTGTCCCTTTTTGAGCTGAATGATATTTTCTTCTAATTCAACCCTAACCAAATATCACCCTCCACACTGGGGCAAGATGGAGGAAATCTGCTCACATGAGTGACGACATTGATTCAGATGAGATACCGAAAGGTTAACCAATACAAAGCGCGAAGATCAAATCAAAACAAAGAGAGAAAAAAACAAAGAAAAAAGAAAACAATGATCAAAGAAGAAATGAAAGAAAAAAACAAAGAGAAAAGAAAAAAAAGAAAAAAAGAGAAAAAGAAAAAAACAAAGAGCAAAGAGAAAAGAAACAAAGAGATCAAAGCAAATAGAAAAAAAGCAAAAAAAATGCAGAAAAATAGGACAAGAAAAATATGAGAAGAGTCCCTCGAGTCAAATGGCGCATCAAGCTGCAAACCGAAAGATTGATCAAGCACAATCATTCTAAAATCACTTATCTCGAAGATCATAGAACATCAAGAGAATGACACATGCGAGTATATTCAAATTGAGCAGGACAAAATCGAAGGCATCAGAACGAATTGATCCTTGGTTCAATTACCCTTAAACACTTGTTTGAGTCTTTTATCTATTTCGTTCATAACCATGAACCACAACCTATATTATGTGTCTAAAAAGTCCCTTCTAATCATATATGATTTCTAAACAGAAGAGACTATCTTCAGATTTCATCCCGCTCATCAGGATTAATCTTTTATTTACAAAAAAAGAGGTTTTCTAAAATCTTTAATGCATGATAGAGAAAAATAACAAAGGGGGTTTAAAGACATAAATTCTAGATAACGTATTGAAATCAAAGGAGGATTAGAGTTGAAAACCTGAAAAGGCAGCTCGGATATGAAGACAGTGCAACTATTGCATAGAATGCGATCGCATAAATCTCTTCATAAGGCATTACACAACCATAATGTGATCATGAGAGTTGGGAGTCGGAGAATACTTCCAATAGATGAGTGCAAAAGTCACTTCATCATATCAGTGAACATAAAATAAATTAGAATACCAAACCATTGACCAAACACAATAACATGAGACTTTTTTTATCCTTTCTTTACTTAACCATTTCTCAAAGATAGCATTGATCTTGACACTTGCCAAATAGCTATAATTTATTGAAGGATTAACAGTGTAATTAATTCTTTGATATCCAATGAACTCTTGTTTTATAATTTGTCTCAATTGTGAAACCTAGAAAGGGGTAATATTTTCTCAAAATCTTTAATTAAACATTTTCAAAACTTTTTTTAATTGATATTTTCAGAATTTTGAAAATAAAAGAAGAAGAAAAACGTTTTTCAAACAAGACAATCTCTTTGGAGTGGATCTTGGTAGTTGACATGTGGCTCTCAGACATAAAGCTCATGCTTAGAATTAGTGTTGAGGCAATCAACATCGAATATTAGGGCATCTTTGGAGATTCAACATCGAATGTTGGGGCATCTTTGGGGATTTAACATCTTGATGCAAATGATCAGATCTTCTGAAGGCCTTTCCTCCACCAGCATGAACAAACAGATTATCAGTATCCTTTGAGTTGTTTCTCTTGAAAAAAATTTTCTCTCTCGAGACAGTTTCCTTTAAAAAAAATCTTTGAGTCTATTTCTCTGGAAACAATTTTTTGTCTCTCTTGAGACAATTTCTTTCGAGAAAAAATATTTGAGTTTGTTTTCTTTGAAAAAAATTTTGTCTCTCGAGACAGTCTCTTTTGAAAACACCTATCTTTGAGTCTATTTCCCTTGAAACAAAACACCTATCTTTGAGTCATTTCCCTTGAAACGAATTTTGTCTCTTTTGAGACAACTTCTCTTGAAGCATCACCTTTGAGTTGGTTTCTCTTGAAACCATTATCCCTAAAGATGGTCAGCCATCCTCATCGCATAGGAATCGTGTCATCCCCCTACCAGACCTCCTCATCATGTAGGAGTAGTGTCACCCCTGATAACCACCTGTCCTCATCACGTAGGAACCGTGTTATCATTCCTAAAGATGACCTGCCATCCTCATCACGTAGGAGCCGTGTCATCCTCCGACCAGACCTCATCATCACGTAGGAGTCGTGTCACCCCTAAATAACCAGTCTTCCTCATCGCATAGGAACTGTGTTATCACCATTCCTAAAGATGACCAAAACTCTTCATCACGTATGAGTCGTGTCATCCCCTGACTAGATCTTCTCATCACGTAAGAGTCGTGTCACCCTTAAACGACCAGACCTCTTCATCACGTATAAGCCGTGTCGTCTCCCAACAACAAACAATATCCAATTTCAAAACAAAAAAAGAGAACCAGACAAAAACTGATTGTCTTTTAACACAAGAATGTACAAAGAGGGGCAGTTGTAGACACCTGTTTTTGTCCGGGCCTACAAAAATATTAATTTATTATTATTATTATTATTATTATTATTATTATTATTATTTATGTTTACAAAATCTTTTGCAGTCCCATTACAAGCCAAACAGTGACCCAAGTCACAAACATCAACACTAACTTACAACTCACCCGAAGCCCATTATAAGAAGCCTAAACAATGGGCCAATGCCATAACCCACATGGAAAACCCATCAGGGTTTATACTTCAGCTCCAACAGCCCACCAAGACCCGGATCCAGACCAAACTCATGGACCAGAACCAACTCGAAGCTCAACTGAAACTGGAGCCTGACCCGACCCAGTGCAATTAGGGTTAAAACCCTAGCTCAAGTTTTGCTTCCAGCCGCCGCCACCTTGCCTCTTCAACTCTCCCCTTGCACGTGAGTCGCCGTCGAGCCATCTCGAGCCATCGTTGTATTCAAAACCGGCCATACAGTGAAACCAATTGTCATCAACTGTAAATAAATGTACCAAGTCATAAACCCATAACCTAAATCCTGAAAATCCAGGATTCAACCTATCATAATCAGAAGCCCATAACCCTACCCCTAGATATCATCATTCAACCTACCCAAATCAAACCATAAATCAACCATCAACAACAAAAATGAGGGGGATTGAGAAAACCATTTGGTGAAGGGGTTTTGAGAGGAAAAAATACAGAGATTTTTTTTAAAAAAAGGGAAAACAACAAAAAGAAAAAGAAATCGAGAGCCACTAAGCCGAAAGAGAGAAATGAGACATGTATCGGAGTTACGAAGCCATGAGAAATCCGAAGGTCACCGTTTTTCTCCAAATCTTTCGAATGGTAATGATCTAGAACTAGGAGGATAGGGCATTTTTAATATCAACGGGGGTGGCTTTTGGGTAGAGGATGAGAGAGAGAGTATTTTGGAGCCTTTTTGGCTTCATCCGGCCGCCGTGCGCCGCCACGAGCACCTCGGTTTGGGTTTAAATATCTAAACCAAAATGCTGTCGTTTTTCCCCAACCCCATCCGTGTTTTTGAGTTATGGGATAACTACACTTTTGGTCCCCATGGTTTTGTAATCTCATATTTCAGTCATATAATGAAGTTATATATTATTTGATTTTGAGCCTTTATTTTTCATTACTTATGTTTTAATCCTGCTATTACCTGCTATGTTATTCTGGTTATTATTTGATTTTGGTTATAATATTTATTATTATTTTATTTTAGTCACTAAGGTAGTGTGTTGTGTATTTTTGTTAATATTCGAATTTGGCCATGTCATTTGTAAATATTTTATTTTTGTCACTGCTTTGTATGGTTTAATTACTATTTAATCCCTTTATGTTTCTATTTATTTCATTTTAGTCCTTATTTTTAGTTAATGGGTTATTTACATTTCTAGTACATACATTATTTAATATTTTTAATCTTGGCTCTGGTTTTTTGTATTTACTGGTTAAGTCCTTTAACTTTCTATTTTTACTATTTTAGTCCTTTAAGTTTCTATTTTTTCTATTTTAGTCATCTAAATTTCTATTTTTACAATTTTGGTCCCTTAAATGTTCAAATATGTTTATTTGGCTATTTATATTTTGAGGTGTAATGTTTTATTGTTTTGTTTTAATCCTTTGGGTATGTATATATTTCGAATATCATGTATTTATGTTATATTAAAGGAACGTTATTTGACTTATTTATTATAAATATTTTTACATTTACGATTGTATTTATTTCCATATTATTTCCTTATTTAGTGATAATGTATTATTCGAATAATTTCAAGAACGTATTTGTAGAACGGACGTGGAAAATATCACTTGATCGAAGTGTTACAATCCGATACAACGTTTGAACGAAATGAGACTTGAAATAAATCTAGTTTATTTTATTATTTAAATAATTAATAAAATTGATTAAATGATTGGAAAAATTAATGTGGGGGATTATTGGAAAAATTAATAAATAATTGAATAAAATTGAGGTATTTTAATAATAAGTTATGTCACTTGGTGAACAGACTTATTATTTGGTATAAAATTACATCAATTCAATTATACCTATTAGCTTTTCAACAAATCTCTTCATGAAAATGTCATAACATTTTGATAATTTTCTCTCCCCTATATATAGGTTAGTTGAGGCACAATCTTAAAAACAACTTTGAGACACAATTCACAAAGTTGAATTAGGAAATCACTTAGAAATTTCTTTCAAATTCGTTCTTTCCGGTGATAGAGAAAGGCAAGATTGTGTTCGACTAACCACTACGGTTGTGCTTACTGTTGTGATCGTTTGTTTTTGTATCATGGGAGACCGACGTCCAACGTTACTCAAAGCACCGAGGAGAGGATGAATCTGTCTTAAGGAAACTATTCATACAGGCCTCAACATAAATCCTTCTTCGGTTTATCATACTCTACTCATCCGATTCATTGTCTAAATATGAGTAAACCAATTTCTTGCCTATACATTAAGTTTTATTTATTTTACTTCGTTCGATTATATAATAATATTTATTTATTATTATTATTATTTTATCTCGGATTAACAATTTTGTCTAAAAACTCCATCTTGTTGGATTTTACAATTTATATTTGATCATATCGTTCTATCCTAACTTCGTTCTTATAAAATGATATTACGAATTAATTGGATACCAACATTAAAAAAAACAAATTATCTTTTTAAATTATAATAAATATTAATATAATATTTTTCTTTTCATACTTTTATACAATCTTTAAATAAATTATAATAAATATTAATATAATATTAAAAAACAATAAATTAATGGGTAAAGTACACAAATGGCCCCTGACTATAGAATATTCTTTTGTTGAGTCTCTCAATTATTAAAAGTTATAAAATGGTCTCCCGACTATATGGAGTTACTTTACTGAGTCCTTCTACTATTAAAAGTTACAAAATGGTCACCTGACTATTCATTATGTTCCAAACTCGTCATTTTCTGTTAAAAAATTAACAGTCATCTGAGCTGGATGTTAACATGCTGACTGATATATGATAATCATTTGAGATTAAGAGATTAGATTTTATCATATATCAGTCAACAGGTTAACGTCCAGCTCAGACTTCTGTTAATTTTTTAACAGAAAATGATGAGTTTGAAATATAATGTATAGTCAGGTAATCATTTTGTAACTTTTAATACTCGAGGGACTCAGTAAAGTAACTTCATATAGTTGGAAGATCATTTTGTAACTTTTAATAGTCGGTGGACTCAACAAAACAATATCCTATAGTTGGATGTCATTGTGTACTTTACTCTGAATTAATATATTTGTATACAAATATTTTACCACCCTTGATAATTATTTGTTGAACAAATTGTTATAAATATGACTTTTTTGTATAAAATATTTTACATTATTTCACACAAATAGTTAATAAATAAATATATAATGACAAATTAAAATAATTACATTAAAGTTTTATAGATAATATAATGATAATATTTTGTTTTATCAACAAGTTGAAAATTTTGTCCGACCAGGCACACGGTTTTCCAATTATGGGTCACCCATTAGGTAGCACGTATCCAATCACATGTGCCGTGACTTTCATGTATTTTCATATAAATAAATAAAACATGAAAATAATACATAAACTATATACAAATTTGAAATTTTCACCTCAGCACCTCTCTCAATTTATCCTATAAGTTATTATTATAATCAGGTTCGTAATTGGATTTGGGCCGGAGGGGCACCTACCCAGATCCTTTCCTGCTTGTGACCCAAAAGTCTACATATAATTAAAAGAAAAGATAAATTATCTAGTTAGTCATTCATATATATATATATTTTATTTTTAATCATTTAATTTTTCTTATTTTTTAAAACCATACTTAACATGGTATTTTGTTTCTTTTTTATTACTTATCATTAAAAATTAACGGTGGTATTGATGTGACATTTTTATGTTATTTTTTTCATTTTTCACTTAATTATTTTTTATTATTAATAGTTGGGTGTTTAATAATTTTTTTGATATCTTCTAATTAAAATTTGATGTATTTATCATATAGTTTATTAAACATAATAAAGAAAATAGTTACAAATAACTTTATTTATTTTTTCTTGTTATTAATATTCAAACCTTTTCCCGATATTTATTACGAGATAATTTTTATGTTTACTCAAGATCACTAAAATCTTAAAACAAGATCTGATTATAATCACTCTATATTATTTTTTAAATAAAATTTATATTTGTTTTGCATCCACTTTATTTCTAAAAAAATCCATTCAAATAAATAGATTCAAAACTCATAAAATGATTTCAATTTTTATAATTATATTATTACTTTCTTCTTTCTTTTTTTGGTTGAAATTTAGTCACAAGAGTCACGATCTTAAATGGGGGATACAAAATAAATTAGCCCCATGTGCCCACATGCAACAACATGACTGTACACATCGTCCTTTCCGTGCATTCCCTGCCACATTTATGGACATCTTATTCCGGGTTTAATGATATCTTATAAAATTTTTAGTTTTATATCCTCTTTCTATCTACTTCTCATTAATTTATGGAATAATAGAAATGATTTATCGACTATAGAGCATTGTTCTCTTGAATCTGTCGACTATTAAAAGTTAAAAAAGATCTCCCGACTGTGATGTATTACTTTGTTGAGTCACTCAACTATTAAAAGTTACAAATTGGTCACTGGACTGTTCATATGTTCCAATCTCATTATTTCCTGTTATAAAAATTGAGTCTGAAACGGACGTTAACCTGCTAATCGAGATATGATAAAATTATATTTTAATGATGTCTCTCGGTACCGCCTTTGCTTTCAAGTATTGGCTTGACAACATAATGTTTTAAGCATTAACTCGATAACATAATGTAAGTAGAGACTTGGTCTACAAAATACAACTCAAATGGTTCTATGATCAGATTTTATCATATCTTAGTTAACAGGTTAAGTGTCTAACTCAGACAACTACCATTTCGCGTTGCTCTTGCGCTAGAGCCTTCCGGGAAAACGTGTTTGGAACATATAAATAGTCAAGTGACTATTTTGTAACTTTTGATAGTTGAAGGACTCAACAAAGTTATAATATGGGGACCATTTTGTATCTTTCAATGGTCGATGGACTCAACAAAACAATACTATATAATTGAGAGACCATTTGTATATCTTATCCTAACTCATTCAACATCAAATTAAATTTAATTATCTTTTTCAAGTCTCTTAAGTAATTTCTCTCTTTTTCAAAATCATATTCTTAAATTTAAAGTGCTAAGTACTTAAATTGTTTATTTATCTATCTAAATACTTAAAATATATTTTATTAAATATACATTTAAAGTATATTATCGTTTATATTTAGTATACTTAAAGTTCATATGTGATAATGATTAATAATACAATGTTGATATTTGAACTATGAATTTTATTTAGAAGATCTAATATATCATTTCATTAAATCATCAAATTATTGATAATTATATATTAATTCTTTAATGTTTACTTTTTAATTTAACTTAAATAATATTCATACTAAATGCAACATAAATGTATTTCGTTGCATGTGTATACGAGTACGACTCATCATAATATTTTTTTATATAGTTATCAGTATTTTATTAATTAATTAATTAATTTGAATTAAAAATAGTAGACATTAAATATGCGTATCGTAGCACTTATAATATGTTATATTTGTTATACTTTCGAGTACGGATAGTTAAGCTAAAATCTAGGATCAAAGATTAAATATATGTATTGATGTTTTCATGTATGTTGTTGATATTTTATGGGTGATTAAATATAGAATATTATTAAGTAATTAAATATTAGATAATTATTAAAGATTGTTGTGAGTATTGATGACAAGCAGCTCTTGCCTTTATAATTTAATTACTAATATATGTATAGATGTCTTTCCCATGCTATTCTTTGATTGACCCATGTGTGGTTGTTTATGACTTCCACATGATAGGTACCATAAGGCATCGACTCTTTTTAAAATATCATAATAATATTACAAAATATTTTGATATTTAATGAATTTCCTTTTTTTCATATTTTAAATTTTTTCTGTATAATCAAAAGTATTTGATCTATTAATCGATTGATTTAAATTAAGTAATACAAAGGCGAATATGACCCTCCCAACCCAATTTATTTCACTTGTAAATGTCAAAATTCGAATCCCAGACATTACTTAAGAAATCTAGTATCTCATCCCACTACACCAACTAATTATTGGTCTCATTTTAGACCTTTCAATATAAATTTATACTACTCTATTTTTATTTTACGATTTGATTATCGTTATTTTCTAAATATTATAAGAATATTAAAGATTTATATTACTACTCTATTTTAGACTCCAGTTGGATCGAATTGGCCTAACCCGGTCTGAACAAGGTCTGTTTGACCCGACCTAGTCAACCTGAATTGGTCAAGTTAAGGCAACTCGTTCGAGTCTATCCGTTGACTTTGACCCGTTGATTTTGACTGTTGACCATTGACTTTGACCCAAAAAATTAAAATTTTCTAAAAGTTATATTTATGTTTTTCGACGTCCTAAGTTTGAATCTGAAGTTCGTTTTACCAAATTCGAACTCGGTAAGTTGTTTTTCAGTTTTTTATCTTCGGATTCAATTTGGTTTTTCGATTAAGTTCTGTTTATGACGTAAATTCATTTGCTATGTATTTGAGACATTATGGGACGTGGAATTAAAGTTCGAGGGCGATCGAATGGAGTTTAAATGGTTGATCGATACGGCTCGTAAATCGAGGTAATACTCTACTACCCATTACATGTTGTATAGTAGAGTTAGTTATTGGTTAATGCATAAAAAAATATGATTTGGGCTTGAAATAAATATTAATTATTCTAAACCTATATTGATCTTGGTAAAAATGTCAAAAATGCCCTTTGGATACAAAATGACATGATTTACCCCTGATAATGGAAATGACTTGGAATAAATGAACGACCTTGGATAAACCCTGAAAATACTTTAAACCTAAGCATTGAATTGCCTCTAAAGGTCTTGGAACACGACCCAAGCTCGTCGATCTCTCTGGATACAATTATAATACATAAATAAATAATTTCATTGTGATACATGCGCGTCTCCTCAAGATTCGTTCTAATGGTGGCGTGATTTTGACTAGTTCAACTAGTGTAATCAGTATTAAGAGGTAAATATTTTGGAAGGATATAAGTCTAAATGATTAGTAAGTATCGCGGTGTTGATATCTGTCCAACCTTATTTGACCCAGAACTTTGTTAATTCAATATAAATCTTGAATAGGATAAATTATCGTTAAATTATTAAGTATTCTTTTAAGACCAAAATGACAACAATAACTATATAGAGTAAAATTACAAAACAAAAGCACTTACACTACAAAAAGACCAATATTACCCTTAAAACAAAAAATAACTCTGAACGGGTATATCTGACCAAAATACCATAAAATGTACATATGTTTGGATTGATTAGAATTACCAAAATGTCATTGAACTATGAAATAAATAAAGTATTCTTCAATGTTCAAATGACCAAAATACCCTGAACTCTAAAAGAATCATAATACCTTGAGGTCTAAGATGATTGTATTAACCTCGACTATTGAAGCGACCCGTTTTTCTAACGACTTAAAATAAGTGGATATCTTTGGTAGATTTTTAGAATCACCAATAATCTAAGTGTTGTATCGCATTTTGAGGTGAATCACGACCCAAGTACATCGGCTGGTATGGATATTGTTATAATTCATAAATAAATTAAACACCACCGAAATATTTGTTCGTCAAGTGAAGATCTGGTTGATGTTATTATAAAGGAAGTTCGTTCAACTAGTACAATCAGTACTAGGGAGAGAATACATGTTCTTCTCCCAAAGATCCATTCAACGATGATTCTGAAGATGATCAGTTCAACTAGTGATGTCAATATTAAAGTGTGAATATCCTTAAAGTGCGTCGATGTGACTGGTTGACAGGTATCATAGTGCTAGGATTTGTTCAGTTCGAGTTGACTCGATATCTTGATAAATCGACATGAATCTTAAATACCATGAATCATCGTTTCACCCTTATTAGAATAAATTACTAAGAATTCTCTAAGAACCAAATGTCCAAATTACTCCCGATTTCCTGAATAATGGAATCAATCCTGTCATATTTGAAATCTTAAGTAACTCTGATGCAAAAGATTCTGAATACTTTCTTGACTACTTAGTACCTCCAAAAAATATCTGATATGATATGATCTTGATAAATCATTTCTCGAATGATTGATGAATCTGTTAGCTATTAAACCCCTTTTTATAGGGATCTTGATTATGAAATCCTAACAATTTATAAACGTTTCATGGTTCCCTACCTAATAAATACCAAGTACCCTTGAAAAAATAATTGGATCCTTTAGTGTGTCCCATATGTGCTATATGATTATTTTATATGTCTTGAAATGTAATTTACCGAAGTTATTGTTTTATTAAATCTTTTAACTGTTCGATATTCTGACTTACTGATGTATTGAATTATTGTTTATGAACTATGGCTACATAAAATGTTCTCTCTGGTTACATGTTTTCACTGGAAAATATGATCGTTCCTGATTTATGGATCATGGAATATATTGGTTACTACTTGAACTGTTTTTGAGATACTATCTGGGTAGGCTGGAGTATGGAGGTTCAGCTCTAATCAAGTTGGTAATTCCTTACGGACCTAAGGTATTCCTTGGGTAGGCTCTAAGGCCCCAAGGCACTCCCTTAGCATGGGGATTATATTATGGCGTACGGATGGAGGGCATTCATGTGATTTAAATCACTACATTGTCATTTTTCCAACATTATATTGGATCATGATTTGATAATAAAGTTATTGCTTAATTTGATTTCATCTGGATACTGTATGATTAGGATTCTAGAGTATGGACTTTCAGCTCTGATCAAGCTGGTAATCCCTTACGAACCTAAGGAGACTCTTGGTGTAACACCCCAACCCGTACCCGACCCGGATCGAATTCGAGGTGTCACGTTGACTTTTTAAAACCAGTACTTATACAAACTAGTGAATAATTTTAAAACTTTTATTAAAAAACTGACTAAATTACATAAAAGATATTCATATGATTTTAGAAAAACTAATTAGAGCATATCAAATTCAAATCTTTATTTACATGCCAACTACCATCCGTATTATAAAATACATATTATACAATGCTTTTCTGATCTGATCTTTGGAAAGGAGGAACTGACATGTCTTGCTTAACTTTTATCATTCTTCCTCTTCTTGGTACCTACGTGTGAAACAATCACACGCTAAGTCGTTGACTTAGTGAGGCATATAAAACATATAATAGAAATCATAGTACATGTCATATATCAAAATACATACATGTACATATACCATCATTATCTAAATCTCCATTTATCATATGATATTGTATTTATCATTTCTGTATATCATATAACACATTTATCATTTCTCAAATAAACATACATAATATCATATAATTCATGGAACATACTCCATATCACCAAAATCATATGCATCATATGTATTAAATTTGTTATTGTCTTTTTATTAGCCCATATACACCTGTGAGAACTTAAAGTATGTGAGTACATTGAGGTTGTGCACTAATGCTGTCACCACAGTTCATATAAATTCCCTCATGGGGCACCGAACATTTGTTCAGTATTCGTCCCGAAGGACCACTATGCCCCGAAAGACCACTGGATACGTACCGAAGGACTAATATACCCTCGACTCTTGGCATGCCAACTATACCACTAGCTCTCATATCATATAACATGGGCATTATCATTTATAATTTTCATATCACTTGTTCTTTCTCTTCTGTCACATACCATATGTATGTGTAACCATATATTTCATATCATATCATATGTATCACAAGTGCATACATTCACGTAGATCATTTCATATGACTTATATCATTCCTCATTTGTTCATGTAAACTCGCATGTCATATCTTGTTCATATATACATCACATAACACATAGTATAACATATAAACTTATACATGTATCCATATATATACTTTTATATACTTCGAATAACAATTCCCTATAACTTCTCACAGTTTTACCTAATCACTTATTTCACATTAATTATATTCTAGTTTCATATATTACTTAATTCAATTTCACGTAGCTTGTTACCTATATAAATATTTTCTCATAACTTATCATCACATAGTTCCCATAACATTTTCCTATAGCTTCATAAATCTCTTTACCATATGACTCATATATTATATGTTAATTTCAGCTCATAAATCCTCTCCGTATAACTTATTTTACATGTTCATATAATCACTTCTATCAATGTCTCCTCATTTATATATTATTCTTATATTGTCCTATAAATCAATGTTATTTAACTTATCTCACTTTTCATCTAATCTCATAAGTTGGTTATACAAATTCCTATATATATATATATAACTCATGTAATTTATATCCTTTCTCTTGTTATCATATAAATCATTGCTATTTTACATAGTTTGTGATCCTATAGTTACTTATAATAGCATATGTCTATCTTATCTCATATCATATATTTCTTTAACTTATGTCTTAAATCACATATTTATTTTACATAACGTATATAATTACATCCACTACTTAAACCAGTTCACATAACTCATCGTACTAACATTTATTCACTTAATTCATGTAACAGATGCAATACATATAACATATGTACCCATTTTCATGTACTCATGCAAACATAAGAATCACAATTCAAATAACATTTTAGAAGTCCCTTTTTACTATAGTAACTCCATCACTGGCTCATCGCAAGCCAATGTTTATTTGATACATAAGTATAATTTAAATTGCACTCACCTTAGCCTTGCTTTGATTCGATTCTAATCCTTCGATTGTTTTGGAATGAGATTACGCTCTAAATCTACATAATAATACATTGATACTTATCAGCATATGAATTGATATATTTCAAACTATAAATCCTTAGGCTAAAAGAAAGTTATTTCCATCTCTTATTGAAGGTATGCATTGATGCACTACACCATGTATCGATGCATCCCTTGACGGGTGCATCGATGCACTACCCATGCATCGGTGCATAAATCCTATTCGATGTTTGTATTTTAAGCAAGTGCATCGATGCACTACCCATGCATCGGTGCATAAATCCTATTCGATGTTTGTATTTTAAGCAGGTGCATCGATGCACCTTCAACAAATTCTGGGATTTAACCTTGATGCATCGATGCACATCGATGCACTCTGCCCAGAATCCTCTTTTTAAACCCAAAAATTCATCCATTTTTGCTTAAATCCTTCATGTTTCATTCCCTTTTTCATTCTTAACTCCAGTACACATACTTAAACCAATCTATACTCATTTATTTCATCTTAAACCTCAAAATCCTATCATTCATATAAAATTCAAGAATTACATTAATTTTGCAACATGTGTTAATTCCACTTCTAACACTTCGTATGTCTTAACTAGATTGATGACAAGTTAAATTTAACTTTCAATTCTTATTATAAACTATATTTCAAGATTTCACTCAAGAACTCCAAATCTTTAATCTTCTCTAACTCCTTTATCTTTTGATTTTAAGATAACTTAAGCTTTCCTTAAACTTAGTTTTCCTCTAATGATCAAAACCCATACTTAAAATCAACAAATAATCAACTAATCTGAAAACTTACCTTTGCTATGGAGACACGGGAGGAAAGGAAGAAGAAGAAGAAAATAGAGTTTCTGGAGAAATCTCTCAAGCTTGTCCCATATAAATCATTATCTTATCCTTTCCAATTCAAATGACCACTTTGCCCTCTAATTCATCTAATAATTACTAACAACTTTTAGGATTTATTTCCAAATAAATCATTGAACTAATCCATTGTTCTTCTTTAGTTACCAAATTCTGAAACTTTACAATTTGATCACTAACCCGGTATTGAGGATGTTACACTTGGGTAAACCCGTAGGCCCCAAGGTACTCCTTTAGGGTGGCTCGTTTGATGTGTGCTTAGGGTAAGTCCTTATGGAAATAGTTCTGGGGAACTGCATATTGGTGTTCGGTTGGAGGGTATTACTATGTTTTTAAAATATGTTTTGAACTACAAACGTTTTTAAAGGATTTATATACATTACTCTAGTTTGTTAGAACACACTAGACATCCTATTTCGATCTCCTGAACTTGGTCATCTGAACGTTTCCTATGAATAGTAATCTTCATGACTTTTACTCAAAGAAATATCAGTGGAACCTCAGCTCATCCCAAAATCCTGTAGAAGCCTGAATCAATAAGGAAATTTTTATATTTGCTTATTATCTGCATGTCCTTAGCATCACTTGGTAGTTCTGTATTATTGAACTTTCCAAAGCTCACTCTGTTACTTACTATTTCAGGTTAAAGAATTTGATCATGTGCTTATACCGACATCAGTAAAGGAGTTCTACCGGCGTTGCTTGCGGAGTACTGTGCATGTAATTAGGGTGCATGTAGGTTGAATCCTATTTGTAATATATAAATTATTTTATGAACTTGTATTTTGTTTATAAATTGTTTTATGATTTTACACGTTCTAACAAAAATTTTAATTTTTCCTAGACTTTTATTGTGGGTCGCTCAGGTGGCCCTAATGTGACACCTCGGATCAAATCGGGTTGCCCGCATCAATATGAGGGTGTTACAGATTGGGTTTCACTTTCTCATTTATGGTACGAAACTTGAAAAATTGTATTAACCTTGAAGGATAACGTTCACTTCTCGTGATTACATCAATCATACAAATTTGCTTCTAAGACTCCGAATTACATGACATGGTAAATCGTCTTATTTTGTTTCTCTTAATCTGATTTATTATTTGCTAGTTAAAATTAATTATATTATTTTGTAACAATACTACTTGTTCAAGTATGATTCCACTTCGACTTGTTTTCTTACATATTCTGAATTGGTGGTAGTGGTAGTGGTAGTGGTGATGAAGAAATAAGAAAAGTATAGAAAAGAGGGAAGAACGAGAAAATCAGACACGTGAGGATTGGAGTAGGAATGAGATGGAAGTTTGAGGTGTAAAAAGGGTTTTGTGTAAGTTCACAGATAGACCAAGGGTTGTTAGGGTGTTGTCATATCCTTTGAAATTTTAAATTTTATATATAGTTTAAATATTGTCGTTATATTTTCTATTGATAATATAATTTCACACCCTTAAACCCTTAAATTTCTAAGTTACGTTCCTAAATTCGTACATCTTAACATAAGATTTTGCGTTACATCCATATGTGAATTAATGTTGTTGGGAGGATCATTTATGACATTCAACAATGTAAGGATGTATCCAAAGCCAAACTATTTATAAATCAGAATATATTCCCATTTTTGCATAAAGTAATTGGAGATAGCGTTCATTAGATCTTTTTCTCCGGAAATTATTCGGATCTTGGATGATAGCGACTTGATTGGATAATTTTCTTTTAACTTTTTCATAATACTACAAAAGTTATTTTTACTTATTAAAAATATAAAAGATACATTTTATATAATAAAAATATAAATTAAATTAATTATTGGTAAAAATTTTAAAATTAAAATTGAATTGAGTCAAATACTTTAACTAATAATAGAACGAAAATTAAGATAAATTTAACAAAATCTTTTATTATGGTTGAAATAAAGGAGGTAGGGGAAATTGGAATCTAGATCTGAGATGCAAATCTTTTATTGTATAATTAGATCCAATAATTATTATAATTAAAATGGTTTGAAAGTGTGAGAGAAAACAATTGAAATGATCTGACTATAAATAAAAAATAGAATATTATTTGATATGTAATTTTTTGAAAATTTTAATTTATAAAAATATCTATTTTGATTTATGTGTATTATTTAATATTTAAAATTTATGAATTTCTATTTTATGATTTGTAATTTAAATTTAAGGTTACGATTAAAAGTTTTTAATTTTAAAGATCTGGTATTAAAACAATAATCCGTAAAAGATATATTATGTTTTATTTGATATTAGATCTTGATTTTGATCGTTCTCACTTTCTTTTTAGGTATAATGCCAAAAATAGCCCCAACATATTTACTAAAATAGTAATTTTGGTTCATAGTCTTTTCTTTTTTGGGAGTATTTTAGCCTCCAATGTTTTATTTTGAGACAAAAAGTTTCCTGTATAGATGAAAATTATTAGTTAACACACGATTAATGTCTCAAAATAGGAGTTTTTAACCTAAAATAAAATGTTGAGGGCTAAAATGTCTAAAAAAAGGACAAAGTGATTATTCTGTCAAATGTTAAGGGTCTTTTTGCTCTAAAATAAAACGTTAGGGACCAAAATGCTCAAAAAAATAGAATGAGGGCAAAGTGACCATCTTAATAAACATTAGGGGCTAATTTTAGCATTATGCCTTCTTATAAAAAAGAGGGTAAATTATAGTAAACGGTTGTTAAATTATGCTAAAATAAATTTGTTAGCATTTGAAGTTTTAAAAGTTATAAAATGATCATTAAATCTATTGAATTGTTGTTTAATTTTTTTATTATTTATAATATACCAATGATCATTTTATAATAACTTGATAAATTTAATTATCATTTTATAATTTTCAAAACTTCAATAGTTAAAAATGTAATTTCAATATAATTAACGGGTTAGCATGTTTTACAGCGCAGAGTGGTCACTTTTGTCGAAGCGGCGCACCTTTGGGCCACGAGCTTTGCCCACCCTCACTGTCTCCGCACATGCAATGGGTTCTCATAAGTATTTTATTTTTGGATTTTGCTTTACTTTTAATAGTAATGACATTTTTTCTGAAAGAATAATAATGAATTATAATCATTGACCAATCAAAATTACGTTTATTTATTATTATATTGATTTTTTATACTTTGAACTCTCATATTAGAGGTTCATCTCGAAAGATGTGTATGCCTTGTGTTTCTTTTTAGAATGAGATCCATAAAAATATTTTATAATAATAATTAATTTGTCAAATTTAAAATTATAAGAGATCTACGAGGTATTTTTACCAAAATTCATCATATAAAACAATTAAAAATACTGTCAAAATCTTCATTTACAACTTTATATGCAACTTTCCTAATAATCAAATTATAAGATGACGTTTATTTATTATCATGTTGACCTTCTATGCTTTGAAATCTCATATTACAGGTCCGTCTCGAAAGATGTGCATGCACTTTTACTTTTTAGAATCAGGTCCATAATAATATTTTATAATAAGTATTAATTTCTCAAATTTGAAATTATGAGATGTCTACGAGGTCTTTTTACCAAAATTCATCACATAAAACAATTAAAAATACTATAAAAACTTCGTTTACAATTTTTTTATACAACTTTCCTAATAATTAAATGGAAAGTTTGTTTTTCCTTCGAACGCAAATGTTATTAGGGCATAAAGGTTGTACATGGACGAGCTTGAATGATATTCATGTGTGGGCACCCAAATTTTGGGGTTCTATGATGTGCCACATGCCACACTTATACATGGACAGGCCTTTCGTATTGGATTTAGATATGTAGTTTGTGTTCATGGATAGTTTTCTCGCGTCGCTCAACTTTAATTAGCGGTTTATTAGTGATATTTCTGTAGTTTGATCCTTTTTGTGTTTATGCAATCAGATATGTTCGTATCTATCTTTTGTTCGAGTCTTTTGGTTGGATTTGTAATTATTTCCTTATATTGTTCATGTATGATCTCAAGTGACTAATTTCTTATGTCAATGGTCATAGTAAAATATTATAAGTGTGTATAATTTATATTATGATTGTAAATCTTCGTTGTAGTTTTGGATATTTCCTTTTTTAAAATAAAATTAGTGATTCTATTAAAATAATAATAATAATAATAACAAAGTTAATTATAATATTTTTTACATTTAATTATATCAATAACTACTAAACAATATTTAGAAACATCTTAAAACACTCCTCCTGAAAACCTCATTTTATTCCTTATATCATGTATAAGATTTAGTTTAGTTATCTTGTTTGTGTATTTTTAATTCTAAAATTTTAACCTTAATACAAATAATATAAAAATAAAAGAATTAAATCACATAAACTTAAATGATAAAATTAAAAAAATACATATGATTTAAACTTTTAACTTGCCATAATATAATGACTAATACTAAATATTGGTTCAACATATTTTAGATCAGTGTTTAGGTAAAAACTAAAATTTATAATTTCTACCAAACATAGATTGGTTCAAGTGATAACCAATTTGATATCGCTTAAGTAAGATCTAAAGTTTAAGTCCTTCTATATACATAAAATCTTTGCTGAGAGACTCACCAACCAAAGTCAGGTGTGCGACGCAGATCGGTATGAATTAGTCAATACGAAATCTTGGAACCGAGAGGACAACAAAAAAAATTATAATTTCTACCTAATAAAAAGGTTAACAGAAGAATTTGAAAAACAAAATTAATCATACAAATTACATCCATTATTTTAACAAATATTCAAAACTTTTTTTTGTAAACAATTGAGAAAATAATAATATTAAGAAAATAATTTAAAATAGTAGGGTTCGATTGTTTCACTGAAAACATTTTCCTGAAAAATGTTTTCCGTAAAATGAACTACATTTTCTGAAAAACATTTTCTAGAAAATGTTTTACGATATTTGGAAGATGTTTAAATCCTTTTTCCACTAGTTGATGATTTTTTAAAAAATTATTTATTACAAATATTAAATACAATAAATAATATTATTTATCATAAAAATTAATATCATTATTTTTAAAATATTAAAATAATTTATTTATTATTAAAATATTAATTTTATAATTTTATTAATAAAAATATTAATATTGGTATATTTTATTGAAATAAAAATAGTATAAATTATATTAATTATTTATTAAAGTAATAGTGTTATATTATATTTTAAAAATATTAATTAGTATATTTTAAATATCTTTATTAAAATATTATTAGATTATTATATTAATATTAAATATATAATAATATTATTCATTATTAATAATTTAATAATATTATTTATATGAAATTAATAAATAATATAAATTTTATTAATAATTTATTATAAAAATAAAAATATTATATTATATTATTATAAATATTAATAAATATATTTTAAATATTTTAATAAATAATATTTTGATTAAAATTATATTAAAATATTTATTAATATTAAATTCATAAAATAAAATTATTTTGAGTATTTATTCTTTGAAGTTAAAAGTTTGAAAAATGATTTACGGAAAATTAAACCGTAAGTCATTTTTCAAAAACCACAAAAGAAATTATGTTGATCAGAAAAATGTTTTAAGTTGACCAATCAGTTTTACTCCAACAAAACACTTGAAAATGAGGAAAACATTTTTCGAAAAACATTTTAGGTAAAACAAATTGACCCTTAGGGGGTATTTGGTTCAAGGATTGTGGGATTCCCATGGGATGGGAATCCCACATTCCCATGTTTGGTTAGCCGGGAATCTCATTCCCGGTAATGTTTTATTACCAATAGTAGATTTTTTGGGTATATTATCGGGAATGTCATTACCTCTCTTCCCTTAGGTATTGTAACATTACCGGCGTTTTTGACTAAAATGGTTTTAAATTTTATTTTTTTTCAAAAATATACTTCTTCTGTCATTGAATAATAAAAATTCTACGAAGATTAAATTACAAATTTATCCTTAAATTATTTTAGATTTACAAAAAAAAATCTATAATTAAAATTTTATATGAAGTTCAGAGGTTAAAAAAAATTTACCCTTTCATTAAACATTTTTTATATTTTTAATTTTGTAAAACAAATTATATAAATATTATGAATTTAATTTTTTTAAAGAAAATATATAAATATTTTACAATTTGTAATATTATACAAATATATAATAAGGACAATTTGGTCAAATATACATTCCAATAATCTTTTATTCCTTTAACCAAACACGGTAATCTTACATTCCTGCTAAACCAACCAAACACAAAATACAACATTCTCAGTAATCATATTCCCTGATAATCTTTTATTCCCACTAGCAATCTTTTATTCCAACTGGTAATCTTACATTTCGTGAACCAAACGCACCCTATTTTTATTGTATACTATAGTGGTAGTGGGTCCCCACTCAACCACTTAACTAACTCAAGCCTGCGCTCTTCAATGCAATACGCCGTTCTTTAAAAAATAATTAAATTAAAATTTTTATTATTAGTATTTAATTTCTTAATTAATTAGTCTAAAATAAGCATTGTAGAAATTTATTGTAACATAATTCTCTTAACTCAGTCAATTTATTTATAATGTTGTGATTTGAACATTTGATTAATTTAAAAGACTTAATATTTAATTTAATTTAATTAATTGATTAAATTATTAATATTTTAATTAATTAATACATTTATTGATTCAAATTATAATTAAATATTATAATAATTATAATACCAATTGAATTTTTGTTCAACTGATTATAATTAAACAATTAATTACATTTTTAAATTTTTAAATACTATAAGTTAATATAAATATGACGATGAACAAATATTTACCTAAAGTTCATAATAATAGGAAATCAATAGTTTATTAAACTATTTTCTGAAATATTGTTATTTTCTGAAATGTGATTTTCCCGTAAATCATGTCTATTTGTCATTTTTGTCAATATATCCCATAAATTCCGGCCCATGAAATTCGGTCAATCATTAAGCTTTAACAATTTGAATAATTAAAGTATATATATATCAAATATGTAAGACACGAACCAAACAATTATAGTAATAAAGAAATTGGTGTTATTTATTTTTGTATCTGGTTCTAGCACTATAAATATAAAAAATGTGAGTGTTCAATATCAAATGATTGAGAATTGTCTTCTAACGTAAACTACTTTATATTTACCTCAAATTAAAAATTTACGTCTTTTTAGTAGATGAGATTAAAAGTAGGAAATGATAAGATATTTACTAAAAAAACAATAACATAAATTCAACCGTTGATTTCAACAATGAAATAATTTCAACCGTTGATTTTACTCATCCAATGAATGAGAAATATGTATTAGAGGGTTATAAGAAGATTGAAGAGTGCTGATTGTCGCATAATTTAGATGTTATATTTGGAAGAAGGTCTTGTTAGATCAGTTTATGCCACATAAATAGACCGTCGTAACAAATTTAATTTTGTATACCATTAAAATTATTTATAAATATATTATTTATATAATACTTATCCGGATTAAACAATTAATATATCATATACTAATAATTAAGCTATAAATATTTATATTAAAATTTAATAATTTTAAAGTAATAATACAATAAAGGAGAAACAAATTTAATTTAACCCTTACTGAATATAGGTGTCATCCAAACTTTAACATGTATGAGTAAGTACATTATGGAAATTTCCCATCCCTAAATCTTCAAACTTTCTGCTATATATACGCCCACACCATTTCAATCTTCTTCATCCAATCCCCTCTTCCCTTCTTCATTTCATCTTTGTTTTCACACTTCAAGAGGGGTTTGGTTTTACAGCCCAGAAAACTTCATGGCTAAGCTTGCTGTTGCTTTCTTCTTGGCTCTCATTGCCATATCCATGCTTCAAACAATGGTGGGTACCTTTCCTTTTTCCCAGTTACATTGAAAAATCGAAAGAACATTTAGTATAGAAAAAAAAGTTGCAGACAAAAGGAAAACCTGCAGTTTACAGCAGTCTAATCTTTAGTTTTGTGGTCTTCATTATAGGTAATGGCTTCACATGGAAGAGGAGGTCACCATTATGATCAGGTAAAAGCTGAAGCTTTGAAGATTTCCTTTTTGTCACATTCTGATCTGTTTGTTTCCCTGGAATATTTTGTTCCCCATCTGCAGAAACGTTATGGCCCTGGAAGTCTCAAGATTAACCGTAAGCATACAAGACTTTTCACTTTCAATGTTTTCCTTTTGCTTTCTTTATGTAGAAGATCTGATCTAAAAACGTAGAAAAAATTAGCTTGAAGAAACATGGTCCTGGTAAGATCTGATTCAGGATTCGTTTATACCACTTAAAACTTAGATGAATGAAAATAGACAACTACGATTAACAGTAATAAATAATAATATATTCACATAAAAAAGAAACAATGAGGTAATATCAGTCATCTATTTTTTCTCTAATTCATATATATATATATATTAACCCTTTGATTTTGGTGGAATGAAATGACCAGAATGTCCATCTGAGTGCACAAGGAGATGTAGCCAGACCCAGTACCATAAACCATGCATGTTCTTCTGCCAGAAATGTTGCAGGACTTGCCTGTGTGTGCCTCCAGGGTATTATGGGAACAAACAAGTTTGCCCTTGCTACAACAACTGGAAGACCAAGGAAGGAGGCCCCAAATGCCCTTAAATTTGTTTACTTGGAGGGAACCCTATCTCTAAGTTTTTTTTTAATTCATCTTTTAAGCATGGAATTGTGGCACTGTGATGCTAACTTTATATTTATGATGTTAGTTGTTGCTGGTGTTTTATGTACTTTTTTTTGCAAAATATGTACCAATTTGTCACCCCATTAAATGAGAGTGGCTAATCTTTGCTCTATTTAATTAAAGAAGTTGTTGTTATTTAACTAGAAATTACCCCATTTTCAAAAAAAATATATTATATTGTAGCATAATTGATGTATGATTTATTGATCAATGAATCTGGATTGAACTCTTATATTTATTTAAAAATTTTAATGAGTAACTGATTGTAAATCTTACCTCTTTTATCTTTCTATTTGAAGTAAAATTGAAATAGAGTTCTAGTCAAATTTTAGTGTAATAATACAAATTCATTAACATAAAAAGGGGGCTGATTGGACCTTCTACTCATGGATTCAAAAACTTTAATGCATTTGTTGCATCATAGATTGAATTGGAAATATATAAAATTACGAAGAATTTGGATCAATATTTATCTTTTTTTGTTTTGAAAATAAAATATGTTTGTTAGACATGTTAGGATTTATTTAAAGAAACCCTTTTTAATGGTAATTTGTTCAAAAATAGTCAAATTGTAATATCCAAAATTTTGGAGTGGTGTCTGAAAAATAAAATGTGAAAATTTGGGGATCAAAGTGTAAATTTGTAAAAGTTTAGGGATTAAAAATATAAATTTTCAGAAGTTGTATTATGGGTCTATAAAAGAGTATTTCAACTCAAGAATGAAATTATAATGGGTTTCAGATTTTTTTATATGAAGTTTGTATAAAATTTTATTAAATGATAAAGATTGGTAAACTTTGAAGGAAGTTTGAGGTTAGAAAAATTATATTGATATTTTTAATTAGTATAATTTGATTTGAATTAGTGTAATTTAGAGGAATTTACATGTTAAAGTGGAATAGTAAAATTTAGTGATTAAATTGAATTTTTGGATAATTAGAAGGGAAAAGATGGAAATTGATATATGAGATTTTTATATTTATTTAATGATAAATTATGATTCATTTAGGGTAATTTTGACTAATTTTGACTTTTGGGCCAAAATGATTTTTTTATTCATTTTAAATTTGTTTTAAGACAAATTACGAGATATTTTTGCAAGAAAATTCAAGAGAACTATTCTCTTCTCCAGTAATGAGGTGTATACCGAACCTCCTGCTCAATCTGGGCAGCAGGGAGCTCCGACACCTGAGGGAGCGCCTGCGCCTGATCAAGGGATGTTTTTGCAAGCACTAGAAGCTATTCTGCAGCGTTATCAACCTGTTCCTCCCCCAACTGCACCACCAGCTCCTCTGATGTCTGTTACAAAAGAGTTAAAGAGTTTGGGAGCCCCTGAATTTAAAGGAGAAGCTTACGAAGGTCTGATAATAGAGGATCTTTGGTTGCATGACGTAAAAGTAATGTTGGATGGATTACACTACTCTGACCGTGGGAGATTAGATGGAGTGGTGTCTCTGCTTCGAGTTCCAGCCCCGATGTCGTGGACAAATACCATTATGCATGTTCCTCTGGAGCAAGTCACTTGGCATTTTTTCCTTGAGAAATTTATTAACAAGTATATTGACAAGCAGTTCATTCAGGAAATGAAGCAACAATTTTTAAATTTGAAGCAAGGCAACCGCACTGTTTATGAGTTCGAGTGTGAATTCAATAAGTTAAGTAGGTTTTCCTCAGAGTTGATCCCTACAGAGAAAGATAGATGCTAGTGGTTTATATAGGGTTTGTGTCCTATGTTAAAGGAGTTTATGTTGGTGTGGAGTTGCCGACATTTCAAGAGATTGTGAACAGAGCTAAAGCGTTGGAAAGAGCCCAAAATGAAAATTTTTTAGAATAGATTTCAGTCAGCAAAAAGACAGGGGACATCTTATACTATTGCTCAATCTAAAAAGGGTCAAGGTTCTGGTTACATACCCTAGGATAGATATGAGGGAACTACTTTAAATCTTAAGGGAACTAATGCTGGAAAAGGAAGATAGACTCAGACAATGGCTGCAGGAGCAGACAGATGTTTACAGAGTCAGAGTCAGATTTTACATTGTCAGTTTTGTAGGAGAAATCATATTGGGGTATGCAGAATTGTCCCAAGAGCCTGTTTTCGATGCGGTGAATCAAGACACTATATTCAGGATTTCCCTCTAATGTCAGGAGAGAAATTATTACAGTCCAAGAAATTTGTAGCAACACCTCAAAGAGGTCGAAGTAGAGGTAAAAATTACTTCGTTAGAATCTGCTATATAGACTGAAGGGCGAACCACAACTAGAGTATATAATATCAAGATTAAGGAGGACCGAGACAATCCAGAGATCATCGCAGGTTCCTTTTATCTCTTTGACGCACCTCTATTTGTTTTGATTGACCCTGGCTCTACACACTCATAAATTAGTAAAAAATTAATTAGAGAAAGAGATATTTCCCTAAAATATATTTTGAGTGATATAGTTACGACGAATCCTTTAGGTCAGAGTGCTAAGGTCAAGCGTCTAAATAGAAATTGTTCGCTAAAAATTCAAGGCATCGAGTTTCCTGCAAACTTGATGGAGTTACCTTTCGAGAAATTTGGGATAATTTTGGGTGTGGATTGGTTATCTCTTTACCATGCTATAGTAAATTGTTGTTTAAAATGATCAATACTGAAAGACTCGAAAGGTACAGAGGTAATAGTGGTTGGACAAAAGATGAATCCTTTATCTAATATGATTTCAGTTGTTTCTGCTAAGAAATTGTTGTTGCATGGATGTCAAGCTTTCTTGGCCAACCGTGTTGGATACTCGAACTTCCAAAGTGAGGTTGAAAGATATTACAACTGTTAAGGTGTATCATGACATTTTCCTAATGAGATATCAGGATTACCTCCCGATAGAAAGGTTGAGTTTAATATTGAATTACTTTTGGGTACTTCTCTGATATCGTTGGCTCCATATCATATGACTTTGACTGAGCTTAGAGAGTTAAAGGATCAATTACAAGAGTTGTTGGATCGAGGATTTATCAGGCCAAGTGTATCGCCTTGGGGTGCACCAATATTATTTGTGAAGAAGAAAGATGGATCTATGTGATTATGCATAGATTACCGTCAACTAAACAAGGTGACAATGAAGAACAAGTATCCTCTTGCGAGGATTGATGACCTATGCGATCAGTTAAAAGGCGCAACTATATTTTCTAAGATTGATCTTTGATCTAGGCACCATCAGCTGAAGATTAAAGAAGAATATATTTTGAAGATTACATTTCGGACCCGCTACGGACGCTACGAGTTTGTAGTGATGCCATTCAGTTCGACTATTGCCCCAACGACATTCATAGATTTGATGAACCGAGTATTCCAACCATACTAGGATGAGTTTGTAGTTGTATTTATTGATGTCATTCTGGTTTATTCGAAGAAAAAAAAGAGCATGATGCTCATTTACACATTGTTCTCCAGACACTTAGGGATAAAAAGTTGTATGCCAAGTTATTAAAGTGTGAATTCTGGTTATTGGAGGTAGCATTTCTTGGACATGTGGTATATGCTGAGGGGATTTGAGTGGATCTTCAGAAGGCTAAAGCTATATTGGACTGGAAAGTTTCAAATAATGTTTTAGAAGTTCAAAGTTTCTTGGGATTTGCTGGATATTATCGAAGGTTTGTAAAGGATTTTTCAATGACTGTCGTTCCACTCACAAAGGTATTAAGGAAAGATATTCCATTTATTTTGACAAAGAAATGCCAAAAGAAGTTTTAAAACCATAAAGAAGGTTCTAACAGAGGATCCAGTACATGTACAACCAGAATCAAGCAAGGATTTTGTGGTGTTTAACGACGCGTCTCATAATGGTCTAGGATGCATTTTGATGCAAGATGGAAAGGTGGTAGCCTATGCATCGAGATAACTTAAGCCACATTAAAGAAATTATCCAGTGCATGATCTTGAGTTGGCAGCAGTGGTGTTTCCACTTAAGATATGGCGTCATTATCTATACGGTAAAATGTGTTATATCTATACCGATTAGAAAGCTTAAAGTATCAGTTGACTTAAAAGAAGCTAAACTTGAGAAATAGGATACGAATCAAGTTACTTAAGGATTATGATACGATTGTTGTTTTTTGTGAGTACTATATAATTTATCTAAGTATAAAAATTATATATACACTGATGATGCTTCGGCAATGGAAATGTAAGAGTGAATAAAATGATGGAGATAGAGTGCAAATGAGTGAATAATGTTGTGGCAAAAGAGCATTTTATAATGATGAAAATACTAAGGCAATGTAAAATCGTAAAAACAACAAATAAATAAATAACTTGACAATCCTCACACGGGAAACTACTTCAGAAATGAATGGTAGGAAGACACTTAAGGACACTTAAGGAGTTTGCTAAAAGTGTTCTCGCTATCTCTAGTCATAAGAACCTAACAGAATAGAATGACACGGTATCTCCTCTAAGTCTCAACTATAGCAACCTACACTATTGATGATGCACTACGTCTCTTAGTCGTTAAAATCTTAGCTTATTCTATCTCAAGTACTAATGGATTAGGCTATAGTGATTAACTACATCCCATTGCTTATGTTAATCATTCATAAGTTTCTCTCGAACACTTAAGAATTAGTGACTATATTTTTCTCGAACATCTAGTCTTCGTCTAAGAAAAGGACACTCTCATACCTCCTACAATCTTAGAAGATGAAGCACACATAAACAAAACAAGTAAAAACAAAAGATAAACATTCATCAATCATTGAAATAAAGTTTCAAGCATCCATCAAATGAACCCACAAAATATAGCTTAGTTCATGGTGGGGTTCAAACAAACCATATAGTATATATAATCATTCATTCGACCTTACAACCCAAATAAGATTTCAAGCTTTAACAATAGAGCAAAGGTTGGAGAATAAAGCACTAGGTGTGCACGATCGACACTTACCTCAAACCACCACGAACGACTATAGCGTAAGCTCTTATAGGATGCTAGGCCACTCTCTCGAGCTTCAAAAATGGAGGAACACCAATAAAAATGGAGAAAGATGAACAATAATGGAGGTAGAGAAAATGGAGAAGATGATGATAGATTTTCAAGCTTCCAAAAGTTATCTCTCTTGTGAGGTGTCATTTTAAATAAAAATATATAAGGGTATTCTTGGGAATTTTGTACTCAAAATACTCATCATACCCCCAAATTCATTCCTTGTGCATGAAGGTTATCTCCAAGGTGGCAATGGAGCCCATTCAGGTGGTTATTTGTAGCAGACACGTGCTTTGACAACTATCCTCTTGTGAAAATACCTCATTGTCTTTTTCTGCGCCAGAAATACCAAGGAATTATAGTCTGTTTTAGCAACATGTGATTTCGTGACATTCTTCTCAACTTACCCTATGCTCCTTGTTTCCTGCACATCACTAACCATCCACACATTTCCCATCATATAGCACTTAACAAAGTAAAAATAACACAACCACAACAAATGCAACTATATGAATCTAAAATGACCTATATGAACCCTTAGACAAACAATAACTTAAGTGAAAAAGGCCTTAAAAGTAGCATTTTTACAGAGTTATCACATCCCCAAACTTAAGCTATTGCTTGTCCTCAAGCAATGGATAACAATTAACTCAATCAAAATGTCATGGCAATTTTCAACAATAAGAAAATCAAGACAAAAATAGAATTTTAACCCTCAGAAAAGTTGGCTTCAATATGCTAGACATATCAAGAAATCAAGTAGTTTTCCCTATGTCAAGATTCTTTGTGATATTGTATGTGCGTGATTGTATCCAATTTATACTTAACGAATTTAGGCAATTTCTAATTGAGTTCCCTAGTTTTGCCACGTCATTTACTCATTCATTAAGCACATTTATACTCCCTTTTCACTTAATACACATTTTTTATATGCTACTACAAAGGGAGTCAGCCCATCACACCTACCATCTCACACTCTAGGTGAAAGGGAGTATACCTTCCACCCCAATCTAGTTAGGTAGAGTCATCCCATGATTGTTTTCATTCACTTATATGCACATGGCTTCCATTTATTAAAGAGAGTTTTAAGCAATGCCACGACAAAGAGGAGTTTCCCTATACATTTATGCCGAAGCACTTATTCACGATTAAATAAAATTCAAACATAAGGGAGTTCTTTAAACAATGATTTATCATTTAAGCATAATATCAAATTTTAATACCAATGCTAACTAGAGTTCTTTCATAAAAAAATCCTAAGTTCCTTAAGTATAGAGAACTTAGAAATCGTGTAAGAATAATTCACAAAACATCAAGCCCTAGAGTCAGTTCTATCATTCTCAATAGTCATTTACATTCAATTTCTAGCCTAAAAAATTCATTATCATTGGGTATCATTAAAACATTTCATCTAACTGTTCTACCAATTACTGATGCCATGGTATAATGTTATGCTAATACTATCATGCACATGTTCTGCAAAGAACACTATATCCCCCAAACTTGAGAGAAGGATTTCCCTAAATGCTTAAGAGAAATAAGTAACTAATTAAACTAAATACAATATCATTCTATGCAAAAATGAATGCAAAATGAGGTATCTCGATTTCTATGGTGGTGTTACGGTGGAGGTGCTTGCATAATGGTGTGGAATTGGAGTGTTCAGAGTCTGTTGGTGGTGTATTATGGGGTCTTAAGGTCTTTAGGGATCGGGGTAAACTAAGGTTCCTCATGTTCTGACACCTTTTTCAAATGGCATCAATTCATGTGTAGAGGGAATTGCTGTGGCATTTTTGATTGTGCGGTATCGTGTGACTTCACTGGCTGCGGTGGTGCTGTCAATTTTGGTAGCTGGGGCTTAGTCTCTTATCTCTCGGTTGTGGGTATTGTGTGGAAGGGGTTAACATCTTCAGGTTTATCCTTATTATCTGGTGGATGAGCATCTGCTGATGATGTGATATTTGTGCAGATGGGTGGACATCATCAGTAATGTCATCGTTTGTGCCAACACTAATTGAGTCTTCTTTCTAAGTAGGTGCAGCTACAATAGGGGATTTACCATTGTCCACAACATATTCAATTGTTATGGAAGTTTTGTCAGATTAGATTGGAGCTCCATTATATAACAAAATGCCCCACACATATAATAGTTCCACCTTCAAAATAGTTTTACCCTAGAATGTCATGTATTTCACATATGAATTGTAGGACCATTGCAGTAGTCCTCTCTCCTTTAAAGTGCTCTCTGTATGAAGCTGAATGATAGTGGAATAAGATCTCTTTTCACTCCTCTTTGTTATGGCAACTTTTAATCATTTAAGAAGCAAATTCTTTGAAGAGATAAGGTTATCCCAATGACAGTAGCCACCATCGTATATGACCTTGTTATTTCCCTGGCTATTCAAGTAAGAAAACAAAACACCACTGACGATAAAATTGACAATGTAAGCATACCACAAAATTACCGCGACAGATAATAATTTCTAATTAGGGAATTTTTCTTAATCTCCATTTCATTCAGAATTTCTAGCCTAGACAGATGGTCAGTTACTTGGGGTTTAGGATGTGTAAATTCAATAAAATCCAAAGGTTCAATTTTCATATCGGGTCTAGCTATGAGTAAGCTATACTGACTCATATCCTTTAGAATATCCTTGAGCTCCTCTTCGTCTTCTTCATCGAGCTTCATGTGATTATCAGTTCATAAAAATTTGTTGCGGCAAAATTTTACAGCTTTCCTTTGGTCATCAACTCCTACTGATGGAGGCTTTTCTTTTTTGTGGTAAATTTATTATTGTATTAATTGGTTGCACTCTTTGAACTCTCATCTTTGTTTTCCATCGAATGTGAATTTTCTTGCATCTACAAATCTTCATAGACAATCTCATGATTGGGATATCCGAGTGTCTCCCCCTAAACTTAGCATCTTTATAGATTTTGGTGCCACTTATTAAGGTGAATATACCATAATTCTTCTTGTCTTGACCATTATTGACTTCAGTATCACTAGGTAAACTAACTGGTTGATGTTCATGTAATACCGTGATAATTTTACCAATCTGACCCTCCAAGGTCCTCAAAGATAAACTGTGGATTTGAAGAAAATCACCTTGACTTTGTAATAAGGCTCATTGGTTTTTGATGAATGTAGCATGGTCTTGTAGCATGATTTTTGTAGTTGATATAAAATCTTGAATCGTGGCCTCCAAAGAACTTAAGTTGGATGAAGATGATACTCTCTTGTTAGAATTATGTCATGGCATATTTTTTTAAAAAACCTTGGGAATCACTGAAATGTTGCTTAGAGGGCTAACTAGCATTACTGATTCCTTGAATTCTTCATGAGAAGTTTGGATGTTGATGTAATCCAAGATTGTAGGTGTTAGAATATGGGTTGTTATTGCCTCAATTGTAGTTCCCTACATAGTTGATGGACTCATGATTGCTTGGAAACTCGCTCTCATGGTGATTGCCATGGCATAATAGGCATGTTGAGTTAGTTGCCTTAACTTCTTTCACCTCACTTGAATGTTACAAATTTTTCAACATATTGGTGATGGCAGAAAGTTGGGCGAACACGAAATCCTTAGTATCCAACTCGAATGTCCCATGCACTTTTCACCCTGTTCCAAGCCTTGAAGAAGAGAATTGATAGTTTTTATCCACTATCCTATCAAGGATATCAAATGCTTATTCAGGTGACTTATCCAGCAAAGTACCATTTTCCATAGCATCTAGCATCAGCCTTGTGGGAGCATTCACACTATGGTAAAACATAACAACTTTCGCCCAATCACGGAATCCATGGTTAGTGTACTTGCGAAGCAAACTTTTGTATCGATCCTAACACTTATACATAGACTCTTCATCGCCTTGGCGAAAACTTGTGATGTCATTGTGAATATGGTTGTTCATGTTGGGCAGATTATATCACAACAAAAGTTTTTTTCACAAGTTAGTCTATGACCTTATCGAGCTGGAAGGTACTTCATTAAGCCATGCACTGACATGATCTTTCAAAGAATATGGAAATAACTTTAAATTCAACATATCTTCATGCACACCTTGTTGTCAAAAGGAGTCATAAACCTCAAAAAATACTCGAATATATTTCCTTACATCCTCATGAGGAGCACCACCAAACTGTCCAATCAAGTCCAATATGTCAAACATAACCGGTTTGAGCTCAAAGTGGGATGCCTGAATCTTGCAACCTATAATAGCAGCCTTTAGGTCATCCAAGGTAAGGTTTAAATGATCTTGAATAGAACAAGGCCTAGTTGCATTCCCCGTATTCAGAATTGCATTGGCATTACGATATTATTATTGACCAATACCTTGATTTCCAATTTGATACATGTTTGCTTGAGCACGTTGAGTACATTTTCTTTGTTTAAAAAATCGTTTAATCTCATGTTCAATTGGATGTAGTGGTCTTTTGGGATGTTCTCGGGTAATACACCAACAAAAACCTGAAAAGACAAGAAAAATAACGAGTAAAACTATACAAAAAAAGTAAAATAAAAAGGCTATGTAAAAACTAATTAACTTTCAGTTGCCAATCCCCGGAAATGTCGGCAAAAACTTGTTGCGTGTTGTGAGTACTAATAAATTATACGCAAATGATGTACAAGTATACACAATCGCAATAAGTAATAAAGTGATGAGTGAACATCTTCTCCG
Source organism: Hibiscus syriacus (assembly GCF_006381635.1). Taxonomy (NCBI): domain Eukaryota; kingdom Viridiplantae; phylum Streptophyta; class Magnoliopsida; order Malvales; family Malvaceae; genus Hibiscus; species Hibiscus syriacus. Next base: position 586,228 of record NW_024063033.1, read on the forward strand.
CAGGGATTGGTAGAAATTATGAGTTTAACCACATCACTACTTTAATTTATCTAACTATATAAATGATATATACACTGCTGATGCTTTGGCAATGGAAATGTGAGAGTGAATAAAATGACGGTGAGGGAGTGTGATTGAGTGAAAAATGTCGTGGAAAAAGAACAATTTATAATGATGAAAATGCCAAGGCAATGTAAAATGGTAAAAATAGCAAATAAATGAATAACTTGATAATCCTCACACGGGAAACGAATTCGGAAATGAATGGTGGGGAAACACTTAAGGAACTTAAAACTTATTTATCTAACAGATCTAGTATTATAATGCTTTACTTGTTTGACAGAGTTTGTTAAAAGTGTTCTCGCTATCTCTAGTTGTAAGAACCTAACAAAATAGAATGCCACAATATCTCCTCTCAGTCTCAACTATTGCAGCCTACACTATTAATGACACACTACCCCTCTTAATCGTTGAAATCCTAGCTTAGTCTCTCTCAAGTACTAAGGGATTAGGCTATAGTGATTAACTATATCCCATTGTTTATGTTAGTCCTTCCTAAGTTTCTCTCGAACACGTAAGAATTATTGACTAGATTTCTCTCGAACATATAGTCTTCATCTAAGAAAATGACACTCTCATGCCTCCTATAATCTTATAAGATGAAGAATATATAAGAAAAAAAAGTAAAAGCAAAAGATAACATTCATCAACCATTGAAATAAAGTTTCAAGCATCCATCAAATGATCCCCACCAAATTTAGCTTACTTCAACCTTACAACCCAAATAAGATTTCAAGCTTTAACAACGGAGCAAAGGTTGGAGAAGAAAGCACTAGGTGCACATGGCCAACACTTCCCTCAAACCACCACGAACGGCTATAGCATAAGCTTCTCTCGGATGATACGCCACTCCCTCGAGCTTCGCCAATGGAGGAACACCAATAAAAATGGAGAAAAAGGAACGATAATAGAGGTATAGAAAATGGAGAAGATGATGATATATTTCCAAGCTCTCAAAAAGTTGTATATCTCTCTTGTGATGTGTCATTTTAATATCTAAGAGTATTCTTGGGAATTTTGCACTCAAAACACACATGATACCCCCAAATTCATTCCTTGTACGTGAAGTGTATCTCCATAGGTGGCATTGGACCCCGTTTAGGCATTTATTAGTAGAAAACACGTGCTTTGACAGATGTCCTCTTGAAAAAATATCTCTTTGTCTTTTTCTGCGCAAGAAATGCCAAGGCATTACAGTCTGGTTCAGACACATGTGATGTTACGACATTCTTCTCAGCTTACCCTATGCTCCTTATTTCCTGCACATCACTAACCATCCACATCTTTCCCATCACATAGCACTTTAACAAAGTAAAAATAACACAACCATAATAAATGAAACTACATGCAACTATATGAATCTAATATGACCTATTTGAACCCTTAGAAAAACAATAACTTAAGTGAAAAGGGCCTTAAAAGTATCCTTTTTATAGAGTTATCAGTGATCATAAACTATCACCCAGGGAAGGCTAATGTTATAGTTGATGCACTTAGCTGAAAGACTTTTTCAGCTTTATGCACATCAGATGCCTGATTATCTTTAAAGGACGTTGGTGCCTGGTGGCTGAATTAAATTTAAAGCATTTATTATTGGAGAGAATAAAGGGGCTACAAAGAATAGATGAAAAGTGCTTATCGATGATAGAATGAGTGGAAAATGATGGAGCCAAAGATTTTAAAGTAAAGTCGATGGATGCTTATGTTACAGAGATAAAGTTTATATTCCAAATGATGAATAATTGAAGAAATATATTATTTAAGAGACATATTTTAGTCTGTTGGCTATGCATCTATATGGAAAGAAAATGTATCAGGATTTGAAGAGTCTATATTGGTGGTCTAGTATGAAGAGAGGTATTATAGAATTTGTTGCAAAGTGTCTGACATGTCAACAAGTAAAAGCAGAGCATCATGTACCTTCAGGACTTTTACAAACAATCTTCATTCCTCAATGGAAATGGGAGAGAGTTACGATGGATTTCATAATGGGGCTACCATTGACTCCGAATAAAAAGGATTCAATATGGGTAATTGTTGATAGGTTAACGAAGACAACACATTTCATCCTTGTTTGAACTTATTATTCAATGAATATGTATGTTGAGTTATACATCAATGAGATAGTTCGATTGTATGAAGTGTCTGAAAAAGATCCAAGGTTCACTTTGAGATTTTGGAAGTCTTTACATGAAGCATTGGGTACTAGATTGAACTTTAGAAAAACGTTTCACCCATAAATAGATGGTCAGTTCGAGTGGACTATTCAAAATCTAGAAGATATGTTAAGGTTGTGTGTATTAGAATTTAAAGGAACTTAGGAGAAGTATTTTCCTTTAGCAAAATTTTCTTATAATAATAGTTATCAATTGAGTATTAAGATGGCGCCCTACGAAGCTTTATATGGAAGAAAGTGTCGGACACCATTAAATTGGTTCGAACTGAAAGATCGCAATATAATCGGCCTAGATCTAATCAAAGAAATGGATTAAGGAAATTAAGCCCAAGGTTTATTGGACCTTATGAAATTGTAAAAAGGGTTGGTCCAATAGTTTACCAGTTGGCTTTGCCTGTAGAAATAGACAATGTTTTTAATGTTTTCCATATGTCGATATTATGGAATTATCAATCAAACCTTCTCATGTCGTCACAACGGAGTAAATAAAGATTTAGCGAGATATGTCATATGAGGAAGAACCGAAAAAGATTTTGGTAACATGGAGTCAAAGAGTTAAGAAATAAGATAATTTCACTTGTTAAGGTTCTTTAGCGCAATCATAAGGTTGAGGGAGCTAATTGGGAAAGAGAGAAATATATGAAAAAGCATATTCCTTACTTATTTGAAAGAGATCTGCACTGAAAATTTGATGAAATTTTTTCAAAAGGGGAAAGAATTGTAATATCCAAAATTTTGGACTGGTGACAAAAAAGTAAAATTTAAAAGTATAGGGATGAAAGTGTAAACTTGTAAAAGTTTAAGGACTAAAAATAATTTTCAAAAGTTGTATTATGGGTCTGTAAAAGAGTAATTCAGCCCAAGAATGGAATTATAATGTGTTTCAAATTTTTTTATTTGGAGTTTGTATAAAGTTTATTAAATGATAAAGATCAATAAAATATTCAGATAATTGGATCAAATCGAAAGTCTCCAAAATTTTAAAGGAAGGAAGTTTGATGTTACAAAAATTATATTGATATTTTTAATAAGTACAATTTGATGTGAATTAGTGGAATTTGGAGGAATTTCCATGTTAAAGTGGAATAGTGAAATTTAGTGACTAAAATGAATTTTTGGAAAATTGGAATGGCAAAGATAGAAATTGATATATGAGATTTTTATATTTGTTTAAGGATATTAAAATGGAGATAAAATGATGGCATGGTGGTAAAAAATTATGATTCATTAAGGGTAATTTTGACTTTTGAGCCATAATAAAATTTTTATTCATTTTAAATTTGTTTTATGACAAATATGAGACATTTTTGCAATAAAATTCAAAAGAACTCTTCTCTTCTCCAGAAACTAGCTGAAACTCCATAGCCAAGGTGAGTAAGGTTTTCTTTTTTATTATTGGTCAATTTTAGTGAGAATTTGGACTAAAGTGTGAAATAAGAAAATGTTCTACACTTAATTCTCTAAAAATTGGTATAGATATTTCATTGTTTCATGCTTAAATGGTGAAATGGGTATTTATGGTGGTTGAAGAGAAAGTTATATTTGGTTAAAATAAGATTAAATTTTGATTTTATGAGTGTTATGGAAGTATAAATAAAAATGAAAATTGATTGGAAATGATTAGGGGACTTAATTGAAAGTTTTGTCCATTATGATGTGTTGAGTTAATCGATCTACGGAATCGGCCAAGAGGGGGGTGAATTGGCAATTAAAAATTTCGTGGAAGCTTTTGCAGAAAATTTAAAGTAATTGCACAGCGATTTACAGTGGTTCGACTTTCTCAAACAAAGTCTACGTCCACTACCTTAGCTATCCACACTAAGGATTTCCAACAATTCACTAATTTGTTCTTTCTTTTGAGGCCAAAGAGATAACCTTACAAAATCCCTCAAGAGTATACCCCAACTCTTGAGAACACTCTTTTTCCCAAAGAGAAGATTACAAATTTGCAAACTTACAAGAAAACCTCACAAGGTAAGATGTTTGCACAATTCTAGAACAAAGAAAAGAACACTCAAGGATAAATACAATTGAGTACAAAAGTGTTCTTGAAAGCAAATGAATATTGGATGAAAAATAGGCTTGAAATACTCAAACTTGAGGTTTGATGCTTTCTCTTTGATTCTCTCTTGATTCTAGTTGATTGGTGTTTCTTGTTCTTGATCAATGGCTCCAGAACTTGTTTAAATACCCCTTGAATCAATTCTGAACGTTGGTGATAATTAGTGGAGATAATAGAGCCGTTTAAGTGTGAAAACAATTAAATTTTCTAGGTGGAGCGTCTCATGCATCGATGCATGATCAAGTATGCATCGGTGCATTCGTGTAAAATTCAAATATTTTGACCGTTGGAACACTTGATGCATCGGTGCACCAAGTGTGCATCGATGCATGAAATGCATTCGATGTTTGAAAAATAGCCTGATGCATCGATGCATGGCTTGTGCATCGATGCATCAAATGCATTCGATGTTTTGAAAATATTCAGAGTGCATCGATGCATGGAGAGTGCATCGGTGCATGGAATGCATTCGATGTTCAATTAATTCATTGATGCATCGATGCATGTACTGATGCATCGGTGCATGCCTTTGAATAATTGATTTAAGGCTTGTTTTTGGTTCAAAATACTTTGTGAAAATTGTTTCAAAAATAGTTTAAGTACAAATCACAATTTTACACATTTAGTAAGGATTAAAATTGATCTTGAAAAACTTGGAGTAATAATTTGATATTCGGTTAATTGAATCGAATATAAAATTGTAAAATCATTTGTAAAATCTTAAAATTCATTTAACTTAATTTGTTATATCGAAATATCAAAAATGTTTTCAACAATCTCCCCCTTTTTGATATAACAAAACATTTGAGTAATTTTAAGATTTGTTTAAGAAATTATTTTTGAAATCGATTTTGAAAAACTTACTCCCCCTTACTATAGCACATCTTAAATTTTCTCCCCCTTTTTGTTAAATCAAAAAGACTCTATATAAACGTTTTAAACAAGAATTTTGAAAAACATTAGACAATTGATTTATTAATAATAAGCTGCTAAGATCACAATCAAAAAGAGAGATTAGCCATTAGTTTTCATAAACAATATTCATAATAAAATATGAAATGGCATAATTGGTCATATATCTAATGATGCAAAATGAATAAAATTCAAACCAAATATATTAAAATTAAGTTCAAGCATCCTCAAACAAACATCCAACAACTAATCAAGTTCAAAGTACCAAACAAAGCACAAAAATCAAAATCAATCCAAGTTTTAAAAACAAGAAAACATGACAAGCAAGTCTACTCCATCAGAGGATCGGGAGGAGGAGGATAATGAGCTCGAACTTCAAGAGTCAGAGCATCCATACGATCACGCATCTCCCTCTGAAATTCAGAAATCGTAGACTCAATGGAGGCAAAACGTAGATCAAACGACTCTAGAAAAGATCGGAAATAAGGTGGCGTTTTTATCATCTTGCCGAGCTGGTACTTCCTCGTCAATATCTCTCATAAGCCTTTGAAGCTCTGGATCATCATCAGCGTCAGGAGCTGGAGGAGGAGGAGGAGCACGAGAAGAACTAGGAGCAGCTCGAGAAGAACTAGGTCCCGGAGTTGGCTTATTGGGTCGAAAGACCCAAAGACCGGTTCGCTCATCCTAAATCCAATCTGCTTTCTTCAAAGATGTGAGGTTGATTTGATTTTGGAGAGGGATAGGAGTGTCAAGAGAAACGTTTAAACCAAGTTTGATAAACAGGTTACTAAGTAGACAACCGTAGGCTAAGGTTTCAACATGTTTGGAAGGGACAATATTAACGATGTCTACTAATTGGCTGAATATAATTTGTGGAAGATTTATTTTGATTTTATTTTTAATGCAGTACATCCACCACAAATCCCTATTACGAAGAGTGGAGTAACGACCAGCCGATGGTCTAAACCACCAAGAAATAATGAAGTGAAGAAAACGGTCGTGATGAGTTCGAAGAGAACTGACACTCGCATGAGGGATATAGGGATAATTCACATTCTCTTTTTCATCAAAAGCACAATTATCATCTAATTCGAAATGAGTAGCAATGGTTGCGGAATCAACCACAATGTATTGTCCTAAAAGGTAGGATCTAATACCGATGGTTCCACATTGGGTTTCATTTTGAATGCATACTGTATTTGAATAAAAAATACGGACAAGTTGATGAAAAACGATGGGTTGAAGAGAAAAGAGTTTATCAAACTTCCACCTTCTAAGAGTCGGGAGGTATTCAAATTCAATTTTGTTCATGGCTTGAAGCGAGGGAATACGTTCTTCCCGAATTCGATAGGATTGGAAAGACTCAATGTATCTATTATAAAGTTCGTTTCTACGACGCTCTGGCATATTGAAACAAACACTCAATAAGCCATTAGGAGCTTTGAGGATCAGGATTAGGTTGAGGAGGAACGGGATTAGGATGTTGAGGAACGGGAGGACGGTTTTGGTGAGACCGACTAGAGGATGACCTAGGGCGTTTAGGATTTGACATGGTAAGGGAAATTTGAAAAGAATATCACCTGCGATTTTAAAACACATGTATGCACAACAATTAATCCCAAAACTCAAATGAGTCCTCAATAATTCAAGGTTCTTTAACAAAGTCCTAATGGGCAAAGTTTTGAAAAACTATTTAAAATTAATATCATAATACGCATAGTTTTCATGAAACTAACATAATTGAATCAAAAGTATCATTAACTTTCGAAATAATAATAATAATTTTATTTAATTCGAAATTTCCAAATAATTTTGAAAAATTATGCGTTTTTGATGAAATTCGTTGTAGAAACTAGTTTAGAATCATCATATAGCCAATGCCCCGATAATTATTTCAAACTAGAACTAATCTAAACTAGTCCTAAGTTCAAAAATTTAATGAAATAGAGTTTTTTTGTGAAAATACCTTGAAAAATTCGGATTGAGGGGAATGAAGAGATGTTTTGCGCGATTTAATGAGTGTAGCAGGTTTGTAGGATAAAAATCTTGAAGAATCCGATGATTTCCCGAAGGTTTTGAGCAAAATGGAGATTTAGGGTGAGAAAGGGATGAACGACCGTGAGAAGTTTAGAGTTTAGGTTTTGAAAAATAAAGAAGATGAAGCCTTTAAAACCTAAAACCCGACGGATGCATCGGTGCATGGTCTTATGCATCGATGCATATTCAAGGATGCATCGATGCATTGTTAAATGCATCGGTGCATGAAGCACAAAAATGTGAAAAATCCGTTTTAAACACTTAAAATGCTAAATAATTTGGCTCTAATGGTAATGGCAACTCATATATCAAAAATTAATTATGTTCAATCAATCAAATTAATCTTCAAACTTTATTTGAACATAAAATTAATTTTCATTAAGAATCATAAACTCCCCTAACTAATAGCAAGAATGCAATCAAAAATTATTATTATAAGCATTTTTCAAGATTTATTAAAAGTGCTAAAATTATTTTAAACACTAAGTGAAGATAGGTCAGTTAGACCTAATTCTCTCCTAAGTATCCAAAATCTTTCCTTGTCTAAGGGTTTTGTAAAGATATCCGCTAATTGGTGCAAAGTATCAACAAATTCTAGAACTACATCTTCTTTAGTGACATGTTCTCTAATGAAGTGATGTCTTATTTCAATGTGCTTAGTTCTAGAGTGTTGGATGGGATTTTTAGTGAGACAAATAGCACTAGTATTGTCACACTTGATAGGAATAGTACCTACTTCAATTCCATAATCAAAAAGTTGTTGTTTCATCCATAAAACTTGTGCACAACAACTACTGGCTGAAATGTATTCCGCTTCAGTGGTATATAATGCAACACAATTTTGTTTCTTTGAAAACCAAGAAATCAGCATATTTCCAAGGAATTGGCAAGTACCGGAGGTGCTTTTCCTATCTAATTTGCATCCTCCATAATCCGCATCAGAAAAAGCATGCAAGCTAAAACTAGAGTCTCTAGGATACCAAAGTCCTAAACTAGGAGTGTCCTTAAGGTATCTAAAGATTCTCTTAACGGCTAGTAAATGTGATTCCTTAGGACATGATTGAAATCTAACACATAAGCAAACACTAAACATAATGTCCGGTCTACTTGCAGTTAGATAAAGCAAAGAGCCAATCATTGACCTATATAATTTAACATCTACACATTTATCTCATTCATCTAAGTCAAGCTTTGTTGAAGAGCTCATTGGAGTGTCATGAGGTTTCCCATTTTCCAGTCCAAACTTCTTGAGCATATCTTTGACGTACTTAGCTTGATTAATGAAGATGCCATCTTTTCTTTGCTTGATTTGGAGTCCCAAGAAAAATGAGAGCTCCCCCATCATGCTCATCTCAAACTCACTTTGCATTAGCTTAGAAAATTCTTGGCAAAGAATATCATTAGTAGAACCAAATATTATATCATCAACATAAATTTGAACTACTAATAAATCTTTACCTTTATGCTTTAAAAACAATGTAGTGTCAACCTTCCCTTTTGAAAAACCTTTTTCAATTAAAAAATTTGACAATCTTTCATACCAAGCTCTAGGAGCTTGTTTTAAACCATAAAGAGCTTTTGTCAATTTAAGAACATGATCCGGAAATTTTGAATCTTCAAAACCTGGAGGTTGTTCCACATACACTTCTTCCTTTATAAAACCATTTAAAAATGCACTTTTAACACCCATTTGATATAATTTAAATTCATGAAACATGCAAATGCTAATAACATTCTAATTGCTTCCATCCTAGCTACGGGAGCGTATGTTTCATCATAGTCTATGCCTTCTTCTTGAGTATAGCCTTGAACAACAAGTCTAGCCTTGTTCCTCACTATATGACCACTTTCATCAAGTTTATTTCTAAAAACCCATCTAGTACCTACAGTAGATTTATTACTAGGCCTTTCAACTAATGTCCATACTTTACTTCTCTCAAATTGATTTAATTCTTCTTGCATAGCCATAATCCAATGTTCATCTTTTAATGCTTCTTTGATGTTCTTAGGCTCTATGCATGAAATAAATGCAACATAATTACAGATATTTCTAAGAGAAGATCGAGTAGTTACCCCTTTTGATGGATCACCTATAATTTCACCATCTTTGACATAGTTGTACTCTCTTGGAAAAGATACTTCCCTTTCTTCAATGGTTGGATTCTCGAGGGGATCATGAGTTTCCTCATCTTTTGTTTCTTCCTTTGATGATGATTCTCCAACGTCATGTCTAACATCATTTGCTTGTACAATACCTACATCATCATTAACAGAAGAATCCTTCCTCGGAAGGGGATTATCATCGAAAACAACATGTATAGACTCTTCTACAACTAAAGTTCTTTTATTAAATACACGATAAGCTTTAGAATTTAAGGAATAACCCATAAAAATTCCTTCATCACTTTTAGCATCAAATTTACCAAGATTTTCTTTACCGTTGTTTAAAACAAAACATTTACATCCAAAAGGATGAAAATAGCTAATGTTAGACTTTTTATTTTTGAGAATTTCATATGGAGTTTTCTTTAAAATTAGCCTAATCATTACTCGATTTACAACATAACAAGCGGTATTTGTGGCTTCCGCCCAAAAATATTTTGGCAAATTATTTTCACAAAGCATGGTTCTAGCCATTTCTTCTAAAGTTCGATTTTTCCTCTCAACAACTCCATTTTGTTGAGGGGTTCTAGGTGCTGAAAAATTGTGGCTAATACCATTAGAATTACAAAACTCAATAAATCCAAGATTTTCAAATTCAGTTCCATGATCACTTCTAACACTAGTGATAGAGTAACCTTTTTCATTTTGGATTATTTTTGAAAATGTGATGAAATTTTCTAATGCTTCATCTTTAGTACTTAAGAATAGAACCCAAGTGTATCTAGAATAGTCATCTACCAAGACAAATGCATATTGTTTTCCTCCCAAGCTAGTAGTTCTAGTTGGCCCAAAAAGATCTAAATGGATCAATTGTAATACTCTACTAGTTGATACATCATTAATAGATTTAAAAGAAACTCGTTTTTGTTTTCCTTTAGCACAAGCATCACAGATTTTATCATTATCAAATTTAAGCTTAGGCAACCCTCTTACTAAGTCTCCTTGAATTAACCGTTGCAAAACACTCATACTAGCATGACCTAATCTCCTATGCCATAACCAACTATCATGCTCATCCTTAGCAACTAGGCATAAATTAGTCATATCAATAGAATCTAAATGCACCATTTAAATGTTTCCTATTCTATGACCAACAAGCATAATCCGATTAGATGCAATGTCAATGACTTTACAACCATTAATTTCAAATAAGACATTGAATCCTTTATCGCATAATTGACTAATACTCAAAAGATTATGCTTTAATCCATTCACATATAAAACATTCTTAATTTGTATGGAAGAGGTATTACCTATTGTACCAATACCTTCAATGTGACCTTTTGAATTGTCTCCAAAAGTCACTTATCCTCCATTTTTGGCGTTAAGCTCAATGAACCGGCTTTTGTCTCCGGTCATATGTCTTGAGCATCCACTATCAAGGTACCATGAGTTTGAATTTGTTTCCCGTGCCTTGTAGCAATGCTCCTTTCCCTACAAACATAGATTAATTTTTTATTTTTGGTACCCAAATTCTTTTGGGTCCATATTCATTAGTTTCCAAAATCCTAGTCCCCTTAGGTATCCATTTGTGTAGGATATTTTTATCTTTAGTAGTAATGAGTTCTTTAGGAACCCACATACTTCTAATGATTTTTCCATTAGAGGTTCTTTGGGGACCTCTATGATTGTAGTTTCTAAAACTTTTTCTAACAAAGTTGGATTTTGAATTTCCACCTTTTTCAAAATGTTTTGTTCCAACTTTATCAAAAGAAGTTTTAAGATCATCAATTTTCTTTTGATGATCATCATTGATCTTTGAAAGTAAATTTTGCAAATCTAAATTTTTTTTTCAAACTCTTCTAGTTTGATTTGCAAATCTTTGATTTTACTTTCAAGATCGTTGTTGGTTTTGGATATGAGTTTGTTTTCATTTTTCAATTTTGAAACATCATTTTTATATTTTAAAAACAATTTCTCATAATCCGAAGCCAACCCATTGTACTCCTCAAATAACTCATCATAAGATAAATCATCAAAATTGGATGAGTTAGAGGTTACCTTAGAATCTTCCCCGAATGCCATCAAGCACAAGTTTGCTACTTCTTGTTCCTCTTCATCGGAACCTTCATGTGTGACTTGAAGCTTGTCCCATATTTCTTTGGCGGTTGTACACGATGAAACTCTTCCGTATTCATCTGGTCCAAGAGCACAAAAGATAATATGGATGGCTTTGGAGTTGAGCTGGAACATTTTTGTATCTCCTTCACTCCACAACCTTGGATGAGTGATAGGCTTAATGTATCCTTCTTCTACGGCATTCCATGCTCCCATGTCACTTGCTTGAATGAAGTACATCATTCTATTCTTCCAATAGGCGTAATTAGCTCCATTGAAGAAAGGAGGCTTGTTGACAGGCATCGAATCAAGACCGGAGTCGTAATTTGAAGTGGAGGCCATTGATGACTTGGTAATCGATGTAACTCTTCCCGAATCGACTCAAGAGGCGATTAAACCTTCAAATGAGTGAGGCTCTGATACCAATTGTTGAGTTAATCGATCTACGAAATCGGCCAAGAGGGGGGTGAATTGGCAATTAAAAATTTAGTGGAAGCTTTTGCAGAAAATTTAAAGTAATTGCACAGCGATTTACAGTGGTTCGACTTTCTCAAACAAAGTCTACGTCCACTACCTTAGCTATCCACACTAAGGATTTTCCAACAAATTCACTAATTTGTTCTTTCTTTTGAGGCCAAAGAGATAACCTTACAAAATCCCTCAAGAGTATACCCCAACTCTTGAGAACACTCTTTTTCCCAAAGAGAAGATTACAAATTTGCAAACTTACAAGAAAACCTCACAAGGTAAGATGTTTGCACAATTCTAGAACAAAGAAAAGAACACTCAAGGATAAATACAATTGAGTACAAAAGTGTTCTTGAAAGCAAATGAATATTGGATGAAAAAATAGGCTTGAAATACTCAAACTTGAGGTTTGATGCTTTCTCTTTGATTCTCTCTTGATTCTAGTTGATTGGTGTTTCTTGTTCTTGATCAATGGCTCCAGAACTTGTTTAAATACCCCTTGAATCAATTCTGAACGTTGGTGATAATTAGTGGGGATAATAGAGCCGTTTAAGTGTGAAAACAATTAAATTTTCTAGGTGGAGCGTCTCATGCATCGATGCATGATCAAGTATGCATCGGTGCATTCGTGTAAAATTCAAATATTTTGACCGTTGGAACACTTGATGCATCGGTGCACCAAGTGTGCATCGATGCATGAAATGCATTCGATGTTTGAAAAATAGCCTGATGCATCGATGCATGGCTTGTGCATCGATGCATCAAATGCATTCGATGTTTTGAAAATATTCAGAGTGCATCGATGCATGGAGAGTGCATCGGTTCATGGAATGCATTCGATGTTTAATTAATTCATTGATGCATCGATGTATGTACTGATGCATCGGTGCATGCCTTTGAATAATTGATTTAAGGCTTGTTTTTGGTTCAAAATACTTTGTGAAAATTGTTTCAAAAATAGTTTAAGTACAAATCACAATTTTACACATTTAGTAAGGATTAAAATTGATCTTGAAAAACTTGGAGTAATAATTTGATATTCGGTTAATTGAATCGAATATAAAATTGTAAAATCATTTGTAAAATCTTAAAATTCATTTAACTTAATTTGTTATATCGAAATATCAAAAATGTTTTCAACATGATGTTTTGGGGAGAAATATTGAAATTGGTTTCTCTTGATATCTGATTGATTTAGAATGGTTGGACTTGATTAGAAATGAATGTTGGATGATGATTCAAGCTTGAAAACAAAGTAGAGACCATTAGAGGACTACTTTGTAATTTTTCTTCCATAAGGAGGAATAATTGGAAAATTTTAATAAAAACGTCCTAGGGATTAGATTGGATTTTAGGATGATTTTTCATGCCTTAGAATTGAGTTTTTAATCATTATGGAATAATGTTAAGTTATGAGGCCATTTTACCGAGTTTGAATAATAAAAGGATCAAGTTGTAAGCATTTAAAAATTGAAATATGTTGGAAATCAGTGTTAAAATGTTGAGTTGGATGAATTTGGAAAGTAGTTTAAGATTGAGGACCAATTTGTAGGTCTTGGATAAAGAATTTGTGATGAAATTTCAAATGTGAAAAGTTAAGTGATTTAAGGTTAAGAAATGTTGATTTCAAGGATTAGAAAGGTTGAGTTAGAATTGATTAAATTAAAGGAATTAGTATCAAATATGTATTAGTTGTGTTTCCAAATTTATTCTATGTATTTAATATGTTAGTTAAATACTAACATATGTTTTGAAATTTTATTGTCATATAAATTATTTTCGGATAAATCGTGATCGTAATCAAAGTCAAACCGAACAAAGAGAAAAAAGCAAAGGA